>NC_142735.1:3655000-4012500 GCF_051943395.1 Hippocampus bargibanti
CTTATTGTGGCGCTCTGTGTGTTTCCCGAAAAATAGTTTGTATGCCAAGATTAGATTCTCACAAATTTAACATTCGTATGGCGAAAAATTCGTTAGCTAAAGCGTTCGTAAGCCAAGGTATCACTGTATGATATACAATGGGTAGGTAATCAAAAGCATTCCTTCAAAATGTTGCATAGTCTCTCCCAGGATCAGCATTTGTAAAGCAGCAGATCCAGATATCAACCCTGGCTGGGTGAGCTGAAGGACTGCGTTGAGGAGCATAGGGACGTCTTCACATTATGTCCCATTATGATTCAAAGCTGCCACCATCATAACTGTGCCAAAGAGACAATCTCCTTTCCCGCCTCCAGTCTTCTCAGAAAGGCCAACCGCCATCTTTGTCTGCCAATCCAGAGGCACCATTCCACTGTCCACACGAAATCAACTGTGAAGCTGTAAAAAGACGGCCGTAGGTTATAGCTAATACCTTTCTTGTAAGAGGAAAAAGTGTGTGCCTTCAACCGTCAACTTACCTGTTCAATATCATGACACATAAAAGTCCTGCAAAAGGCAGACTTCACCTCGGATACACACACGCACAGATAACAACTTATATTCATGTTCTCACGGTGAGACGTGAGCCCACACAGCTCGATATTTAAGACAGGCGAGTGAACACGATCAGGGACTGCATCTGTATCCCTCCATGGATAATTATGCACTTGAACAAATTATCAGCTAATAGCCCCTTACCAGTGGTAGACCATCAGCGCCTGCAAAGCCTTCTCTGCTGGCCTAAAATATCTGAATCACAGACTAACATGAATTATATTATATATACAGTAAAGTCTCGTTATATCGATATCGGATATATCGATAGTCCCGGTTATATCGATACTATTTCTATGCACGCACTGAGAAAATTACACGCATACAGGGTCGGATATATCGATAGTCCCGGTTATATCGATATTTTTTCGGACTCCCTTGAATATCGATATAACGAGACTTTACTGTGTATATATATATATATATATATATATATATATATATATATATATATATATCTGTGCGGTGTGTTTTTGTTTAAAGGCTTTGCTTTAGTGTCGACCACACAAGGTGTCCTCAAGACTTCACTAATCTTCTCAGGTACATTTACCTATCGGAGTAGGAGAACCGGCGCTATGTTGAACCACCACTCTGTCAGAAGAGGTCAGGGAGACTGAGCTTCATTTAAACCACAAAGTACATCCAGACATCAATATTGATGAGGTGGACTTCATGCTAAGCCATATCTACTGGATCACCGTCCAAAGATACCTCGATTAAAATGGCCACAAGGGTGGCTGTTGTTTTTTTTTTTAGCCTCTGGCATATGTGGACTATTGGAGTGAGTCCAAGGTATTGATAAGGACACAGAGTGCCTTCAGCAGGAGAGAGGGAACAAGTAGTCAGCCACTGAGATGCGTAAGAAGGGGCAGGTGTTGGGGAAGCTGTGAGGATGGGGGTGTGGGTTTCATGCTGTCTTTCTCATTGACTTTCATCCGTGTGAGAGCAAGGTCACCAGCAAGGTGTTTGGGGCAAAGTACACAAATTGTTGGACTGGGTCTTGATCATCTCCAAGGTTTTTTTAAATGGATGCAAGGTCTGTTTACCATGTGAGTGCACTTCACAAAGTCATTTGACTATTGTTTTGACCTCTAAGGTAATAAGAGAACTGGAATTGGCTCTTTTTGATCAATGGCATCAGTGGTTATATATTCAATGAGTACAACAACCTTGAGACTCATAGAATTTCAGAGTGCTTATGTGTGTAAATGGTCCTGTGTGAATTACACAGAGAGGTGGATGGTCTCTTTGTATTTCATTTCTAGAGTGCAACACACCATAGGAAGTCACACTTGAAAAGACATTCATGACTTTCACTTTCATTCATGTACAGTTTTGGATTATTAACTCATTCACAGCCAGACGTGCAAAAATGTGTCCAATCCAGTGCCGGGGTTTTTGTCATTCTCACTCAAATTCCAGGACCCACGGTATATTGAGTCTTAGGACTACATAAACATTCGAGGCAGCGTTAGAAACATAAGACTCTCTTCTTTCATCAGAAAAAAAGAATTAATTCCTAAATTATATGGGTCTGGAGTAATATGATGTACCAATGGGGGCGACTGTACAAAAGGCAAATGCTGCACCCTTATGGAAGGGAAAAAAATAATACCAGAGGTCTGACCAGCGCTTAATAGGCACCTTCCACAAGAAAAACCAAACCCCAAACAAATTTGGGAATGGTGCTTCACGTCATATTTTTAATTCCCAAATAAATTCGACAATGGCAGTGAAGTAGTTAATTTAATCCAGAAGAGTTGGTGAAAGATTGGTTTTGGGCGGGCAATTAAGTACCTTATCTATCTGTCGTTTGAGTGGAAAAAACTTCAATCCAAATTGGGGCAGTGTTTTTGCTTCTTGGACCTCGATTTGAACCCGCCCCGCATTTTTAATAGTGTATGCAAGTCAAGTGGCTGACGTTAAATTCCGTGATGTAAATCAGACTTCTTCAAAGCTAAAATTGGGCCATAACGCAATAACATTGTAGTTATGCAAGGTTATTATAGCATCTCCTAAAACTGCACAGTACTGAATGTGGATGAACAGGAGGAAGAGGGGGAGGAGTTAAATCTCCTGGGATGGCGTACTGTACTGTACTCTACTGTCTCGTCATGTGTAAGAATGTACCGTGAGGCCCGGAAAAGCAGTCAGTGAGTCCGCAGGAGGAAAAGGACCCTGGTCTCTCCGAGGGATGTATGTAATGTTTCCTCCCGTCTACTCTCAATCATTAATAGTTGAATGAATCAGAATGGACGTGCCCGAAGATACAACCACCCTCTAGAATTGCTGCCAGAAAATCTCAACAGCCAGCATCTTGAGCTCAAATAAGTGTCGCCGCGGTCACTGCCCTGCCAATAATTTGAATAACTCCCAAGTGTCAAGTCTTTGTTTGGAGAGCAACTTTCTCACTTCGCTGTGCAGCCTGCCAAAATACATGCCTGGAAGAGAGGAGGGGAGAAAGAAAGATAATGCCGCCTCCTCACACGTCATGTTTGTGAAATGTCATTTAATCCTTTCCACCCTTTGTCAATGTCACTAAAAGCTCCGTGACGTCTAGAATCAGATTACACTGACTGGATAGAGGCCGGGCGGCCCGGTAGTCGAGTGTGTAGCACGCCGGCTTCACAGTTCTGAGGTCATGAGTTCAAGACCTGGTCCGGCCTCCCTGTGTGGAGTTTGCATGTTCTCCCCAGGCCCTCGTGAGTTTTCTCCGGGTTCTCCGATTTCCTCCCACATTCCAAAAACATGCTTGGTATTCTGATTGAACACTCAAAATTGTCCCGAGGGGTGAGTCTGGATGGTTGTTTGTCTCTGTGTGCCCTGCAATTGGCTGGCAACCAATTCAGGGTGTCAATCGGCTGGTGCCCAAAGTCGGGTGAGATAGGTTCTACTGCCCTTTGTGACCCTAATGAGGATAAAGCAGTCTGGAAAATGGATGGGTGGATAGAGGGCAAGCAGGTATGAATGAGCAGAACAGCTTTTAACTCATTGACTGCCATTCACAAATGTATTCCGGAATTAATAATGACAGAGAACACTATTTCCGAAGTTGGTTGTTTTTTCATGCTTGGCCATGGCCTCTGGCAATGTTTTTTTCTTTTATACAAGGGGGCAGCATTTCCTTTTTTCCATGTTAGCACTTTGTTCCAGCTTCAGCTGTTGTTAAATCCCTGCATAAACCAATATGTATGCATTGCATTATATTTTGGACAGGTGCCCTCATTTCAAGATCATATAACTCCAGACCCATATCATTTAGGAATTAACTCTTTTTTGCTGATGAAAAAAGAGAGTCTAAGGTTTCTACTGCTGTATTGAATGTTGATGTAGTCCAAAAACTCAGGGTTCTGTGGGTCCTGGAATTCAAGTGACAATGACAAAAACCCTGGCGCTGGAGTGGACACATTTTTGCACATCGTCTGGCAGGGAAGGAGTTAACAAGTATGCTGGCTTGTTACGTCATACTGCAGCTCACGTTCAATAGGGAAATATGTTTCCAGTCTTTTAACGCAACATTCATTCACTGACTGTCAGTTCTTTGTTATTTTAAGTTTATTGGAACAATGTCCATCATTACAATCAGATTTTGAATTATTGAAATATTGCTGGATGGATTCCCCCATGTTTCACCAAGATACATACTGTATTTTCCGGTGTATAAGACACACCGGAGTGGAAGGTGAACCCCCAATGTTTGGTGTATGTTCGATTCAAATTCTTGTTTCTCTTCTGGTTCGGTGTTCAATGAAGTTCAGTGATAAAAATATCAGTGACGATGATAGATGGTGAACAAAAAACTACTTTATTCTAGTGAGACAGAAAAAGCACTTCTATCGTCTCGGCAGGAGCGAAGTCAGAGCACACGAGCAAAGATAGGAACAAAAAGGGGGAGCTCCCGCTCTGGCTAGTTTTTGAACGTCCACAGCAGCGATCTGTTGTCCAATCAGCTACGGACAACTCAGTGTAGGCTGGACATAGACGGAAACTTGATACTCGTTACATCCTGCTTTCATACGGTTAGACTGAATTGAACATGCATTAACATAGTTGTGTCCATAATTTGTAAAATGGCTTCAAATGACTTCTACTGAGCGTATTTTAATAAGATTCCACCGCATATAGCTATATTTTACGTTTTAAGACTCGCGCTGAATATTCAGGAAGTCTTGTTTTTGAGATGGTGACGAGTCCGTATGTGACGTCACTAAAGCAACGCCCCTGACTGAAAAAAAGACGCATTGTAGCGGTCCTTCCATCACGTCAATGTATTTTGCGGTACTTGTTTGGTCTGGGGTCCTCGTGTTGCACCCAGCGCAGGGCGTCCAAGCTCCATGGAGGAAATTTGTCAGCCTGTGGAAATGGGTTGATTCATTCCTCACGGGAGCTGGTTGCCATTTTTTCTGTCCCTTCGGGGACGATACATTGCAGTCCAGATGCCTCAAAATGACACGGAAAGACTTCTTTAATTGATTGCAAACGTATGCTTTCCTCTTCAGAACTATGTGAATCATGTTCATAACTGGATGTGTGACAAGAAAGCATATTCTCCGAATCTGAAGCCATTGTTTTGATTCTCCAGCAATGGAAGACATCTTGGCGTGACATCACGAACTGGGGGCGGGACTTTCTGAAAATGCCCAATATGTACTAAACTAACATGGGATAACATAATACGTTTACTAATGTGCATAAACACTCTATCAGTGTATTTTTAACCTTTTTTTTATAAAAAAAAGGTGCACCGGACTATGAAGCACACCTTCAATGAATGACAAAGGTTTTCCAAATATAACATAAATATACAACACTTTACCAAATATAAGGCATACCACATTATAAGGTGCTACAGTAGAGGCTGGAGTTTTGCAGGGGGAAATGGAATCGGTAGCTACTGACAGGAGTTGTGAGTCTTATTGTGGCTCAATATTACTTCACATATAAGGTGCGAGGTCATCGTTTGAAGAAAATCAAGGATTTAGGGTGCCCCTTATACACCGGGAAATACGGTAAATTAATTAATCCATAAAGAAAGAAACCAAGTTACATTCATAGACTTACAATAACAACATGATTCGAGGGGTTGGCACAGGGATGCCTCAAAAGGCCTGACCACAAAAGCCTGCAGAATTTCAGGAGATAAAAGCACAAAGTCATTAGCTTACTGGGTCTCCAATCACATATTTTTTTTTTAATTTAATTTCCTAGGTTTCTCCATTTGCACGCCAGAATTTTTGTGCTACTTCAAAGGATCCGCTGCTACATCAAAAGTTGAGCTGATTAGAACATAAGTGACAAGCCTTTTCCATTCTCCATGTGGTGAATTTGACACTTCCATCACGAACCGCATGGCACCCCCTTCCTCTTGCATTTTGGTGCATGAGCGTCGAGAATGCGGCATTGTTATGTAGAGCCACTTTCTGTTCTCCCTCTTTTTTACTGCTGCGTGACAAACTTCCTCGCAGATTTCTTCACGAATATTGGAGAGTGTGAAAGCATTTGTAGCCATTCGATATAATACAGTGAAAGGCAAGGATATTTCCCAAAAGGCTCTCACTTCAGTCCAGAAACAGTAATTGACTTTGTGTCGCGCAGAACGTTGTAGCAACGGTGATGCAGATGGTTCAGTGGCTTTTAATCGTTTGGAAATCTGTTTAATAGAATGTTTCCACATTTTTTTTGTATTGGTATTGACAATCTGATCAACCTATAATTATTAGAATGTTGTAGCAACCCTTAAAGTGAATCAAAGCACTGTGAAAAGTTTTTTTCCTACTTTACTTTTTTTAGCAAGCCAGTACAGTGTTAAAAGCATACAGAACTTGGTTAACTCATTCACTGCCATTCAGGAATTTATTGTTCTTAACCTCTGCCTGTAAAGTGTTATTATTATTATTATTATTATTATTATTATTATTATTATTATTATTATTATTATTATTATTATTATTATTATTATTATTATTCGGGAATTGAAAGATGGCTTGGAGCGACCGTCCCGAAATTGTTCGGGTTTTGTTTTGTTTTGTTTTGCGAGGGGGTGCCGATAAAGCGCTGGCCAGACCTCTGCCGATGTACCGTATTTTCCCTTCGACGAGGGGTAAGCATTTGCCTTTTGTACAGCCGCTCCTATTTCAAGCTCATATAACTTTAGACTCATATAATTTAGGAAGTAACTCTTTTTTTGTCATGAAAGAAGAGAGTCTAAAATTTCTAACGCTGTATTGAATGTTTTTGTAGTCCGAAAACTCAATATTCTGTGGGTCCTGGAATTTGAGTGAAAATGACAAAAACCCTGACTCTGGAGTGGATACTTTTTTTTTGTCTGTTAAAATATAAAGTTTTAACTACAGAACTATGATGACATTCCCCCTTTTTTCCTCAACAGTGGTTTGATCCACTAAATCTCTTCCATCACGCACCGACCCAAATGGTCCCCTTGTCTGTCCGATGTGTTCTAAAGTAGAATCGATGATCTCTGATGGAAACCAATTAAAATCAGCTTAAAAACAGGGCTACAAGATTGTAAACCACAATAAATGAAATTGAGAAGCGTCTGTACTTCTCATATGTTGAAATCTCGAATGATTTTGCAGTTGTACCTATTCAAAAGTCCAACGTGAGCGCTCTATGGGAGCACTTTAAAGGACAACCGACGTCTCCAGACAAGTTGTGTCCATAATTTGTAAAATGGCTTCAAATGACTTCTACTGAGCGTATTTTAATAAGATTCCACCGCTATATTTTACATTTTAAGACTCACACTGAATATTCAGGAAGTCTTGTTTTTGAGATGGTGACGAGTCCGTACGTGACGTCACTAAAGAAACGCACCTGACTGAAAAAAAGACGCATTGTAGCGGTCCTTCCATCACGTCAATGTATTTTGCTGTACTTGTTTGGTCTGGGGACCTCGTGTTGCACCCAGCGGAGGGCGTCCAAGCTCCATGGAGGAAATTTGTCAGCCTGTGGAAACGGGTTGATTCATTCCTCATGGGAGCTGGTTGCCATTTTTTCTGTCCCTTCTGGGACGATACATTGCAGTCCAGATGCCTCAAAATGACACGGAAAGACTTCTTTAATTGATTGCAAACATATGCTTTCCTCTTCAGAACTATGTGAATCATATTCATAACTGGATGTGTGACAAGAAAGTATATTCTCCGAATCTGAATCCATTGTTTTGATTCTCCAGCAATGGAAGACATCTTGGCGTGACATCACGAACTGGGGGCGGGACTTTCTGAAAATGCCCAATTTGCCGCTCAATTTTTTTGCAGATTTTGGACACTGAGTCATTTTAATTGGTGTTTTGCATTTGAATAAAAATATCATACTGCGTGTTTTGGCTATTTTAGATGCTATAAAACGTTTTTCTGATGTCAGTTAAGAAACAAAAAAGTGACGTCGGTTGTCCTTTAAATCACAAGATGCTACCTTGACTTGTTTTAGTGTTCTTGACTTCCCTCAAGAAACCCACAAGCTGCTGTGTACACACCCGCCATTGGGATATTGAAACACAATGCAATTTCAACTCCCCACGCATACTTTTCTGTCAGAATGTAAGTTGAAGCTTGAAGAGGGATGATTCTTCTTGTTGCTGGATTTGCTGTCATGAGTGACTGGATTCAAAAGTGCAGCCGTACGCACATAAATACGAGTCAGCGTGCCCCACTTTGCATCGTCCCCCTGGGTACACCATATGGGTGATGCTGAAAGATATATTGCTGTCATTTGTGCTTCTATATTTTTGTAAAAAAAAAGGGGAATAGAATGTGGAATGTGCTGTCTTGTGCAATAATGCAAGAGTTAAGACATGAGCCTATTATCCCATTAAGGTGGTCACGTCAGAATGTGCAGCCTTCATTTTCAGACACCTCATCTTCCTGCACCATTTCGCTTCTGGTGATGAAAAGCTTGTCAGTGATGCTGCACTACCATCTGGTGGTGAAGACTCACTCAATTTGCCTTCTTGGTCCCTCTTTCCTTCCTTCCGTTGCTCTCTTCCCCAGACTGATTTATCTGTCTGTCACTGATGACATTGTATAACTGCTGGGTTTAAATTAGCAGCAGTCTGATAAAACCCCTATAAATGAATCAAATCTCCTTGGGCTTAAAGTCTTCTAATTAGCTGGTCAAATATATTGGAGTGCAGCAGCAGTTACAAAAGCACCATTAATACGGCTCCGAGTTGACAGATACCTGAGACGACCTCTATTTATGATGGGGGGATGGGGGGGGTGTTTGCTTGAATAAAGAGACTTGCTTTTAAGACTGTGGCAGCTCTTTGACTTCTCCAAATGACAGGACATCATATTATGCAATGCAATTATGCATCAGCATTAATAGCAAGCAATTGTGTCGGGCAAGAAGCCAGATCAGGATAGCTTTATGTAACAGACAATAATTGACAGATCAAAGAATCATGGTCACTCTTTCTCACACACACACACACACACACACACACACACACACACACACACACACACACACACACACACACACACACACACATGCATATTAGCTCATTCACTGCCATTCACGAATTTATTCGCGAATTGAGCGCAATTCCCAAATTTGTTCGGGTTTTGTTTTTTCATGCTTAGGTGCCGATAATGCGCTGGCCATTGCCTCTGGCAAAGTTTTTTTTTCTTTTCCACAAGGTGGCAGCATTTCCCTTTTTTCCATGTTAACGCTTTGTTCCAGCTTCAGCTGTTGTTGAAGCGCTACATAAACCAATATGTATGCATTGCATTGTATTTTGGACAGCTACCCTCATTTCAAGCTCATATAACTCCAGACCCATATAATTTAAGATTTTTTTTCTGATGAAAATAGAGAGTCTAAGGTATCTTACGCTGCATTGAATGTCTATGTAGTCCTAAAAGTCAATATTCTGGGGCTCCTGGAATTTAAATGACAATGACAAAAACCCTGGCAATGGAGTGGACACATTTTTGCACATTGTCTAGCAATGAATGAGTTAAGGCATTAAAAAAACATAACTTACACAATACAGTGTAATACATATTGATTTATATCAGAATCAGAATACCTTTATTCGTCCCACAATGGGGAAATTTGCAGGATAGCGCTTTAACAACAGATGAAGCTGTAACAAAGCACTTAACAGCTATCCTATACACTGTACAGGAATTAAAGCAGTCACAAAGATAGTAGAAAGCACCAGTGAGTAAAGTCAGAATGCCAAAGAATATGAATGTGTTTGTGCACCAGGCCCCCCACACATCTGAACTAATTGCAATGACACAATTGCTTCCTGTGTGTCACATTGTTAATGTGTGTATCTTGGTGTACATTCGTCTCCTGTATGGAGGTCAATCATTGAGGGAAATGCTCTCACATCGACGCATTGAATTAAGCCTGCATGCACAAAGAAGATGGAGAGTAGCTGTAAGCACTTTGTGTGGACTACTATTTGCATAATTCCTTTCATTTGGGTTCATCTTTTTATTATCCCCCAAAGGGTATTTTGATCTAAGGACTATAGACAAACACGCCATAAGTATAATAGATACAGCCGATTATGAAAACAAATATGTTAACAACATATGTTCCATAAATTAACACTTATTATCTTCAGTGTGTGTGTTCTTAAAAAGACATTGGGTGCCTTTAAACCACATCAAAAGATGTTTTTATCTACTTTGTATTCTGTATTCGTCACACATGCGTTAGTATTGAATGAGGTTGGCCTGCCCATGCTTTTCAAGATGATGGACTTCTATGTAATTGCGCTTGTATGTAAAGGCTCGCAAGACGAGACACCGACTGTATTTCAATCTGTGGAGTGTGTGTGTTTGCGTGTGTGTGTGTGTGTGTGTGTGTGTGTGTGTGTGTGTGTGTGTGTGTGTGTGTGCGTGCGTGTGTGTGTGCGTGTGTGTGTGTGTGTGTGTGTGTGTGTGTGTGTGTGTGTGTGTGCGTGCGTGCGTGTATGTGTGCATGTATTTGTGAATGTGTGTTTGTGTGTATGTGTGTGTATGTATGTATGTGTGCGTGTGTATGTATGTGTGTTTGTGTGCGTGTGTATGTATGTGTGCGTTTATGTATGTATGTGTGCGTTTATGTATGTATGTGTTTGTGTGTACGTACGTATGTATGTATGTATGTATGTATGTATGTATGTATGTATGTATGTATGTATGTATGTATGTAAAACGTATATAAAACGTTTTTCTGGTGTCAGTTAAAAAACAAAAAAGTGACATTGGTTGTCCTTTAAGGTTTGTATAAGTATGTTGTATTTATTTCTACTGAAAAATAAACATTTAATTAAATATATGCTCTATAAAGGTATGTACATGTACAACTGGAGAGAATACTACATGTTACTACAAATACTTTCGTATGTACCGTTGTTCGTAACTTGAATGTTTGTAAGTAGGAGGGTGTATTTATGTACGTATTCTATTTGGTTCAGCTGACCGATATAACTTAAGAATTAACATTTTTTGCTGATGAACCAAGAGAGTCTAATGATTTGAAATTTTAAAATGACATGATCTGAAATATCGAGATAGTTAAATATTTTTAATCGAACATACATATTTTTGAAATCCTTAACCTGGGTGGAAAAGATAAACAATTTAGCCTATGACCTCAAAAGAGCTAGATGAGGAGCTCAGCGTTGAATGTTTGGGTCGTTTAAGTCCATTTTCATCAAAAAAAAAATATTTTTCAGTGTGACCTGATGTTGGATTGCAATGTTTCTTCAACTCTTTGCACTGCAATGCGTCCAATAGCTCTTTAACAACTGAACGCCATTGTCCAGTGTACTGTAGAGCACATTATCTGTTGAAAGTTCAATTCTGTAGCGCTAATATCATTCCATTTTCCTGCTTTTTAAATTGACATATGCCGCACATTTTCAGATGTGTGCCATTTTCATCACAAGTGTTGTCCCAGCTAATGTGGTGCGCGAAAGAAAGTCTTTGTTAAATGGACCGCAAAACCCAAAGATATCCTCAATGGCTGGACGCTTATTAGGAGAGTACAATAAGCGGCCAAGTTGAACAAAGAACGCGCTGAGAAAAGCTTCTATGAGGCGGGCTTCAATAAAATCTTATTTTCCTCACATTTTTATCCGGGCTCGGGACCGGCACAATAAGACACTGGCCCCCGAACACAAAATGGTCATCGTCACAGCAACATTCAAACAAAGTAAAACTACTCACCATTTGATGACAATGCTTTGATCTTCCCATGAAATGGGAATCTCTTGTGGTTAAATAATGTCCTTGTTTCAAGTATCTTTGAAAATATATCTAAAACAAAGTAAATAAACACTCACACTGTGGTCATAAAATGTCTCTTATTTTGGAGTACATAAAAATACTAAATGCATTTAAAAAAAGAAGAAAGTAAACAAAATTATATGTTTTAAGAATACTATTTTTTTAAGTTCATAGCGTACTATCACAACAGTCACATGGTGACAACTGAGCAAACTAAATGTCCTGCAGCATTGATTGGAAAAGCAATGCAGTGTTCTGCTGCCAGCAATGGACAAGTGGGAATGTCATAACTAATTGACATTTTTTTAACCTGTTTTAACCTTCATCCAGAGGTTCTGTCGAACCAAGCTTAACCCTCATATTATGTTGGGGAAAAAATCACGATGATTATGTTGTGGGTCATTTTTACTTGCGCGTATGTAAAAATCCACACAAAGCAGTCAAATAACAGGTGACAACAGCAACAACTGTTCTGACATTTTACAAACACGCTTGAAAAGAGAGGCAACATATTTTCTATCCCATTGGAATATTTTAGAACTATTTGGAAGAAAGGAAAGGATATACAATGATTTAGTCAACAAAAATGTTAACGGGTAATAATTGACCCCTTACCATATGAGGCTTAAGTACCACTGGACTGTAGTATACTGTTGGCGCTTGTTTTATTGTACTTGACCACAAGAGGGCAACTTCGGCTTGCAATTGCTTAAGAAATCCTTGACTACTGTATAATGTTCTTCCGAAGAATTGTGACTATAAAATACAATGGCTTCGTGGTATTTGTTGGACTGTATTCTTTACAACGGGCATCATTTTTCTGTCTGTCATATCATTACATCCAATACATTCACATGTGTAACTATCTTTTACAGCACCATGGATGGAGTGTGGGTGTTCCCCTGTCGACGCAATTACATAACCATTTTTAGGATGATTAAAATCATGGTAGGCGATTTCAAAGTAAATACGTGTTACTCGTGACACCGTCGTTAGTCAGTATGACTTGAATGTAGGCCAACATGGCGGCGGAACGATTTACGGACGACAAACGGGGGTGGATGGAGTGAGTATAAGGAGAGTTAGCTAGCTGGGATTTCCTAACACCTAGGAGAAATTTGGGGGCGTAATTCGATCAAACCCCCTCCTACCCCAGGACACGGACGAAAACGTCACTGTACACGTCAGAGAGTGCGCGCGCGCGTGTGTTCGGCTTGGGAAAAAAACCAGCTTGAAACCTGCAGGTCTAGCACAGAACCACGTAGTTTTTACTTTATTATTGTAGTCCTTAAACGCATCAAAATGAAGGTCACATTGTGACTCTACTGACCTATCTTGTATGCGGGGGCAAAAAAGTCAACATGCGACGCAGCTTTCATGTTCATGAAACTATCCACCAGCAGCACCAGCAATGGACTAACGGGGGCACAGCTTGCCCAAGGCAGCTGGCATTGCTGCAAGTCGTGAGAATAAATACTATGCAGCAGAATTGTGTATAAGAGAATTTGTATCTGTCTCCTGTAGTTGCATTTGACGTTAGATTTCATGCATCGTTTCGGTGTAGTAATCATCGAATATCTTCAACAGTCGAAATGAATTTACTTGAATGGACTTTCTATTACAAAAAAAATATATATCTAAAATGCCGACAACTACATTCGATAAATCGTGACGTTGGCGTCTTTCTAGCCTTTATGCTCGCCGTAGCAGGTGAAATCGAGCCAGGGGGTGATCAATATAGTGGAGGAGGCTTGGCGGTGAGGGTGGAGGCGTGTAGGAGTGGAAGGGAGGGGGAGGAAAAGGGGTACGTGACGCTCTCAGCCGCACTGTTGGTGGAAATCATCGTGAGGAAGACCCACCGTAGTAATCGTTGCAAGATATCTGCACTCCAAAAAGACGACAGTTCCACACGATCGACCACGAAGCAGACAATCTAAGGCTATTTGTAAATAGGTAGGGAGACATTTTATATTCGTTAATTGGCTTGCAAGTGGTATTTGTCGCCGTCACTGTTCAGCGGTTCGCCACCATTTAAAGAGACGGCTTATATAATTGCTGTGAACATATCGAATACGGTGTTTTTTTTATTTCGAATGCTATATTGTTTATTGCTATTGAAAATGTTCCCAATCGCTTTATACATTTGCTGCGCGTCATCAAATAATTAATCGGGTGTACAGGCAATGGCGTCCGATTGAAATTGCATGTTAATTTTGTGCAAAAATCGGTCATGCTTATTGTATTACCCTCCATGTATATGTTAGCACCGAGATGCGTGTAGCGATGGCAGTGTTCCCATCCCCCAGTAATAAATCTCACCTCAATGAATATGCTGTGCAGTCCTTCAAAAAAGGCCCCGGTTCCCATGCAGGCAAGCATCTCCCCAATTTTGAGTGTAGCATTACAAGTGAGGAATAATTAACGACCCACCGGCCCAATTAACAATTTAATTGAAATATTTTCGCTTTGAATATTAATGCCTGTGGGAGATTTCTGAAAAGGGCCCTGATGCGTGAATGAACACAGTGGCTATTTTTCCCCGACTAGGCTGTTGGCCTGAATGCACCTGCTATGATTTACCACACGGGGCGGTATAGCTCCCATTTCCCCAGCTCTTCAGGACACACTGCATGTTCCATTGCATATATCGAACAGTTTCATCCTCTTTATTAGCATGAATCTCTTTGCAAGTCTGTGATTGACTACTACGTGTTAACTTCTGCACAGTTGCTCCCCCAAGATGGACGTGTTGATGAAGGGTTTGTCCAAAGCCAAGGAGGGCGTGGCTGTGGCTGCAGAGAAGACCAAGGAAGGAGTTGCCGTGGCGGCCGAGAAGACTAAAGAGGGAGTTATGTTTGTAGGTAAGATGGACCCAAATCCAGGACTGATAACCGCTGTAAGGGGAATTGATATAAAGTGTGACCAAAGAAATATTAGTCAAGTCACACTGTCTTGTTCTAATTCTGGCCCCAATTTTCAATGTAGTTTATAAAACTTATTATTTTACTTGAAAGTAGAAAATGGGTGCATTGGCTGGAATGCTATTAATTGCAAAATCAATTATTAATTCAAGCAGACAAACATTCAATGTCCGTGTTGAAAGCTATAGCAGTCGATCCACTGTGCTATTAATTATAGAGGCTATTTTAATAACTGGCGTGGAAATAACGTCGATATCAGTTGCTGCGAGTTGTAGTGCACTGTGGTGAGGAGTATTCGTAGCTGATGCGATGCTCTAAATATCCTCTCGCATCACTTGATAGAGCGAGAAGCATGAGATGAGCTGGGGGTGGGGCATCATGTGCCATGTTTGTGCACTTGATGTGCAGGCAAAGCTCACTGTATGCCACATATACACATCCATTTCATGACATATATTTCTTGTTTCCTGCAAGACTACTTCACTGCAGATTGCGTGTCACAATTCCATCTCACTTATGTTTTCTCATTTTGTAAGTCGCAAAGCCCTATCACTGCTGAAGTGTTACTTATTGACAGACATTAATATGGCACAATAACAGGGAGTCTTTGTGAGTTTTTTTTATTTTGTGTTGTGAATTGTTTGAATATTTATTGTCCTTTTCAAGCAGGCACACATATGTAAATTACAGTATGCATCAAAGTTCATTTGCAAATAGTAAAGCGACAGAAATAACTTCTGTATTCACTTTGCATGCCATGTTCTGTTTTTTCCGATGTATAAGGCGCACCTAAAAGCCTTGATTTTCTTCAAAAGATGCGCCTTATATACAGAAGCGCCTTATATGTGAAGTAATATTGAGCCACAACAGGTCTAGCAATGCCTTTCAGAAGCCCGAACTCCATTTTCCCCTGTAGAAGTTGTGCGTAACTGCCTCTAATGTAACGCCTTATAACGTGGTTTGCCTTATATTTGGAATACGTCTTTGTAAGCTCTCAGTCGTACAGCAGTGGTCCATCGCTGAAAAGGTTTCTTCACCCATCATCTGTCCTTCTTTGAAGGGGTTGGACGTTTCGCTCCTCATCTGAGAAGCTTCGTCAGCGAACTAAAATTTGCTAGTACCTCTGGCCCTATATATATATCCTTAAAGGACAACCGACGTCTCCGGACAAGTTGTGTCCATAATTTGTAAAATGGCTTCAAATGACTTCACCGCATATAGCTATATTTTACGTTTTAAGACTTGTGCTGAATATTCTGGAAGTCTTGTTTTTAAGTTGGTGACGAGTCCGTACGTGACGTCACTGAAGGAACACCCCTGACCGAAAATAAAGGACACATTGTAGCAGTCCTTCCATCACGTCAATGCTTGTTTGGTCTGAAAACCTCGTGTTGCACCAGAAAGAGCCAGAAGAGTGCGTCCAAGCTCCATGTAAGGAATTTATCAGTCTGTGGAAACGGGCTGATTCATTCCTCACAGGAGCTCAGTGGCCATTTTCTGCCTCTTTTTGGGTGAGACATTTCCCCCCAATGTTGCCTCAAAATGGCACGGAATAAATTCTTTAATCGTTTGCAAACATGTATGCTTTCCTCTTCAGAACTATTTGAATCATATTCATAACTGGATGTGTAACAAGAAAGCATATTCTCTGAATCTGAAGCTATTGTTTTGACTCTCCAGCAATGCAAGACGTCTTGGCATGACGTCACGAACTGGGGGCGGGACTTTGTGAAAATGCCCAATTCGCAGCTCATTTTTTTGCAGATTTTGGACACTAAGTCATTTTTCTTGGTGTTTTTTGCATTCGACTAAAAATATCATGCTGCGTGTTTTGGTTATTTTAGATGTGATAAAATGTTTTTCTGATGTCAGTTAGGAAACAAAAAAGTGACGTCGGTTGTCCTTTAATGTCCAGAGGTGGCGGTGCTTATATTTGGCAAAGTTTTATATATTTATCTATTATGTTTGTAAAACCTTTGTCATTCATTGAAGGTGCGCCTTATACTCCGGTGCGCCTAATATATGTAAAAGGTTTGAAAAAAACACCATCTATTGGGGTGCGCCTTATACTCCGGTGCACCTTATACAGTGGAAAATATGGTATTTGATTTCCCCCCAAAAAACAATTTGTGAGGTAAATAAAAATTAACATCAGTATTCTTTTATTAACATTTAAATACACTATGGATAAAATGTTTGCCGATTATTTGTAAATTAGTTGAAGACCCACCGGCCCTAAAATAAAATGACCTGAAATTACAATAATAAAATCAAATGCCTTACACACGGGAAAATACGGTAGTTGATGCAGCGAGAAACAAGTAAGCTAAATTGAGTGTGCCGATTTGATCCACTGAAGAAAAAACAAAACACATGCATTCCTGAGATGCCTGTTGTGTGATTAAATAATGGCCAAGTCCTGCATTGCGCAGCTATCAATAGATCAGTATGATCTTTCTTTTCTAGAAGACCCAAAATGGAAACCCCTGGTGGTTGTCACCACTGATGTGGTCGCACCGTGTAGGGACCTTGTGGGGAAAAAAAAAACATTGTCAGATGTATGTGCAATTAGATCTGACCTGAAATCCAATTACTGTGTCCCTGTCACTTATCACGAGCAGAAAACATGCCAGGCAGTACTCAAACTGCATGCTGGCTCTTTTTCAGATTCTCCACAATTGTCTTGTTATGCCAAAAATAGAACACACATTTTTTTTGGGGACTGTAGGAGTTGTTCTTTCAGCGCACCTACTAACTCATAGTTATATGGATGCATTTCCTCGGTTTAGGTTTGTTGTGAATCTGCCATTGGTGGGTCGTGCATGTCTATCCTAGGCCTTCAGTCTGAATCAATCAGCTGCGTGTGTGGTGTGTTATTACTACACGTCCATTAGAGGGTGTCGTTGGCCAGGAAATAACGTGTGACTTGAAGAAACTTAAGAAATACTGTCATTAAACTGTTCGAATTTTCACTATGATTTACGATAACCTCATATAATTGCAATAATATTTGCTATTTTTACTTGCTTCGTAGCTGTCCACCATTGATGATGTCCATCTAGTCTTGAAAAGTCCATCTTGAAAATGGCTTGAACAGTATATCCCCAATCACATCAATTTCTTCTCCTTCTTCAGACATTATGGGTTGACAAAACTGCCATTAAATCAACACAACAATATATTTGCTTATGCAACTCGCTACAGATACAGTGTGCTAGCTCTGGCCAGTATGCGATTATCACTAGCGGCTAGTGATACTATTATGATTGGCTGGAGACTAGCTAATCATAGTTTGTGAAAACTGACGTTTCCAGCGCCTTCCAGCAAGCCTTGGGTTGGTTGCCAACTTTAAATCTGATTGATGAAAGCGACAGTCATTGACACTGCATTTACGACAGGGCCTGCAGAACTGATTGTGAAGGCGTCCAGGTAGATTTCTCACCCTGGTAACAAATGAAGGCTGAAATGTGATTGGTTAAATGCTTCAATACAAAAACACACATATGGAGGCAGCGCAACAGGGGAAAAATAGTTCAAACAATTGAACAATGCCGTGGTTGTATTTTAAAGCAGCCATAAAGTTGATTAAGTCTCTTGAATGAATTGTTCCCTTGTGCCTTCATGTCTTTGGCCAGTTTGGAAATATGAGCTATGTGGGAGTCTTTATATATCTATGAAACAAATCATTACCTTCACTCATAGCTCATAATTACAGGAGTACAATCGTGAACTCCTGCTGCTCGTTGGAACTAGGTTTTAATGGCCTATGGTGTCACGTCAGCAACTGTTCATTATTTCTAATACCAGGTGGCACTTTCATCCATCAGTTTTATATCATATTTAAAAATTTGCTTCCGTAGTGAAACACAGTTTAATGCCACAGACCCTAATTTGGTAGATTGGAGCTAGTTAAGCGTGTGTGTGAATTTGGTAGTCACGCTACACCTTTGTGGTGTGCCTCTGGTGTATCTGCAAATTTGGTGGCAAAATGTCAACTAAATTTGACATTCACAAAAACCACATCCAATTCATGGTGTCGGTGGTGTCATGTGATTTTGGTGCATTTGATGGAGTTCCAGGCAGAAAAATGTGGACATGTGGTGGATGATATGAAATGTCAGTCATGAAGATGACAGTACCTTCGGATAATCCCTCGCAATCATTCTAGAAATCAATTCATTCAATTGATTATAATCATTTTCATTTTAAAAATATTTTAAGAGCTGCCCTGTCACTATACGTCGGTTGTCCTTGAAGAGATTCTTTTTAGAGTGGTCAGGAGGAAACATCCCCAAGGACTGTCTGTTTCAATGGGCCTCATAGATTATTGGCCTAATCCTTCCTGATATCATTCCACACCTTGCTCAAATGTTTAGAAGCATGCTATTGCAGGTTAGCATACGATGCGACTCCCTGGGAGTTTTTAATTGAGCTTGAATATCTACATAGCTCATCACAGCTGACATTGAGATATTAATATTTCAAATGTCGACTGTGATTATCATGTGATGGATTCTTCATCCTCTCAGCATGTGCGGTGCCCTATTGCGCCATTTCTTTGTTTAAAGGACAACCGACGTCTCCGGACAAGTTGCGTCCATAATTTGTAAAATGGGTTTAAATGACTTCTACTGAGTGTATTTTACAAAGATTCCACAGCATATAGCTATATTTTACGTTTTAAGACTCGCGCTGAATATTCCGGAAGTGTTGTTTTTGAGTTGGTGACGAGTCCGTACGTGACGTCACTAAAGGAACGCCCCTGACCGAAAAAAGGACACATTGTCGCAGTCCTTCCATCACGTCAATGCATTTTGCTGTACTTTGGTCTGAAAACTTCGTGTAAGACCAAAAAGAGGCAGAAGAGGGCGACAAATATCCTTGTAAGGAATTAATCAGCCTGTGGAAACGGACTGATTAATTGCTTACACTGCTTTGTCGCCATGTTCTGCCTTTTTTTGGATGCGACATTTCCCACCCCTGATGCCTCAAAATGACACAGAATAAATTCTTTAATCGATTGCAAACATGTATGCTTTCTTCTTCAGAACTATTTGAATCATATTCATAACTGAATGAGTAACAAGAAAGCATATTCTCCGAATCTGAAGCCATTGTTTTGATTCTCCAGCAAGGCAAGACGTCTTGGGGTGACATCACGAACAAGAGGGCGGGACCTTCTGGAACAGATTTTGGACACTTTAAGTCATTTTTATTGGTGTTTTGCATTTGACTAAAAATATCATACTGCGTGTTTTGGGTATTTTAGATGCTATAAAACGTTTTTCTGATGTCAGTTAAAAAACAAAAAAGTCACGTCGTTTGTCCTTAAGTGTAATAGCTACCCAGGACCACAAAACAAAGATGATTTTTACAGTTGAATTAAACATGTCTAAGTAATTTGTCTTTGTCTTTTGTAAACTAGGTAACAAAGCCAAAGACAGTGTCGGCACAGGTGAGTTCTTATTTTGAATATTATTTCAGCTGCTGGAATTTGATTCAATAGTCTGATGAAAACCACAAAGAAATAGTTGTGACATGTGCACATCCTGTGCATAAATTTGAACTTTCTAAAAGATTCTCTTCTGAAAATTGTATGTGTGTGTTTATGTGTGTGTAGTGGCTGAGAAGACCACTGGAGCGATGGAGAACATTGCTGCCGCCACTGGCCTTTTGAAGAAGGATGAATTCCCATCTGACATAAATGTATGTACATTTGGCCATGTTTTTTCCTTGCAATATAATGAAACAATGTGCGTTTGTCATTTGTGAATAATTTCACATGAACAAAATGCTGGTCATGCTTGTTGTCCTAAGAATTTAAGTCATGCAAGTCTATTGAATTCAACTGCACTTTTGCACTTTTGTACTCAGCACAATTGATGTTCGACCAAGTAGTGGAGAAATTTACAATTCAAAGCAGCAAATAGATGACAGTAAGAGGAAAGGAAAGGAAGAAGTAGAAAGACGTAATACCGGACCTGCTGTAAAAGCAGCCACTCTCGTGGCGCCATCTTGAAGTCAAAACAACAACAAAAAAACTACATAACAAATAATGTGACACAACACAAAAGACACAGAGTCATTCAATCTTCAGCACTTCCTGCACCCTCTTTGTTGTATGAAGTAGTTCTAGATGAACAAAGAGAGGATCAGAGCGTCCTTTTCACCAGTGGATCAGAGACGTCTGTTTAAAAGCAAACACGAAGTTGTACATCCATTGACGAAAAGAGACTGTCTCACATCTCCTGTCCCACATAAATCCGCTTCAATTCCAAGCCGCGACAGTTCCACATACGCATTGGCGCTCTGCGCTGACGCACCTTTCTTCTCATTGCGGGCTCCTCAAGCCATCCATCCAAACTGTCCAAAAACACCAAACTTTCCACTGAACAGAGCGAGGCAGTGAAAATGCTGCCAATTACAGGCACAAAAAAGCACAATCACCCCAGAAGTTGTCCAGCGATGACAGTCAAATGGCACTGACAGTGCTGGCATATTCATGCTGCCAAAAAGGCGCAATGGCTCAGTATAGTCTCCTCCTTGATGAATGTCGTGGCCAAAAAAGACAACGCAAAAACAACCCCAAAACAAAGCAAGGCTCCTGAGAGCACTTGATAACGGCTGCCTACTCAAACGCCATCTTAGAATTCTGTCATCTACAAGCCACTGCAAATACTTATTTAACCCTCTCATGCACCATTCTTAGTCCAAGATGGCTGCCTACACGGGCGCCATCTTGGACTTGTTTTTGTCCCACTTGCGTCACTAAACTTCCGAATTATTACATCTGTCAGTATGATGCAGTGTAGTTGTATATTGTAATGAGCAAGGGCAGCAATGGCAACTTTTTTTTAGTGGACACATTTTGAACTTGTCGATTAGAGCCCATTATTAGAATCGAATTCAGTTCCAAATAAGGTGACAAAACAGAGTTCTTCAGCTTTTACTCAGGGAGTCATTGCGGTGGCTCCCTCACAGAGGATTACAGCTTGTTCTTCGACCTAATTGACTTTATTAGAAGAGGTTTAAAAATAAGAATGGTGACCCACTAGCTTTGTATTCAGGACTCATTGTTGCACAGATCTTGATGAACAAACTGCAGAGAAAGGACATAGTCGATACCTTGTGAGGTCACCAAAGTGAATATTCTCTTTGAGTCGTATAAACACAACAGATTAAAGTTGTTTTCCTGGCATTGGAGGAGGGCAGTTTGGTTTAAAGGACAACCGACATCTCTGGACAAGTTGTGTCCATAATTTGTAAAATGGCTTCAAATGACTTCTACTGAGCGTATTTTACAAAGATTCCACCGCATATAGCTATATTTTACGTTTGAAGACTCGCGCTGAATATTCAGGAAGTCTTGTTTTCGAGTTGGTGACGAGTCCTCACCCTACGTCACTGAAGGAACACCCCTGACCGAAAAAATGACACATTGTATCAGTCCTTCCATCACATCAATGCATTTTGCTGGACTTGTTTGGTCTGAAAATGTCGTGTTGCACCAAAAAGTGGCAGAAGAGGGCGACAAAGCTCCATGTAAGGAATTTATCAGCCTGTGCAAACGGGCTGATTAATTCCTCACACTTGGTCGCCATTTTCTGCCTCTTTTTTGCTGATACATTTTCCCCCAATGTTGCCTCAAAATGGCACAGAATAAATTCTTTAATCGATTGCACACGCACTGGGGGTGGGATTTTCTGAAAATGCCCAATTAGCAGCTCAATTTTTTTGCAGATTTTGGACACTTTAAGTCATTTTTATTGGTGTTTTGCATTTGACTAAAAATATCATACTGCGTGTTTTGGGTATTTTAGATGCTATAAAACTTTTTTCTGATGTCAGTTAGGAAACAAAAAAGTGATGTTGGTTGTCCTTTAAGGGAGCCGTGACAGAATGAGTTAATCGCCGAAAAACATTACATACACTTGCATTTAAACAAAACAAATCTGGACTGTAAATTATGCCTCGACAAATGTGATTATATATACAGTAAAGTCTCGTTATATCGATATCGGATATATCGATAGTCCCGGTTATATCGATACTATTTCTATGCACGCACAGAGAAAATTACATGCAAACAGGGTCGGATATATCGATAGTCCCGGTTATATCGATATTTTTTTCGGACTCCCTTGAATATCGATATAACGAGACTTTACTGTATATTCATTCATTCATTTGTTAGTTCGTTCATTCATTCATTCATTTTTTTTTTTTTGTGTAAACTGCTTTTCATTTTCACTCATTCACTGCCATTCCCAAATGTATCCGGGAATTGAAAATATGAGGTGGAGCGCCATTCCCCTGAATAAAGCGCTGGTCAGACCTCTGGCTTTTCCCTTCCACGAAGGGGCAGCATTTGCCTTTTGTACAGCCGCCCCCATTTCAAGCTCAGATAACTCCAGACCAATATGCCTTATTTTATTTTTTATTTTATTTTATTTTATTTTATTTTATTTTATTTTATTTTATTTTATTTTATTTTATTATTATTATTATTTTATTTATTTATTATTGTGTTACTCCCGAACCAAATAAACTAGGAATTAATTTATTTTCTGATGAAAGTAGAGAGTCTAAGGTTTCTTATGCTGTATTGAATGTTTATGTAGTCCTAAAACTCAATATTCTGTGGGACCTGCAATTTGAGTGAAAATGACAAAAAACCCCGGCACTGGACTGGACACGTTTTTGCACGTCTGGCAGTGAATGAGTTAATTCATGGTCCATTTACTTTATTTTTGCATCATCCAAGTTTATCATACCAAAACCATTTTGTTGAATATATTTGGACCTTTAACCGAACGACTGATGAATCTATGACTTTTATTTGTTTAAAAAAAATACACGGAAATTGCATCAAGTCACAATGGCAAATGCACTGGGGTGGGGTGCATCTCTTCACATTTGACCGTGTGTCTCTGTGTATGTCTGCTAAGTACTTCATCTTTTCATTATTTTCTCTCTGATACATGCAGCCTGAGGAATATGGACAAGAGGTCATGGAGGGCCAGTCAGAGGGAATGCTGGAGCCAGAAGGAGAGACATATGATGACACCCAGCAGGTGATCAGCTTGTAATCACACACTCACACTTTTCTATCACGCAGTGGAATTCCCTTTTTTTTTTTTTTTTGCATATTTTTTATAACACTCAAATATTCAATTTTACAGTCAGGGTTGAGTCCACTAATTGCCATATTCATTGTCTCCGATATGCACTTTTCTGCCGTGTACTCTCTTATCTTACATAAACTACCCTATAGATCCGAGGTGCCCAACCATTTTTGACCAAAGATCTACTTTTCAAGCAGTCGACCTCCCACAAAGTTCCATTATGCATGCATCGACACCCGCGCACGTACGCAAGCAAAAACAAGTCTCACAATGGAGAAAGTCCATAATAATAATAATAAGAATACATTTTATTCATAAGCGCCTTTCAAAACTCTCAAGGTCACTATTCACACCAACAAAGTGATAAAAGGAAGAGGAAAGAAAACAGAAGAAGTAGAAGAACAAAATATGGGAGCTAATGTTGCGGCGCCATCTTGACGTCAAAATAACAAAATAATATGACAACACAAAAGACACAGACTAGCTACCTATCTAGCTACCTACCTACCTAGCTAACTAGCTACCTACCTACCTAGCTACCTACCTAACTAGCTACCTACCTACCTACCTACATAGCTACCTAGCTAGTTACTTAGATACCAACCTAGCTACCTACCTAGCTATTTAGCTAGCTACCTACCGAGCTACCTACCTACCTACATAGCTACCTAGCTAGCTACTTAGATACCTACCTAGCTACCTACCTACTTAGCTAGCTACCTAGCTAGCTACTTAGATACCTACCTATCTAGCTAGCTTTCTAGCTAGCTATATATATATATATATATATATATATATATATATATATGCTCAAAGTTTTGTTAAATTACAACATGCAAGACCAATGAATATCACAAGGTATTTGTTAAAGGGCAAAGCGTGTGCGCTGACACAGTAATAAAGATCGATAATACGAAATATAAAATGATTAAAATGACACTAAAAGTGATAAGATTTATCAATGAACTCTCAACATTTTGGTATATAATAATATTCAATAGAAACCGTTGCTTAAAAACAACAGATTGACATCGTATACTATCCTGTCGTATAGGAGATGCCAGTGTGTCATCATTTGTTTTGATCACGTGACCCTCGCGTCAGCCATTTTGAATGCTTTTCGATTTACAACCGTTTGATTTACGACCGTTTTGTCTGAACGGAACCCGGTCGTAACTCGGATGTTGTTTTTTTCTGTTTCCTATCGAATATGACTTAAATGTTCACATTTTTTTTTTTGTTTTTATGGCTTCACTTGATAATTTCCCTTCCTTTATCCCATTCGACACTGTTTTATTTGTGTTTTTTTTTCCTTTCCTTTCCAATCAGTCCCGTGAGCAAAACGGCATTTTTTTTAAAATCATTCACGTTTCTGCCAGGCGGTGACTCATGACATCCATGTTCTCTCATTGCTTCCTTTGCCTATCCTTCCCTTCCCCCATCCCGCTCCCTTCAGCAGTTGCACACTCTCATGGTCTGAACGGGTGTGGTGATGACGTCCACTGCCTTATTGCATTCTGGGTAACACTATGGGCCTCCCTGCATTGCTGTAAATGTGAATTATAGTGCAGGAAGAATTTGCATGACACCTCACTTTTGGCTGTGTTGATGGAAAACCATTCAGTTCGTTTTAATGATGACTAAGGAGCATCGCGGTCTGTGAATTTAAGACTGTGTGAGCAGGAGGCGTGAGCAGTTAAATGGATGCTGGGTATGAGCTCACGACTCGTTCTTGAAGCTCTTCTTCGGCCTGCTGCTGCCCCCTGTAGGCCACACAGAGACATTGAACTCAGCACACTATGTAGTGACGTCATCTTTCAGCTTTGTGCACGCTGGTCCGCAAAACCTGTTTGTAACCAATGAGTAGGATTTAATGCGTTGTTTTCGGAAATTATGTCATATCTGGGTGGTTTATTGGATTATATTAGCCTTTATTAGTCTCGCAATGGAGAAATATAGGACCTGCTGTAAAGGCAGCCAGTCTTGCGACGCCATCTTGAAGTCAAAATAACAACAAAACTAAATAACAAATAATGTGACATAACACAAAAGACACAGACAGTTATTAATTATTAAGCATTTTTCTACACCTACACCACTAGATGAAAGAGGAGAGGATCAAAGCGTGCTTTTCACCAATGGATCGGGGACATATTTCGGCGCCTAAAAGGCCATTCAAAACTGCAATGACATTAATATTGAACCCCTTCCTCTACTCCCTAATTCATATGTAAATGATGAAATATTGTATTGTCAGTCTATATGCCAAAAGGCTGACGTGGATCTCATTAAAATGAAAGAATGTCTTCATTTTTGATTTATTTATCCCATTATATTATGTTTTGGTTGATTATTATTATTATTTTTTTTAATGTTGCATTACATTAACGTTTTTTATTTTATTGATATCACTTTCTCTTCGGCGATCATGACTGTCTCTATTCATTAGGGTGCCACGATCAACATGATGTAAATGTACAAGAATGAAATTAACTCATTCACTGCCAAATGATGTGCAAAAACGTGTCCACTCTTATGCCAAATTCCAGGACCCACAGAATATTGAGATTTAGTACTACATAAACATTCGATACAGCATAAGAAACTTAAGACTCTCATCTTTCATCAGAAAAAAAGCTAATTCCTAAATTATATGGGTCTGGAGTCATCTGAGCTTGAAATGAGGGCGGCTGTCCAAAATACAATGCAATATCGGTTTATATAGCGCTTCAACAACATCTGAAGCTGCAACAAAGCGCGAACGTATCAGCTTCAGTAAACTTTGAAAACAATTCATCATAAATTACGACAGTCGAGCTAGCTATCAAGCTACCTATTTGCTCTCTGTTAGTTATCTATTAGCTTGAAATTAGCGGTCTAGCTGGCTGACTAGCTAGCTATTAGCGGTCTATCTGGCTGGCGGACTATCTAGCTAGCTATCTATTGTGTGAGCTATTTATTAGCTAGATAGCTAGCTAGCTTCCTATCTATTTGAGTAACTTTCCGGGTTGAGTGAACGCTGGCGCGTGTGGCTGCCGCTGCTCATCGACAGAAAAACTTATCCTGTGACTGTAAAGTGACCTTGAGAGTTTTGAAAGGCGCTTATTAATTAAATGTATTATTATTATTATTATTATTATTATTATATATAACATGGAAAAGGAAATGCTGCCCCCTCGTAGAAAAGCAATAACATTGCAAGAGGACATGGCCAGCGCTTTAGCGGCGCCCAAGCATGAAAATAACAAAACCCGAAGAAATTCAGGAATGGCGCTCGATGTCATATTTTCAATTCCCGAATAAATTTGTGAATGGCAGTGAATGTGTTATGTAATCTAGTCGTCGAAAGTTGCATGTTTTTTTTTTTTTAATCAAGTTGAAGAATTCCAGTAGTCCGCAAAGAGTAGATAAGATTTCTCCCTCTATCTTTCTTTTCTTGTATCTCCCCAGTCAATGATTGTTTTGGAAAATCATAAACAGTTGTAAAAGTTTTGGCTATCCTAGAACAAAAACTTCATAACACAGTGATACCTTGGCTTACTGACTTAATTGGTTCCCAGACAGAGTGTGTAAGGCGAAAGGTGTGTATCCCAAAAATTTGTTTCCCATAGGAAAACATTAAAATGAGAGTAATCCGTTCCCAGGTCCCCATAAAACATAATTTTCTACTTTCTAATTTTCTAAGCCTTAAAACTACACAAAATATACCTTATTTTAGGTATAATAAATGTGATATAGTATTGTAATTAAGGAAATAAACTGTACTGTATAATAAAGTGGTTTTATTGACCATTGTGATGGTCGTTGATGGCTTGATGGAGTGGAGTGGCCGGTTTCATCAGCATTAAACACTTGATGAGCAACGTAACCTTCTTCTTTCACCGTCTTGAGGAATGATCCCTTGTAGGTGTTTTCTCTGTGATAATTGCATCTAGTTCCTCATCAATTGTGTTCTGTTTAGCTGGGTTGATAGATTTTTGCATCAAGTGTACAGATGGCTTTTACGGGTTGTTTGTGGAGCCTGATTGACATTTTAACCTTGCAGTCTAAACTCTGCCTTTTAACTATCAAAGTTGAAACTCTCTCACTGTTGTCTGCCTGTCTCTTTAATGTTTAAACCATCCCCCCGCCTCACTGCTGCGTTCTTGACCAATCATGTACCTTCAACCGAAAACTGGGGGCGGGGACGAGAGAACAAAAACAGTCGGCTGCCATTTTGTTGTTAGAACGGGCTCGTTCGCAACCAACACATCACTCATTGAGGCAGCTCCGTGTATGAAAAAAGTATGTATGCCAAGGTAAAGTTCGTATGCCAAGGTAAACGTTTCATAAACGTAACGTTCCTAAACGGAAAAGTTCGTTAGCCAATGGGTTTGTAAACCGAGGTATCACTGTACAGTGTATTCTTTCATTTTGTGACTAACAATTCATGTTTGTTCACTCCACAGGAAAGCCAAGACTACGAGCCAGAAGCATAAAAGCATCCGTGCGAGCCACCATTCAAACCAGCAGCACAATAATATTTCTAATAAAGGACAAATACGATTCTAATTATTGTCATGCCCCCACCCACAACCCCACCCGATAAAAAAAGCTCAACAAAAGACAAAAATTTCCAATGAAAAATGTTCTTCCTTCAAGACAAATCTTTTATGATTCTATATTGTAAATGTTATTCATGTAATGTGTTGGGTGTCGATATTTATTGAGATGTAGAATCGCCCGTCCTTCACTGTCTCATTTCCTTGATTCCCTCCCAATGAAATGAGACCAGAAGCAGGGCTTGTGAATGTGTATTTTGTGTGTATATGTACTTAGAAATGTGTAATCGATGTTCATCAACTTCCAATGAGACATTGGGAGTAGAAAAAAGTTCAAAGTTGCAAGCAGATGTTCATACAATGATCTCCACTTTAAAGTGTCGACAATGCCTGTTTGTGGAATTCCTTTGTGTGTGTGTGTGTGTGTGTGTGTGTGTGTGTGTGTGTGTGTGTGTGTGTGTGTGTGTGTGTGTGTGTGTGTGTGTGTTTTTCCATTTCCTTTTGGAATGTTTTTTGAATGTTTTTAAAGTAAGAATTCTTTTTTTTTGTTTCAAATTGCTTGTGATATCACTCCAGTAAACTATATGTTTGACATGGACCGTATACATGTTTGTGTGTGGGCGTGTTTGTCTCTACTGACAATTTTAACAATTTAACAAAGTCAATATATTATGTCTTGAGATTATAATGGTTGTCATCTCAAAAGAAAAAAAATGTGCTTTAAATTGCAGGACTTGTCAAGAAAAGGTTTATGTGTTAAGCCAAAAATGAAAATCCCTTGTAAATAAAAAGTGGGAAAAAAAACATTAGAATTTGTCGTATTTTTATTTTTTTTTTCCATTTCAATTTACAGACGCTCCCCAATTTACGAACGAGATACGTTCCGAATGGTTGTTTGTAAAGTGCATCTGTTCGTAAGGTGAATTCAAGGTGAAAGCATATTCTCTGAATCTGAAGCCAATGTTTTGATTGGCTTCAGATTCGGAGAATATGCTTTCTTGTTACACATCCAGTTATGAATATGATTCAAATAGTTCTGAAGAGGAAAGCATACATGTTTGCAATTGATTAAAGAAGTCCTTCCGTGTCATTTTGAGGCATCTGGACTGCAATGTAGTGTCCCAGAAAAGAGGCAGAAAATGGCGACCAAGCTCCCTGTGAGGAATTAATCAGCCCGTTTCCACAGGCTGATAAATTCCTTATATGGAGCTTGGTTGCCCTCTTCTGGCTCTTTTTGGTGCAACATGACGTTTTGAGCCCAAACAAGCACAGCAAAATGCATTGACGTGATGGAAGGACTGCTACAATGTGTCCTTTTTTTTTTGTCAGGGGCGTTCCTTCAGTGACGTCACGTACGGACTCGTCACCAACTCAAAAACAAGACTTCCGGAATAATCAGCATGAGTCTTAAAACGTAAAATATAGCTATATGCGGTGGAATCTTTGTAAAATACGCGCAGTAGAAGTCGTTTAAAGCCATTTTACAAATTATGGACACAACTTGTCTGGAGACGTGGGTTGTCCTTTAAGGCTTACATAAGTAACCTGTATTGGTTTGTACTGAAAAATGAACATTGAATAAAATAAAATAAAAATAATAAAAAAGCTTTATAAAGATATGTACAATACTACATATGTTAGTAGTATTGTCGGTGTTAGCGGCGGAAAGAAGCAGGACTCGGAAAAAAAAGTGTGCAATGCAAAATCTAACTTACAGCATTTCTGTCCGGGCATTTTTCAACATACCCGCAAAAATGTTCGTATGTCCCATCACTCGAATGTTTGTAAGTAGGGGAGCGTCTTTATATTAGTTTTTTTTTTTTTTTTTTTTTTTTTTCTCCTTTCAGACGGGTCAGAATGTTTAGAATTTGCTTGCGATGGCTCCTGGCACAGCTAACAGGATGCCAGTCTGACCATGCCTTTTTCAACTCGTTTTATCTGAGTTAATCCAACTGGAACGTGCATGCTCACCAGTGTCTGGCTCAACCCGAGTGTATTAAACAGCAGTTGGGACTGCGATCTATTCAGACCCATGCAGTGAACCCCGCAGGGACCAGGATTGGAGCCATGGCCTCGCTGAAGAAATCCTTTGAAGGCTTGAAAGGCAACAGCCACTCCGCAGTCAAAGGGGTCAAGGAAACTGCAGGTCAATACCCTCACATGAAACAAGAACACTGCTATGCTTTTAATAATTAATTTCATGGAGAAATATTGTGCGGTTTACAGTGCAGGCAGCCCAGGAAGCTGTGCAGCAGGTGGCAGACTCATCCAAAGAAACAGCCAATGCAGGTACGGTGCACTTCAACCATTTTTCTTCTCACTGACTACATACACGGGTTACATGTGGAAAAATAGAAAGATACACAGACTATTTTCAAATGGTATTATGGTACTTCAAATATCGTCAAATGTGGATTGTTATTTTGTGAAAAGTATTTTTAGTCTTCTTCTTCTTTTCCGTTCGACTTTTCCCCTCAAGGGGTCGCCACAGCAAATCAGTGTCCGCCATCTTTAGAGGTTCGATCCGCATGTTTGTTTTGGCCAAGCTTTTACGTCGGGTACCCTTCCTGACACAACCCTCTGTATTTATCCGGGCTTGGAACCGGCACAAGAAGACTTATGTCGTTTTGTGGCTAGAGAACAAGCAACTCGCTCAGTAAAAGGCTCCCAAACATAAATGGTCATCGGCACAGCAACATTCAAAAAAGCAAAAAAGTATTTTTAGTACTTTTAGTATTAGTATTAGTATTACTTTTAGTATTTTAGTAGATGCCGCGGTTGAAAAAAAATAGAGGGGGCGGTGGCAGGCCGCAACTACTATATATGTATTATTAGATATTACAGTAATCGAGCCGAGATGTGACAAAGGCATGAATTACTGTTGAAAGGTGCTCATGAGAAAACAACATAATACACCTCAGTGCGCTTTGATTTAGGCCAGGTTTTGAATAATTATTGGCTTTAATTGTATATTCAACCAGTGTTGGAAATAACGTCTGCCCGGAGGCCCGGGGCGTACAACTTTCAAAACGTCTCGGCCTGGGTGGCCGACAACTTGTTCAAGAAAAAAAAAAACATTTTTTTTTCAAATCAAACGTTTGTTTTATTCAATAAACCAAAAGCTACAAACAAACCGCTAAAAGCCACGTGGACTCCTCTTTCTAAGCACCTTTCAAAACTTTCAAATACACTTAACAGTCAACGTCTAGTCCGAAGCACGAAACAGGCTTCTGATTGGCTGCTGTAACAAGTATGCAAATTGCCAAAAGAATGTTCGTTTTGTATACTGGGGCACGGCAGTCAATCAGAAGCCTGTTTCGTGCTTCGGACTATACCACGACAGTAAAGTGTACTTGAGAGAGTTTTAAAAGGCGCTGAGAAAGAGGAGTCCTCGTGGCTTTAAGCAGACAACGCAATGCAAACATTGCATTGTGCACCATGACGACTAACGACAACTGGAACAAAATCTTCAGCAAGGGATATTTACCATAAATTAAGCCAGGAATCATTTGTGGTAGGTACTTCCTGAATGTATAAAAATCCTTTATACTTTGCAACCATGATTTTTTTTTCTTTTCTTTTTTTTCAATTAGTCGTCTTCTTGTGTTTCAAATTGTGAAAAATGGGGCAGGCAACTTTTCAGAGTTATCTCCCCCGGTGTCCGCTAACTTTTTGTTCTGAGTTTCAGACACTGATTCAACTCAATGTAAGAATGGTTACTTGTGAGGGTTAAGAAAGGATAAAGAGCTGGAAAGGACAGAGGTGGTTTTCAGAAATACAGTAAAGTCTCGTTATATCGATATTCAAGGGAGTCCGAAATAATATCGATATAACCGGGACTATCGATATATCCGACCCTGTTTGCATGTAATTTTCTCCGTACGTGCATAGAAATAGTATCGATATAACTGGGACTATCGATATATCCGATATCGATATAACGAGACTTTACTGTATGTTAATTATCTTTATTTCATCTGATTATTGACTTTTTTACATTCCGTTTCATTGAAGAAGAGGTTTAAGAGTCTTAATAAATGTAAATGAATTTAGACCGACCACCCTCCCTACATTTTCTTTTCTCCGAAAGATTTTACAACTTTGGAAAAATACCTTTGACTAGTCGTATAATGTCACGTGGGACGACAACTAATTTGAAAGTTCAACTGTTTGGCATTGATGAAAAGGTTTCTTCATCCGTCATCTATACTTCTTTGAAGGTGTCGGACTTTTCGCTTCTGGTGGCAGTGCCAGACCTCTGCTATGGTAGGTCCCTGCTCTAAGATTGGGGGGAGCAGAGGACTGTTTCCTGAGGCTACACTGATTACTTCTATTGTCCTGACTGATTATGGTCTACGACTGGCCTGATTGCCCCATTAGCCCTGGTATCACCTCATCAGCATAACTAAGCCTATGTGGTAATAATCTCAGAAGTGTGTTGTAAGCACGATCCAAATTAAACCTCACACCACCATGGATGAGAAGAGAAACGTCCGACACCTTCAAAGAAGTACAGATGACGGCTGAAGAAACCTTTTCATCGATGGACCACTTCTGTACATCTGAGAGCTCACACACACATACTGTTTGGCATTGTTCTTGTAAATCATACTTTAAACCTGTGAGCGCCGATAACAACCTGATCCAAAAGGTTTCCTATTATCTCTCGAAATGCATGCAGTTGCTCAAGAGGCCAGCAAACAGAGCCAAGCAGCCATAGGTAAAGCTGCCGACAAGGCCACAGAAACCATCAAGGAGTTGGGACAGAAACGGGAGACCAAATGATCCCCTTCATTCATCTTTCTAAACCTGAAGCCAACTCAGCACCGTCATCATCATCTTCGACATGTTTTTAGATGAGTAACTTCGTTAAAATTGGATCATTAGAAACAACACTGAACTAACATTACAAAAAAATGCATTTTGCCCCTCTTTGCTAATTCTACCTGTTTTCTAACCACTATATATTTTGTATTTGTGAATATTTTGGGAAATAAAACTCAAAACGTTCATCTTGTGTGTGTACTGACAACACTGTGATTAGTCCTCACTTGTGTTGATAGAGAAGACAGAAAAGAAGTTATCATATTTAAAAGTTTCATGCCGCCGAACACAAGGCCCACAATGGAAGCACAGAAGATCTGGGGTCAATCTGAGGTGAACAGACACAGCCTGTTAAACTGTTATATTCATGTAGGAGCTCTGGCCTTGGACTAATTTATGACTCTTCACGGGAAGAGGTCATTAGCCAGGTTACTATCATGGAAAGGACAACCAATTAAAATATCTATGTTGTGTTGTGTTATAGTTGTTGGTTCTTGGGATGTGGTACTCAAATCAAAAAGACTGTTTTACTAATGTATCATTTAAATTTGCATATACAGTGATACCTCGGTATACGAACCCTTTGGCTTACGAACTTTTTGGTTTACGAACGTTAAATTTATGAAAATTGTATCTTGGCATACGAACTATTTTTCGGGATACACACGCAGCTGCCACAATGAGTGATGTGTCTTTCGCGAACGAGCCCGTTCTCCTGACAAGAAAATGGCAGCGGCTTGTTTTGGTCCTCTATTCCCCGCCCCCAGTCGTCGGTTAAAGCCACGTGATTGGTCAAGAATGCAGCAGTGAAGGGGTGGGGGTTTAAACATTAAAGAGACAGGCAGACAACAGAGAGAGAGTGAGAAAACACACACATGCACACACGAAAGGGAGACGACAGAGCTTGAAACAAAAAAAAAGGTGAAAAAAAAACCAAAAGTGAAATGGCGAGAAAATAGATATATAGGAAACAGTTAAATTTTGACTCGTTTCAACTTTGATAGTTCAAAAGCAGAGTGTAGACTTGAAGGTTAAAATATCCCATCAATCAGGCTCCACAAATAACCCACACAAGCCATCTGTACACTTGATGCACAAAGCCAACCCAGCTAAACAGAACACCATTGATGAGGAACTAGACAAAATTATCACAGAGAAAGCACCTAAAAGGTATAATTCCTCAAGATGGTGAAAGAAGAAGGTTACGTTCATCATCAAGTGTTTAATGCTGATTAAACCGGCCACTCCATTCCATCAAGCCATCAACGACCATCACAAAGGTAAATAAAATGACTTTATTATACAATACAGTTTATTTCTTTAATTATAATACCATGGCACATTTATTATACATAAAATCAGGTATATTTTGTGTAGTTTTAAGGCTTAGAAAATTAGAAAGTAGAAAATGATGTTTTATGGGGACCTGGGAACGGATTATTCTCATTTTAATGGTTTCCTATAGGAAACTAATTTTTGGGATACACACTTTTTGTCTTATACACTCTGTCTATGAACCAATTAGGTTCGTAAGCCAAGGTATCAATGTACTCTCTATAAATAGCTTGGCAGAAGGCTGCAGAAGTTGGGCGTCGGTCATGATAAGCAACGCCTGCTAATAAAACGGCCTTTGGCAGTCTCGTAAGAGTGTTTTGTTTTACCTTGGCCCAAGGCAACACACCTCCTTCCATCATACGTTGTGGTTGCTAAGCAACAGAACTCTGCGGGGGCCAGGGATTGTTGAAGCCCTTTGAATAAGGGGGGTGAGGATACTTCAGTCAGTACACTGTGTTCTAGCCAAGCCGCAACATTTTATTGTTGTCCATTAGGAAATGGAAGTCTTGCAAATTAGAAAAACGTAAACACGTGCCGATGCACCAGATGAGCGTGTGAAGTGAGACTTCTCAGGTCTTAAATAGGAGCGAATGGACGGTGTATAAAAGACCAAGTGGTGTGCAAGTGTTTATGTGTGGGTGGCTTCCTTCAGCTTCCTTCAGGCTCTTTCCTCTCTTTCTGTGCAACACAGTAATTTCAGTTTTGATATTCAAAAAGACTGTTTCCTCTCTTGTATACAGTCTATCAAAAAAAAGATTACATTTGTTGAGAAAACGTATTTGTCATCTTTTCGCGGTGAGTTTGCTTTTACTCGAAACATATGCAGCCCAAAGTTAAGTCATTCACTGCTATTCACAAATATATTCGGGAATTGAAAATATGACGTAGAGCGCCATTCCCCAATTAGTTAGTTTTGTTTTTTTGCTTGGATGCTAATTTTTTTTCCCCAAGATGGCGCCGTGTGAACACGCAGCGGCTCATCTCTCCCGGCAAATTGTCGTACAGTAAAGTCTTGTTATATCGATATTCAAGGGAGTCCGAAAAAATATCGATATAACCGGGACTATCGATATATCCGACCCTGTTTGCATGTAATTTTCTCCGTGCGTGCATAGAAATAGTATCGATATAACCGGGACTATCGATATATCCGATATCGATATAACGAGACTTTACTGTATTCGTGTTTATTATGTTTGTCAAAGTCATTACAAGTGCCTTGCGCTCTGGGTCCGAGAGGACAGTAATTTCATCTGTGCTGTATGTCATGCATATTAGCATATTTGACAATAAAGCTGACTTTGACTTTGATAAAGCGCTGGCCAGACCTCTAGCAATGTTTTTCCCATACACAAAGGGGCAGCATTTCCCTTTTTATTCATGTTAGCGCTTTGTTCCATCTTCAGCTGTTGTTAAAGCGCTATATAAATCAATATGTATGTATTACATTGTATTTTGGACAGCCACCCTCATTTCAAGCTCATATAACTCCAGACTCATAATTTAGCAATTAACTCTTTTTTTATCTGACAACAAAAAAGAAAGTCTAATGTTTCTAACGCTCTATTGAATATTTAGATAGTTCTACAACTCAATATTCTGTGGGTCCTGGAGTGTACACATTTTTGCACATGACTGCCAATCAATGGGTAAATTTGACACATCCATCTCGTGCATTATACATTTTCCCGATACATAATAGATCCCAGAAATTGTTTCTCACCCCATTGAGGAGCCCATCAACCCAAATGAGACGTTAATTACTCTGAATTGATGAGTAGATGAGAGCCAAACATAGACGCCCCCCCCCCCCAACCCCCACCATCCGCCTCCCTTTACATTACCACTCACCACAAGAACCCAAGTGTGGTTTCCAGGGAAACTGGAAATGTGAAGCTTTTCAACAGGCGCAGCAGCCACAGCTTCAGGAGCGACGATTGCCTCGGACAATTCTTCTACAGACAAGCCTGTCGCCATAGCTCTTCATCAAATGCAGGAAAATCGAACACCATCACTCAGAGAGTGTCCATCAACTTGATGTTTTGACATGTTTGACTGGAATGTGATAGATTTCCTTGAAGGGGCTCCCTGAGACTTAAGCGACTCTCAGGTAAATTTTCAGCTTTTTTTATATCATGGTTTTTTTGTGTATATGTATTTGTTTCCATTTTTGCCTATTCTGAATTGATCTGTGTTGCTTTTGTGTATTCCCTTAGTTGAATGTGTTGATCCTAACCAAAGTATATGAAATGAAACGTATGCTGTGCAAAAAATAAGCAACCACGGTCATGTGGCAAAATGTAGGACAAAATATACATTTTCGTCTCAGTTCAAAGTATCCGATTTGCTGATTTTTTTGGTTTATTTAACAGTCTAAAGAGAACAATGTCAAACGGACGTTTGCCTGATTACATAATGTGCTGGGTAGAAGCAACCATATCTATTAGCTCTCTGTTTTTCCCCCTACAGGAACATCTTCCACAGAACAAAATGGGAAGTCTCAAAGATGAGACGAGGGGTTTTGGAAAAGAGAATAGCGAATGTGTCGATGCGGATCCCAAGCTTGAAGGACCTCTAATGAGAAGCTCTCAAGAATCAACAGGTCACGGGGGCGATCAGATGGAATTACTCCGTGATGTCTGCAGTGGCAATGATGAGCAGAGATTTGTGGAGAAACTAGAGGATGGAAAATCAGGAAAGGTTTGTGATAATAGACTACGGTCTAATTTTATCAGGATGAAAGACACCGAGCAGATTGAAGCTGTCTGTTTGAAACTACAACCTGAGAGTGACAGTACCGCTGCTGTAGAAAGACCCCCCAACTATGAAGATGTTGCCAACCAAGACATTGACAACCTGGCTGAAGACAAAGTCTTGTTTTCTTTGCCGTCAACTGCTGACCCAAATTCGCCCGCACCTTTCGGGCAGCACCATGTGCGTACGCAGGTCAGTCTGGAGGTGACCCAGTGTCACTCAGTTGCCACCAGCCCCATGACTCCTCCCGAGGGCGCTAATTCTTTCATCTTCCCAAACACCTTGCGGAAATCTGAAGCCGATGCTCAAATGCAGGTGAGTCAGCCAGTGGAGTTTTGTTCCGTAGCCACGTCTCCCATGACTCCAAAGACACCCTCGACCACAGCTTTCCCGGCACTCGCAGGGAGAGATGTTTCTGGGACACATATGATGACTCCCACAAGAAAAACTCCAGCAGAAACTGAGTTTGGTACAATCATCATATCTTCTACAGGAAGTGCCGCCTGGTCTCCTGCCACAGAGTCGCAAGTGGAGGATAGCAATCACCAGTGCAAGCAACAACGGATGGGGAGTATGGACCAAGACATTACTATCTTAGTGACTCACTATGATCATGACAATCCGGAAGACAGAAAATGCCAGGAGTCATCTTTTCATCCCAGAGAGACAACCAAGGAGGAAACTGAAGAAAGTGACAACAAGGAGTCCAAGAGAGAGGAAAAGGCCTCGACAAAAGCTGCTGATCCTTTTCAGGAATCAAACGCAGAGTCGACTCAAAACAAAACGCAAACAACTGAGACATCGGTTTGCGCTAACCAGCTGCCTCTAAAACCTGATATCAAGCAAGTTCAACATGAGAGAAACGAAACGGCTAAGCCGCCTATCCCGGAATCTCCAGCTCCTGACGGCTGCCACAACATCCGTACGCAAGTCAGTCTGGAAGTGGTGCAGTGTCAATCAGCGGCCACCAGTCCTATGACACCCCCGGAGGGTGATCACGCCTTCCGCTTTCCAAGTCATTGTGACGGATCCTGGACGACAGATGCAGAGATACAAATGGGTCAGCAAGTTCAGTATCGCTCTATTGCCACGGCCCCTATGACGCCAAGGACACCCGCTGCAGACTCTTTTCCTGAGATCAGAAAAGAAGCAGACACGGTGACAAAGAACGATGAGAACAAGGCGGAGGACGTAAGCCAGGTGAAAGTTGAGGAAAATGAAGATGTGACGGTTAAAAATGTGGTGGAAGAAGCCGAAGAGGAAAACGAAGGCAAGGAGAAAAATGACGAGGTGGTGCAGGAGGTGAACTGGGACGAGAAGGGCATGACGTGGGAGGTGTACGGGGCAGTGGTGGAAGTGGCTGTGTTGGGCTCGGCCATCCAGAAGCATCTGGAGAAACAGGTGAATAAGCAGAAGAGGCAGCCCTCATTACCTCCCCCTCCCCCTCTCAAACCCTCGGCTACACCGCTTGCCTATGAGACAGCACAAGGAGGGTCCACCAAGTGTCGGGCGGTGAAGACGAGCGAGCGGGACGACAATGAGGGCCGTAATAGAAGAAACCCATTTCGGCTCTTGATGGAGAATATGCAGCAGCCGCATTGCTGCTCTCGGGCGCACACCACAGAGTGACTGCTTCATGCCGATTCATCTGTCCATCCATTTACGACCACCTAACGTGTTTATCGTCTTGATTGAGCTGCAGTCTCTTCCAGGTGACTTTTAGGGTTGAAGTTTGGCAGAGGACCGCATGACCTCATCATGCCTTGAGACTTTCTTTTATGTGACGAGGTGGAACCTCCAAAGACAAAATCCAACATAATCCATTCCATGATACTGGCTCACTTTCAGGTTGTTGTTCTCTTGCTCCAAAATGTTTCCACAACTGGTTTGTGATATTCAGCTTTTGGGTAAAATTCCTGGATGAACCTAATATCCGTTACCAGTGGCAGGCCAGGGGTTTTATCGCCAGGCCTTCGGTTGTGCTATGTCTGAGTCAATCCAGACTGGAAAAAAAGTATAGTGTGATTTACTACAACTCCACTAGAGGGTGACAAAACTGTTATTAAATTAACACAATCTATTTGCTTATGCAACATGTTACCAATACAGTGTGCTAGCTCTGGCCAGTATGCTTTTGTCACTACCGGCCTCTGATCAGAGCAGTTTTTGCATATTATGATTGGCTACTGACTAGTCACTAGCCTATCAAAGTTTGCGAACACTTTGACGTTGACCAGCGCTTTCAAGAAGGTGTTGGTACCTCTTTTAGGTTGCCAAATCAAAATCTGATTGTTTACAGCAACAGTCTGATCGACACAGTTATTGCAACAGGGCCTGCAGAACTAATTGTGAAGGCGTCCAGGAAGATTTCTGACCTTGGTCACAAATGATGGCGGAAATGTGATTGGTTAAATGCTTAAATAAGAAAACACACGTCTGGAAGCCGCACAACAGAGGGATTACATGTGAATTTATTGGACCTTCTCGAAATTTATGTCTCACCGTTCAATATTACAGTATTGTACGTTAGGGACAACTTGATATTTCCCAACTATGAGATAAAGAGGACCATTCATTCATAACAAGTGTCTAATCCAGGGGTGCTCAATACGTCGATCGTGATCTCGATCGATATCCACGGTACTATTGGAAGATTGCAAGACAAGGTGACGCTTAACAAATCAAGTGGAGTTGTTTTGAAAAAAAACTATGTCAGCCAATCAAAATCATAACCACAACCAATCAAATGACATCTCAATCAGCGACTCACTGCGAGCTCAAACAACGCCCCTCCGTTGTAAAGTGAACAAGCTAGTCGTTCGTTACATCCTAATTTTTCGCTCGGTTTTTCCTCTTAAACGTAAGATAGAGTATAACAAGTGGAAGAGCTGGAACAAGTAAGAAGAAAAAACGTATCACTTTCATACGAATGAGAGGATGACTTTTTTCACGATGACATTTTCAAGTGTGCTTGTCTCGTCTGCCAGTGATCAGAGTGAACTCAGGTAATGGCAAATAATTGACATAATTATGTTCTGTTGTGCGACACATGCGGATATACATCAACATAAATTGCAATAATCTTCACTATATTTCTAATCCATAAACTGATACATTTTTTGGTTCAATTAAAATTCGTATTTAAGCAGTCCTCTTCATCCGGTTGGGAACTGTTTGACTTAAAGAGACCAAGACGACATCAAACAATTGACTGATTCCATACTGTCTTCAAATAGGATGTTCTCAAAGGGAAATGAGTGAGTGAAATAGAGGAAGCTAGAGAGACAACGCAAGAATGACAGAGAGAAAACAAAGTGGACTTGATTGCAAACGTAATGAGACAACTCATGCATCAAACACCTTGAGTAAGTATTGTGAATTTTATAACTCCTTTTGACAGAACAGTCAGCTACTACTTGCTCTAGCTTTGGGAGATTTTATTTAGTTTCTTTTCCAAGGACCATTTCTTAGCCATAGTTTAATTGTAAAGCCATGTTAAGTGCTAACTTACCCTTTCAAGACGCTCCACAAACCAATACGGTAATGGACAGAAAAATAGGAAGGTTTTAGTCGACAAATGTCACCTTGATTCTAGAACCTTATATTATTGTTGGAATCATTACACTGATGTTTTTCCATCGGCAACAATCCAATACTCTATCTTTCACCCAAAGTCAGCCGGGATATGTTTCAGCTTCCAGCAACCTTGAGCAGTACATATACTGTACACGTCTGTCGGCAGGCAGCGTAGGAACACATCTTGAGCTTCACAGTGCCTTTGTTGGTAGGTACTGTCCAAGTAATGTTTGCTCAATTATTTGTTGTGAATTACTGTGAACTAATATGTTTTCAATGTAAGTATTATGTTTTTATTTGTGAACAAGTTTCTCAGCAGCATTTTCATGCGAATCATTTTTATTACTGCCATTTGGGGGATGCTCGTTAGTGTACAGAGCACATTAGCATCACCTCGGCTAACAATTTATTTATGTATTTATTATTCATATTTGTCTCGAGCTTGAAGAATTGAGCACCCAGACCATGTCAAAATAAGGTCCATTGGATGAATGGATTGGGTTGAGTAGATGGATAGGATTGGATGGATGGATGGATGGATAGGGTTGGGTGGATGGATAGATGATAGGGTTGGGTGGATGGATGTATAGGATTTGGTGGATGAATAGGGTTGGATGGATGGATGAAAAGGGGTGGGTGGATAGATATAGTTGGGTGGATGGATAGGGTTGGGTGAATGGATGGATGGAAAGAGGGTATGGATGGATGGACAGTATTAGGTGGATGGATAGGGTTGGGTGGATGGATGGATTGGTTTGGGTGGATGGATGGGTGGATAGATGCATAGAGTTGGGTGGGTGGATAGGGTTGAGTGGATTGATGGACAGGGTTGGGTGCATAGATAGATAGATAGGGTTGGATGGCTAGGCTTGGATGGAATGATGGATCGGTTTGGGTGGATGGATGCATAGGGTTGGATGGATGGATGGATGGATCGGTTTGGGTGGATGGGTGGATAGGGTTGGATGAATGTATCAATAGGGTTGAATGGATGAATAGGGTTGGATGGATAAGGTTGGGTGTTTGAATGGAGGGATCGATGGATGGATAGGGGTGGATGGATGGGTTTGGGGGAGTGGATCGATGGATGGATGGGTAGGGTTGGGTGGATGGATGGATGCATAGGGTTGGGTGCATGGATGCATGCATAGGGTTGGGTGGATGGATGGACAGGGTTGGGTGGACAGAGGGTTGTGTGGATGATTGATAGGGTTGGATGGATGGATCGGTTTGGGTAGATGGATGCATAGGGTTGTGTGGATGATTGATAGGGTTGGATGGATGGATCGGTTTGGGTGGATGGATGCATAGGGTTGGATGGATGGATCGGTTTGGGTGGATGGGTGGATAAGGTTGGATGGATGGATGGATAAATAGGGTTGGATTGATGAATAGGGTTGGATGGATGGATAGGTTTGGGTGGATGGCTGGATGGATAGGGTTGGGTGGAAGGATGGATGGATGGGTTTGGGTGAGTGGGTGGATGGATTGATGTAAAGCCACATTCCCGAAATGTGTATCTGCTCTGTGATTCTTTTTACGATCATTGATATCGCGATTTTTAATCATAAAGCTGTTCGAAATTGAACATGAAATCACGGGATCAAAGTGCCCCCATGTTACCAGGGACAAAAATGGTGCCGGAACAGTGACGGAGGTCACAGAGATCCATTTGTGCTGTTAAATGAAGGCACGTTTTGTGCGGAATGTCAACTTGAAATGTGAATATTGTGTGAAAGGAGTCCCTAATGTCAGTGCAGGCTTTTGTGTAGTGTCTCGTTCTCTGCTTTTCTATTCCGCATTGATTTTGGACTTGTTGGTTTTGTGGAAATGTGAATAAATGCACCAATGCAGGCACAGAAGCACAACAATGATCAGATGTTATGACTTCAGCTTGTACTCCTAGCCATTTTTTTTTTGCTATTAATTCTTATTCAATTCTGATTTAAAAATACAGCCAATTTATCTTTGTCTAATATTTTCTCATTGTTAATGTAAAGGTGTTTTATGAGTTGATGGTCTGTGTTAATGGTGTGCAGACAACTTGGCACTTTTTCATTGGAGGTATTTGTTTATTCGTTTATTGCACTGTTATACATTCATTTCGATGTGCCATTTTTTTAACGCTTCTAGTAATGAGCTGACGCTGCATGAAGTCACAAAAAGTCAATGTAAACACCAGCAAACAAAGTCTATTTACACATTTTGACAGAAGTACAATCTCGTCTCCTCCAGAGAGGCAATGCAATACACTTTTTTTTTTATGTGATGCACCGGTGATGACACGGTTCATTTGAAAGCAAAACAATTTTCACGTTGTCGCTTGAGAACATTGATCAAAATAAAGATGACAGTCTGCGTAAAACATGATTTTTTTTTTTAACGTGGTTTCTCTTTTAGGAGACTGTGATGACAGTTGAAAGGAATGCTGTGGCACAAGAAATCAGTAACACAGTTGTATATATGATGCGATACTTTGTGATACAAGGAGTTGGTGGAAAAATGAATATTTGATTCAAACGGAGTGTACCGTCATACAAATCAGATTTGCCATGGAAGCCAATCGAAGCTGAACTCAAAATGATGCTTCTCTGATACTCTCATAACTCTCTTAAAGGACAACCGACGTCTCCGGACAAGTTGTGTCCATCATTTGTAAAATCGCTTCAAATTCTACTGAGCGTATTTTACAAAGATTCCACCGCATATAGCTATATTTTACGTTTTAAGACTCGGGCTGAATATTCCGGAAGTCTTGTTTTAGAGTTGGTGACAAGTCCGACACTGAAGGAACGCCCCTGACCGAAAAAAGGACACATTGTAGCAGTCCTTCCATTGCTGTACATTGTTTGGTCTGAAAACTTCGTGTGGCACCAAAAAGAGGCAGAAGATGGCGACGAAGCTCCATATAAGGAATTAATTACCCGTTTCCATGGGCTGATTCATTCCTTACACGGAGCTTTGTCGCCATCTTCTGCCTCTTTTTGGTGCTACATTTCCCGCCCCCAGATACCTCAAAATTGCACGGAATAAATTCTTTAATCGATTGCAAACATGTATGCTTTCCTCTTCAGAACTATTTGAATCATATTCATAACTGGATGAGTAACAAGAAAGCATATTCTCCGAATCTGAAGCCATTGTTTTGATTCTCCAGCAAGGCAAGACGTCTTGGGGTGACACCATGAACAAGGGGGCGGGACTTTCTGAAACTGGCCACTTCCGGTTTCATTTTTTTTTCAGTTTCAGCACACTTTAAGACATTTTTATTGGTGTTTTGCATTTGACTAAAAATATCACCCTGCACGTTATGGGTATTTTAGATGCTATGAAACGTTTTTCTGTTTTTCAGTTAGGAAACAAAAAAGTGATGTCGGTTGTCCTTTAAAGCCTCTTGTTACAGTAAAATGAGTAATATTTTCCGGTTTCAAAGGTTTTCCATATATAAGGTGCACCCCCAATGAAGGGTGTATTTTCCAACTTTTCTCATATATAAGGCACAGCGGAGTATAAGGCGCACCCCCAGTAAATGGTGTATTTTCAAACTTTTTGCATATATAAGGTGCACCCAAAATGAATGGTGTATTTTCAAACTTTTCCCATATATTAGGCAGAGCGGAGTAGAAGGCACACCCCCAATGAATGGTGTATTTTCAAACTTTTTCCATATATTAGATGCACCGGAGTACAGGGCGCACCCACAATGAATGGTGCATTTTCAAACTTTTTCCATATATAAGGTGCAGCGGAGTATAAGGCGCACCCCCAATGAATGGTGTATTTTCAAACTTTTTCCATATATAAGGCCCACCGCAGTATAAGGCGCACCCCCGATGAATGGTGTATTTTCAAACTTTTTCCATATATGAGGTGCAGCAGAGTATAATGCGCACCTTCAATGAATGAAAAAGGTTTTCCAAATATAATATAGAAATATATATCCAAATATAAGCCACACCATATTATAAGGCGCTACAGTAAAGACTGGGGTTATGCACTACGTACTTCTACAGGGGGAAATGAGACCTGTTGTGGCTCAATATTACTTCACGTATAAGGCGGACCTGCACATAAGGCGCAGGGTCATCTTTTGAAGAAAATCAAGGCTTTTGGGTGCACCTTATACACTGGAAAATACGGTAGTTACAGTTATCAAACCCCAAACAAAGGTTCGATGAAAAAATAATAATGCATAATAAAATGCAATAATGCATACTTCCAACTGAGCCATGGATGGATGTAAAGGTTCCCTTAGCTTTGTGATAAAATTTTAAGCAGTTGTCTAACTGTTTGACAAATTTAATGAGCTAAAATGATTCCAACAAGGATATTTCGGTCAATGCCAATGTGACACTGGTGTCATTTTTGGTTTTTCCTTTAATTGTGGTCACAATAGTCAAACTCTCACAATAGTCAATCCACCATTTGAATGTTAAGAACCTCTTCGACACCAACATCTGTGGTCTCTGTCCTCGATCGCATCACAGGTCTGTTGTGCTGAATGCAGGATTGCTGACGCCCACGCCGCGACTTTCTGAACCTTGTTTTTGGCTCCGTTGAGCCAAAGCTGCGCCCAGAGGTTCGATGTACTCAGGGGGCCCGTTTTCCTCCGGTTCCTCATCTTCATGGATTTTCCGCTGATGAGGAGCAGGCTCAAGAATTAGACCATGACATTACAAAATGACGTGAGTTCTAGTGTGTTGTTTACCATAACGGCCTTTGTATCCTTCCCGAATGAGTTCATGTCATCGCTGTAGTCGAGGGAGTCGAGGCTTAAGGAGTTGAGGGGAAAAAAGCACATGGAACATTCGTATTTTGAGAAATAGTGTCAGTTGACACACGTCACCAATTACAATGCCATTAAAGTAATCGATCATTTTATTTGATTCTACTTTATTCTGAATTCTTCAACATGTCAAGATATGTATGTGTAGGCTCTCAGTCATACAGGAGAGGTCCATTGATCAAAAGGTTTCTTCAGCCGTCATCTGTACTTCTTTGAAGGTGTCAGACGGTCTATCCTCGTCCGAGAAGCTTCGTCAGTGAACAATTTTTGTGCTGGTAGCTCTGGCCCTATATATCCCTAATGTCCAGAGGTGGCAGTGCCAGACCTCTGCTTAGATAGGTCCCTGCTCTAAGGTTGGGTGAAGCAGAGGACTATTGCCCGAAGCTAATCTGATTACTTCTTTGTACTGACTGATTATGTCTATGACTGGCCCTGATTGCCCCATTCGCCCTGGTATCACCTCATCAGCATCACTAAGCCTACGTGGTAACGAACTGAGAAGTCTGTTGTAACCTTAGAGCAGGGGTCCGGCACACGGACCTATCAGAGCAGAGGTCTGACGCGGCCACCTCTGTCCATTAGGGATATATGGCCAGGGTTACCAGCTGATGAAGTTCTTTGGATGAGGAGCGAAATGTCCGACACCTTCCAAGAAGTACAGATGACGGCGAAAGAAACCTTTCCCTCAGTGTCAAGATATAGATATTGGGAACAATTTAGTGTTAGCAAGCGACTTTGTAGAAATGGTTTTCAGTTTACCTGACTTTGTCGACATCAGAGCTGTCCCCATCTAGGTCGAGCACCATGGCTGTGTCAATGTTGAGATTTAGAACTGGATTTGCCCTTTGAAAGTGTAAAATGATGGCGTGGAGTTCAGAAAGAAAGCACATTTTCACAGGCACTGACTGAGGCGTTGTCATTTTACCCCTCCATGGTGTACTTGTTGGTCCCTGGCACCACGGGGCCACTTTTGAGGTTGTCAGACGCCGCCATAGTTGCAGAGTTCCTAGCTTTTGCTGCCTTGAGCTTTCGCTTGTAGCTAGAGCGTGAAAATAGTTGATTAGTTGCAGGCCCACAAATGAATGAATAGCCCTTTGTCTTCTAAAGTACTTACTTTCTGCGAGTGCATACTAGTGAAGTGATGAGGACAACAAGCACAATGATGAGACCAGCCATGATGCCAAGCAGGATGAATTGCAGAGGGTCAGACTCTTCAGGTTTTATTGTTGAATCAGTCTGAGATAAATGATAGCATTGACTAATGAGTTTAATGTTCAATATTAAAGGACAACCGACGGACAAGTTGTGTCCGGAGGCGGTTTACAAAGATTACGCGGCATGTAGCTATATTTTACATTTTAAGACTCGCGCTGAATCTTCACGAAGTCTTGTTTTCGAGTTGATGATGATGCGTGACGTGACGTCACATCTGGAACGCCCCTGACCGAGAAAGTGACACACAATGCATTTTGGGTACTTTGTTTGGTCTGAAAACTTCGTGTTGATCCGTGTTGATGGCAAAATTAGACGGAAAACACATCAATAATGCGATCGTGAATCGTTGTGTGTTGCACCAAGACTACTATTTGATACTCGTTGACACAAATTCCCAGCAGACAAATCAGCCCATTTGCAATGGAGCTTGGACGCCATCTTGTGCATTTTCTGGGAGGCTACACTGGAGTCCCTACGGCTCGAATTGATACGGGAGGACTTCTTTAATCAATTGCAAACATTTATGCTTTCCTCTTCAGAAGGGGGCGGGACCTTCTGAAACTCGGCATCTCCGAGGTCATTTTGAAGTAGTTTTGGGATACTTTAACTCATTTTTATTGGTATTTTGCATTTGACTAAAAATATCCGCCTGCGTGTTTTGGGTATTTTATAAAACGTTTTTCTGATGTCAGTTAGGAAACAAAAACATGGTGTCGGTTGTCCTTTAACTCATTCACTGCCAGACGTGCACAAATGTGTCCACTCCAGTACCAGGGTTTTTGTCATAGTCATTCGAATTCCAGCAACATAGAGGGTTTTACCCTTATGCTATTTGCTGTCCGGTGAGTATCGGACACTGGTGTCAAAGTAAAGGCCGTGGGGCCAAGTCTAGCCCGCCACATCATTTTATTCGGCCCGTGAAAATAAATCAAACTTGTCAAATTCTGTAATGTTTGTTAAAGTCCCAACCAAAATTTATAATTGTCCCATGTAAACCACAATAACAGTACGTCTGTGTAAGCTCTCAGTCGTACAGGAGTGGTCCATCGATGAGAAGGTTTCTTCAGCCGTCATCTGTACTTTTCAAAAAAGTACAGATGACGGGTGAAGAAACCTTCTCATCACAATAACAGTAATTATTTTTTACTTTTTTTTACTTCATTAATTTATGTGCTCTATATGTACAGTGATACCTTGGTTTATGAACTTAATTGGTTTCCAGACAGTGTGTAAGGCGAAAAGTGTGTATCCCAAAAATTAATCTTCCATAGGAAACCATTAAAATGAGAATAATCCGTTCCCAGGTCCCCATAAAACATAATTTTCTAAGCCTTAAAACTACACAAAATATACCTTATTTTATGTATAATAAAAGTGCTATGGTATTATAATTAAAGAAATAAACTGTACTGTATAATAAAGGTGTTTTACTTACCTTTGTGATGGTCGTTGATGGCTTGACGGAATGGAGTGGCATTAAACATCAGCATTAAACACTTGATGAGGAACGTAACCTTCTTCTTTCACCATCTTGAGGAATGATCCCTTTTAGTTGCTTTCTCTGTGATAATTTTGTCGAGTTCCTCATCAATGGTGTTCTGTTTAGCTGGGTTGATAGATTTTTGCATCAAGTGTACAGATGTCTTGTGCGGGTTGTTTGTGGAGCCTGATTGATAGGATATTTTAACCTTGCAGTCTACACTCTGCCTTTGAACTATGAAAGTTGAACCTCTCTCACTGTCGTCTGCCTGTCTCTTTAATGTGTAAACCACTTGCCCTAATTGTTACATTCTTGACCAATCACGTGGCTTTAACCGAAGACTGAGGGCGGGGAATGGAGGACAAAAACAGTCGGCTGCCATTTTGTTGTTAGAAGAACTGTCGTTCACGAACGACACATCACTTACTCATTGAGGCAGCGCCGTGTACGAAAAAAGTTTGTATGCCAAGGTAAAGTTCGTATGCCAAGGTAAAATTTTTATAAAGTTAACGTTCATAAACCGAAAAGTTCGTAAGCCAAGGGGTTCGGAAACCGAGGTACTGTCACTGTAATATGTGGAGGGCATTAAGCATTCTAATGAGTTCCCCAAATTTTTAACGACACCCGATTGGAAACCGTAACTCGACTAAAAACAAGTTTGACACCCTTGATGTAAGACAAAGGAAAAATTAGCACAAAAAAAATCGAAGGACACAAATCCAAGACTTACAATGTACATGAGGCCTAACTGGTCCAACACATGAGCGTGCTGGGGTTCAGAAATCATCAAGTCCACTTCAGATTTAGTGAGAGCAGTACCATTGGTAAAGAGAAAATATGCCACCATGACCGCACCAACTGAAGCTCTGTGAGGGGGAAAAAAAATTATGTCGTATAAATATGTTGGACTTCAAACAAGAACAACATTGTTGTTAAAAAGAACATTTGCACCCCCTACTGGGTGAAATCTCTCAATTTGAGTCATTGGCCCCAACAACTTAGAATTTTAAAGCAGCCATTTTCAGACCATGTGAAACAATAATCATTCACCTGGATTCTTCAGTAGCGCCATCCCTAATGGCAACAACCTCAACGATAGCTTTGGTGGCAGCTGTGAGTGTTCTGGTGGGAGACAAAACGGGGGGGAAGCGTTTTTATTTTAAATTCACCCCTATACAGAAGAAAGTATCGGTTGTTGACGAAGAGCGATGACATCCGGCACCACCTTTTGGTTTGGAAAGTAAAACATGGTGAACGATAACTATTGTCCACATACCTGATGATGGCAGGTTCATTTTTCACAACCTCATCTCGAGTGTTTCGAAATTGAAGCTCAACTCTGTAAGATGTGTCAACTGTGAAAATCTGCAATGGAATGGAAGTTGAGGAATGTCGAAGTCTGTCTTTTTTATGCTTATTTGGGCATATTTTCTTTATAAAGGAGTCATTCACTCACTTCCAGTGTAGCGTTGGTGGTGAGGCCACCGGAGTCGGTCGCAGACACTGTAACCAAATATTTCCCTTTCAAAGTAACATCTAGGCCCTCTGTGGTTCTGTCGACAGAAGATAAGACGATGGAGACTAGGTGACTAGACCCAAACACACTCAGTTAAACGAAATGCAGAAAGGTTGCTGGCTTTGCACTCACTGAATAATCCCAATGTAAATGTCCTTTTGTTGCGTCGTCACCGCCTCAAATAGAGATCTCGAAGCACTTGTGTTTTTGTTGATATCCTCAAATTGCACGTCACTCACTTGAAACTCAAGCTGTGCGTGAATTTCCGTATCCCGGTCTGATGCCTGCGGGCAACAGTACGTTAAATAGTCAAATTGCATTTGTGAGCTTGATAGAAAGTTTCATTTATACTCACAGTGACTCCCCCAACCGATGTCCCCTTGCTTGCAGTTTCTGAGACCACAACTAAAGAAGGAAGCACTTAGTTTGAGCAATGTTCCTGAATCAAAATGGCGAGTTTTATATGATGCTTGGGTAAGTGATAGAGAATAGAAGTTATCATATTTAAGTTTCATGCTGTTATATACTTAGTTGGTTGAACATGTGTGACTAGAATACACGATGGAAGCACAGAAAATCTAAATAAAATGTGAAATTCTCCACTGTGAGACGTATAAAGGCTAATCCAAATCTTTGTATATTTCTCTGTGTGTTGTATTAGAAAAATATGTAAAATTAGTACATTTTAAAAATGTGGATTAAAAAAAAAAAAACAATAACCCACCAAAGATAGAATCTGAGATGATGAAATGTGGGGCATTGTCATTGATGTCTTCAATGGTGATCTCCATTTGTCCTGAAATGTTGCAAAGAGCACCAGTGAAAAACAGTGTTTTACTGTAAGTCAATGAAATGTGCTGTTAGTGTGAAGGCCTATACATACTCCACACAGGAATTTATTGTGAGGACAAGAACAATGTTTATTCTTCACGCTCCTTAGTTTTCTTAGTAGTCTTCACTCCTCGTGTAGTTTTGTATTCCTTGAAAGGTGTGTTATAGAAAAGCAGACAGCTAATCCTCCAAATAATCTGTTTTGTTAGCTAAAAATAGTGTTATGGCATTTCCACTTAACCACATTAACCATGACCATTTCAGATTCCTATTTCACGGAAAACAAATGAAGGAAACATCCAACCATCCATTTTTGGTGTTGTAGCCTATTCCAGCCGTCTTCAGGCAAGAGGCCTGAATCTTAACTATCCAATCGCAGGGCACACAGTGACAAACAACCATTAACGTTCACACTTGAACCTAGGGACAATTTCAAGTGTTGAGTCATCCCGTCGTGCATGTTTTTTAAATGTGGGAGGAAACCGGAGGACCCGGGGAAAACCCATGCAGGCAGCATGCCAACTTTAAACTGGGAATCTGGAGCTGGAATTGAACTTGGTACTTTGGCAATGTGAGGCTGACGCGCTAACCACTGGATTACCAGGCAGTCCAATGAAGAAACATTCTTACTAAAATGTATCATAAGATGGAAAAACAACAGAATTTTGAAACCAGGGTATGAAAGAAACCGAAGGATTCAAATTTTCACTGCTCTTAGACCAAGAACAAATTTCTGTGGGAGTATGTAATGGGTTTGAAGTAAGCAGACCTGTAATGAGACTGTAATTCTCCCCTTTTTCGGTGTATTCATCTATGACCTGAGCCTCCATAACTGCCCGGTCACACATTTCATAATCCAACGTGCGTTCAGGATTGACCAGCACGTCTCCCGTCGGCTCCAGGACAAACCAGTCACAGGGTGACAGGGAGCCATTGCATCTGCATTTGAGGGACTCCATCTCGTAGGTGAGAGAGTGGTTTCCATCTTGATCCATCGCCTCAAATTTCCCAATGGCTTCAGTCAGCGTTGTGTTTTCTTTCACCGTCACAGGCTTTGACGGCAAGAACTCAGGCCTTTCATCGTTCACGTCCAAGACATCCACCTCCACCGTCGCCACTGCTTTTTTCTGTCCCAGATCTGTGGCTTCTACCTGCAATGTGTATTTTTGCCGAACACCCTCATAGTCCAGATCGAGGCCCAGGTCCACTGTGATGTTACCCAGGTAAACTTGCTCTTCCAAAGTGGTGACAATGGCGAAACTATCAAAACTTCCGGAGATGATTCGAAGAGCTATCCGGTTAAAGTCAGTTGTTTGGTCGAAATCTTGAGCCAGGACCGTCCCCACATATGCACCTGGTTGTAGAATACAGAGCGCCACTTAGAATTAGAAGTAAACGCACACAAAAAAATGTACCAAGGTAAATACCGACCTTTTTCCCCCTCTTTTACACTGAATTTGTAAGAGGAGTTTTTAAAGACTGGTGAGTTGTCATTGACATCCTGAGATAGAAGATGAATAATTGATGTGAATGAGTTTTTACGGCCTTCCAACTCAACCCTTATGACGTCATACCTCAACATTGATGATCACGCTAACCATAGTCGACAAAGCAGGTGTACCCATGTCTGTGGCGGTCACGTTGAGCTCGATCTTGCCTTTCAACTCGGCATCCAAAACCTCACGGTCCAGTTCAACACGGTTCCCTAACACTCCCGTATTGGGGTCCATGCTGAAGTAATCGCTGTATTTGCTTGGGAGTATTGCAAATACGATTTGGCTGTTCAATGTGCCTGGCTCATCTGCATCAGTCGCCTATTTTGAGTGGGGGGAAAAATGGACAAAAATGGAACGGGAAAATTTGTTGCATCAGATCACTTGAACACAAAGAGACTGAAGAACAAAGCTGAATGAATATATTGTGACAGGATTTATTTATTGAGTGGTCCCGACCACCGTTCCAGGACCCGGTACCTGTTGATGGGTCAATTACGTACTGGGATGTATTTTAAAAGAATATACAGTATTGTTGAACCCCTCATTTGCTCTCTCTATTTGTCTGTCTTTGTCTCTCTTCCTCTCTCTCTTTGTCTCCCTTTCTCTCTCTCTCTCTCTCTCTCTCTTCTCTCTCTCTCCCCCTTCTTTGTCTCTCTCTATCTCACACTCTCTCCCTCTGTGTCTCTCACTCTGTCTCGCTCCCCCTCTTTCTTTCCCTGTCTCTCTCTTTCTCTCTCTCATGCTCTCACTCTCTGTCTCCCTCTCACTCCCTCTGTGTCCTCTCACTCTCTCTTTCACTCACCTTTCTCTCTTTCTCACTCTGTCACTCTCTTTATCTCTCTCCATCTATCTCTCTCTTCCTCTCCTTCTGTCTCCCTCTTTCTTTCCTTCTCTCTCACTCTCTCGCTCTCACTCTCTCACTCACTTTTCTATCTCTTTCTCCCTCTCCGGCACTCTCTTTATCTCTTTATCTCTCTCTCTCACTTTTCTTTCTTTTTCTGTCCCTTTCTCTGTTCCTCTCTCTAGCTCTCCTTTCCTCTCTCCCCCCTCTCTCTCCCACTTTCAATTCCCCCCCTCTCCCTTTTTTTTGCAGAACTTATTCTATATATATTTTTTTCACCACAGCACCATCTGCTGTGGTATTGTGACAGTGCTTTATATCCTGGGGGTCATAGTAGCTGTCCTTTTGTTACCAAGTAAATTAAACAACAATAACTAACTCCAAGAGCACGGCTAATATGTTTGTACTTTGCAACCCTTCCAAGGAAATTAGAATAGACAAAAAAACGCATACATAAAAGTAACTGGGCGGGTGTTGTTTCGATAAAACTCAATCTGAAGAATTACTCTCTTTGAGAAACTCAATAAACAGGTATTACTCACTTCGACTAGAAGTTCAAGCTGTGAACCCTCTTTTACAAACTCTTGATAGTATTCTTTGTTGATAACTGGAGGCTGGTCATTGATGTCCGTCACTACGAACTGCAGTAATGTGGTGGCAAGGTTGCCACCCGAATCTTGAGCCTGAAGGGTGGCAGAGTGCAAAGGTCGGGTTTCGCGATCCAAAAGGGTCTTGTTTTTCACGTAAATAACACCCGTCTTTGGCTCCACGTCAAAATAAGTTCGCCTGAAACAGAGATACAGCTTGGTCCATCAACATTTGACGTTGTCTTCACTGAAGTAGCTGAAGAGTGATGTAGACGTACATGCTTTCTGGGAGAAGAATGTATGTGATGTTGTCTTTGTCCATCGTGTCACGATCATCTGCCTGGAAGGAGACATATTCGCTTTTCTTTTTGTTTTTTTTGTTAAAACAACAAAATATACCGACGGTATCTTTTCTGAAGATTCCAACCGAGTTTCAACTCAGAGAACTTACAGTGATCGTGGCCACAACGGTGCCAACCTCTGAGTGCTCGCTCACATTCAAGTTTAAGAAGGAATCCTTCTGGAATTGAGGATTGTTGTCATTGATGTCTTGTAACATAATTGTGACTGTGGCGGTTGAGACAAAAGTAATTTCTTCTGGATCGCTGGCAATCACCTGTGGAATGACACAAGTCAACACCTGATTTCATCCCAAATAGCGGACAAAAAAAAACATACATTTGTCAAAGCGGAGTGTTCCAAAATGCCAAAGATTTTTTTGGGTGACAATAAAGGGTAAAGTCATAATAATGATAATAAATTTTATTTTGAAGCGCCTTTCAAAACTCTCAAGGACACTTTACAGTCAATGTTAGACTATAAGTCAGTGGCGGACCGTCATGGCCTACAAAGCCTTCTCTGCTGGCCTAAAAATATCTGAATCACAGACCGATGTTAATTGTATTTTGTCCATGAATTCTTTTTAAATAATTCCAAATTGTCTTTTAGCTTCCTTTTATTACTTTTCCCCTGCTACGCTGCTTCCAGACATGTGTTTTCGTATTTAAGCATTTAACCAATCATGTATCAGCCATCATTTGTTATCAGGGTCAGAAATCTACCTGTACGCCTTCACAATCACTTCTGCAGGCCCTAATGCATAAATTAAGTGTTGATGGAAGTTGAATTTGCTTTCACGGGCCGAATAAAATGATGAAGCGGACCAGATTTGGCCCCTGAGCCTTGACTTTAACATCTGTGGGCTAATTCATTGAATTGGATGTTATTTTTATTCAGTTTTTATTTTTATTTTTCTTACACTTGTATGACTATTTAAAAAATTATTGGTCGTACAAAAAAAATGTTTCCCTCAATAAGGATTATTTTTATTAGACTGCATTCCTATGGTTGCAGGATCATGTTGAGATCCTTTTGTTAGGTTTGACTAAACTTTTTCTGTGTTTTTGTTGTATTACTGTTGATAATACTCATAATATTGTAATACGGGCAAAGAAAAGAGTAAAATGAGTATTGATGTATGTGTAGTGGTCACTTTTTACACAGCATTTAAGGTAGATTTATTCAGTCAATTAAAAGTTCTCAAAAAAAACATGCAGCTTATTCCAAATGGAATAGAACTTTTTTCTAATTGATGTCAGTCCTCGAACGTCTTTTTTCTGGACTACTTTGAGAATACACCACAGACTAACAATTTTGTGGTCCAAGTCATTTGGTGTCGCTGGTAGGTCAAATGCTCCAATATCATCACCCTGCCTTTGTCACAGATTGTACCTTTTGTACTCTCCTTACCTCAACAACCATTTGCTGCGTTTCTTCATAATCCAGTTTTCGTGGCTCTTTGACCACAAGTTGAACAACGCTGTCAGCCATCGAAAATTGGGGTTCGACAGAAAACACATCCTTGTCAGCTCCCATCAAGGTTAATCGAATGCTTTTAATCTATGAAAGGGACAAAATAGGGTTTTATTTAACCATCAGCATAATTCAGAGACACGGAACCCGTCAGAACTTATCACCTTGTCCAGATCCTTGACCATCATTTTAATGGGCACAGCTCCCAGTGAGTGCTCATCGACATCCACTTCAAATTGACTGGCGTGTTCACATATTTGCAGGTCTCCCGATCCTTCGCACTTGTAAAACTCTGGTTTATTGTCATTGACGTCATTGATGATGATCCGTACTGACGCTGTGGTGCTGGCGTACACCCCGTAGATGTTGGGCTGAGATTCCGTGGCCTAAAGTTGCAAAACGTGGGCATACAATAATTTACCTCATCAATAATCATAACTACCGGTATGGTAAATGCTGTTATGTTCCTGATACTTTTAAACATCACATACCTTGATAGTGACGGTAACATTATCACCAATTTTTTCCCTGTCGATTTCCGACGCCACAGAAATAATGCCATCATTGCTAGAGATTTTAAAGAGGCCAGTGGAATCTGTCATTCGTTGGGGTGCATAGAAATAGATTATCAGTGAAGAGTTTGGAATTAAAATTCAAATACAGTAAAGTCTCGTTATATCGATATCGGTTATATCGATAGTACCGCTTATTACGATACTATTTCTATGCACGCAAGGAGAAAATTACATGCGCGCAGGGTCGGATATATCGATAGTCCCGGTTATATCGATATTTTTCGGACTCCCGAGACTATCGATATAACGAGACTTTACTGTAGTCGCAAAAATATGAATCGGTCAGGAAGTTCAAGCAATCAACTCTTCATCATGCACTGCTGAGAAGTGAAAACAATTCTAGGTCATATCACATCATCCACATGAAATAGAGACGGAGAAAATACCAAGATATGCAAAGTTTATCCTCTTTTTTCAATAAAGAATTCCATCATAACTCCTCATAACCTAATTGATTTAAACATTAATTAACTCTTGGGAAAAAAAAAGCGCTATTCATATGTAGAAATGTCGCGGTTTGGAATTGAAGCGGATTTATGTGGGATAGGAGATGTGAGACAATCTGTTTTGGTCAACGGATGGTACAGCTTTGTGTTGGCTTTCAAAACTTGAGATGACGTGCACATTCCACCATGACATATCTGATCCAATGGTGAGAAGGAGGCTTTCATCCTCTCCTCTTTCATCTAGAACTGCTTCATGTTTTATTGTAGTGTTACTTAAACATCATAGAGTACATGGGGAAAGTCATTAAGATTTCACAAATGTCCATGCTTTTGTTTATTATTTTGCTTTGTGTTGACTATTATGTGAAGCGCTTTGTTACAGCTGCAGCTGTTGTCAACGCGCTAGATGAATTAGGATGTATTGTATTGTCTGTATATAGACACACTCACATTAGTGCCGTGAGTTTGTTACTTGCGGGTTGGCGCGAGTAATGGCTGCCGCTGCTCACCCTCAGGAAGAAAAACTGTTCTTATCCTGTGAAAGTGTCTTTGAGAGTTTTGAAAGGTGCTTAGAAATAAAAATTATTATTATTATTATTATTATTATTATTATTATTATTATTATTATTATTATTATATACAATAGTACTGTCTGAAACGTCACCTTCAATGCTGTAGATGATTCTGTCATTAATTTCTGTGTCTTGGTCTATGGCTGTCACAGCATAAACAAAATCGTCCTATCAAAGTAAAATACATTTTCAGGTTAGACAAGAGGTTGACGATAAAATACAATAATGCAGAAAGCATGGCCTCTTTCCTCAAGGCACGTGCTGATAAGCAGGGAGGCACTTACCACTGGAGAATTTTCATCAACACTCGTGATGTAGGGAAGGCCCAAGAATTTGGGGTCAAGATCCGGAACATCCAAAACAGTAATAAAGTAAAAAGCAATGTTTGAGTGATAATTAATGTAACTATAAAAACACTGGCCCCCGCCATCCTAGAATGGAAAATGGAAAAAGTCAAAATTATGTGATAAATGTTGCTTCTCCAAGTAATGCAGATATTTCTTGACTAGTAAAGTCAAAGTATTCTGTTAGAAGAACAAATGTCATAGTCCGGTAATATCGATATTTTTTCCGACTCCCGAGAATATCGATATAACGAGACTTTACTGTATATATATATATATATATATATATATATATATACACAGTGAGACCTCAACTTACAAACACCTTATCTTACAAACTTTTCGTCTTAAGAACCTCTAATTTCTGAAAATTAAACCTTATAATAAGCACTATTTTCATAATACACACCCACCACGGTTGGCGGAGTGATCTTCGGCGGAAGCACACGACCGAACAGCGCTCCAACCGGCGCTACTTTGCACACCCCCTCTCATTGAATGCACACGTCGATCGCCGACTTGGAGCTTTTTGCTGCTAATTTTACTATGATGGGACCGAAAAAAACCCACCACAGGCTCATGTTCAGCCCAAGAAGACACAAAATAAAATCACCATCGCTGAGAAGAAGGAGATAATTGAAAGACACGAATGAGGTGTGCGTATGTGTGATTTAGTGGCCGAGCACAGCTATGCTAAGTCAACCATTGCTCCCATTCTCCGGAACAGAGAAGCCATCAAAGGTGCGTCTGTTGCAAAAGGTGTTTCCGTGCTCTCAAAGCGACGGTCTCGGGCAATTGAAGAAGTTGAACAAAACTTTCTTTTACAGCGCAGTTCATTTCTTTAATTACAGTCCTCATGTAATGTGCCTCTCTTTTTGACTTTATGATACAATACAGTGTATTTCTTTCATTACAATATAATAGCAATTAAAAAGTAATTATACATAGAATAAGGTATGTTGTGTGTAGTTATAAGGCTTATTTTGTTAAAAACTGTATTTTATGGAAACCCGGGAACGGATTATTCCCATTTTAATGGTTTCCTATGGGATTTTTTTTTTTTTTTTTTTTAGATACACACTTTTCGCCTTACACACTGTCTGGGAACCAATTAAGGTCGTAAGTTGAGGTCTCACTGTATATATATATATATATATATATATATATATATATATATATATATATATATATATATATATATATATATATATATATATACAGTAAAGTCTCGTTATATCGATATCGGATATATCGATAGTCCCGGTTATATCGATACTATTTCTATGCACGCACGGAGAAAATTACATGTAAACAGGGTCGGATATATCGATAGTCCCGGTTATATCGATATTTTTTCGGACTCCCTTGAATATCGATATAACGAGACTTTACTGTATATATATAGATAGATAGATAGATAGAGAGGGTGAATTCAGGAATGGCAGTGAATGAGTTAAAAGGAATAGGAAGACACTTTGTTTAGGCGGCGAATGGAGTTGGTCGTGTTCACTCCTATAACGGCGCAACAGACATTGACTAACATGGATTTTCATTGGTAATCCAAAATAGAGCCCTGTTTTCAAAAGGTAACATCATTTTAAATAGACACTAAAATAATTTTATGGAATTACAGTACATGTCTCTGAAGAACAGTCAACAGATACAATTACTCACTGTTGCATTTATCTTCAACCGATAATAACTACTCAGTCCAGTGTAATTTAGTGCCCCAGTCAATGTTACATCACCAGTTTCAGGAGCGATGCTAAATGGACTCACTCCATGATTCGGGGTAACCTGGAAAATAAAGTGTTTTTTTTTTTTTTACTGAAGTTTATATGAAACTGTAGAATAATCCTATTATTGACAAATTGCACATTAGCGACGGATGGTACTCACATCAGCAATGCTGTATTTGATCTGACCAGCTTGTAAAATATCCTGGTCAGTGGCCTGCACTCTAAACAAACTTGTACCTGTTGTCGTATTCTAAGAAAGAGGGTTGAAGAGAAGAAATTATCACCTAAAAATCCATACAATTATTTTTTTAACAATGGTGATAAGAATATAATACAATAGCAGCATTCCTGCTTACAAAATGGCTGAAGTAATGTAATTAGAGCACTGGTGTCAAAGTCCAGGCCCGAGGGCCAAATCTGGCCCGCCATATCATTTTATTCGGCCCACAACAGCTAATCAAGCATGTCGAGTTCCATAATGCTGGTTAAAATCCGAACCAAAATTTCAATTTGTTATATATAAACCACAATAACAGTCATTATTCTTGACTTCTGATTTGAAAACTAGTAATTCAGCAATTTGTTGTATGTTCTTTATGTAAGATGTGGAGGGGATGAAACATTCTAATGCCTTCCCCAAATTCATAACGGCCCCCGAGAGGAAACTATAACTACAATCTGGCCCATGTCAAAAAATGACTTTGACACGCTTGAATTAGAGTATTCAAGAAGTCAGACACGCACATGAATACATGTACATACTCATTAAATTGATTGTAATTGTAATAAAAAGGATGAATTAAGAAAACTCAATAAAAGATATCTGACAAACCTCTTTCACTTCGATGTCAAAATTAGAACCTTGAAATATGGGTCTGTTGTCATTGGCTTCCATTAAAATGACTCTCATATTTTTCCTGACCTGAAACAGTTTGCAATACATTCTATTAATGTTATATCAAACTTATTTTAAAAAAGTGTTCAAACTTACTCACAAATTCGTTACCGTCAGAAACTGAAATTCCAAGTGTCAATAAATTATAAACCTAGAACAAAAAGAGGGGGTGTTTAGTACTGTTGAACCCAATTTAATGGTAAGCATTATTATATTTAAAACAAATTTAAAAAAAAACCTCTCTGTCAAGGTTCCTTGCAATAAACACATCTCCGGTCCTATTGTCCACACTAAAGTACGTGGCATTTTCCCCATAGAGTGAATACGTCAGTGGGTCGTTATCTTTATCTGTTGCTTCTATTTTGAATGCGCGAGCACCTGTGGAGATGTTATGGTGAACAGTTGATTGGAAGAAGAGCAACAATGCGGCGAAACAGAATCAAGAGGTGGAAGACTTACCGGGGGGAGTGTCTTCGCACACATTCTCGACGACAGTGTGAATTGTCGGCTTGTTCTTTGCTATTTAAAAATAAATTCATTAATTAATAAAAAGAAATCCGGAAAATTCTCAGTGTTGAATAGATATAGTAGAGTTCTCATTACCATAACTGTCAACTGGCCCTATTTTGCCATATTCTGTACAATTTTTGCACATTTTTAGACGTGTACAGCATACAAGAAAGCTTGTACGGGGAACGCAAAAATTGTTAAATTTGAGATATTTTCGATTCCCTTTACATCATTAAATATTAGCAATAATGTTAATTATAATAAATATCACATCTAGTAAAAAGCGACCACTGAGAAAACAAGTCCGTGTGAAAAGTCTCAAGAAGAAACAAAAGTTCCAAGAAGAAAATTTCCGATCTAGTGGAATTTTATTTTGAAATCAATTAAATTAATCAATTTACCGTGTATTTTTCGCCTTCATATTTTTATAAACAGGATACATATGTAACGGAGTTGTGCACTAAGAGTATTAAATTATGACGGAAGTGACGCAACGGTGCACTGTATGGCACGAAGTCCCGCCCATAGTTCTCAGAACTACTTGGACAAGATTTATGGTGAGTCGCATTTCTCTGATGGTCTGTATTAACTCGCATTTTCATGACAATATCTTATTTTGTCTCCCCTTTTGTACTGTCTGTCTAGTGTATCTAATTAGTTCCCGGATTCCTTTCGAGTCCAGATTACTTTTTGTGTCATTATTTAATTCAAGTTTTGTCGAGTTGAACTTTGTAGCAGTTGTGCTTCATAGTGCTTTTATGTTGCGTAGTAAATCACAAGACGAAACCCATGCGACTTCACCCATCCCTTCTGCCATACTGTGTTGCAGGTAATGATTGTTTCATTTCGTTTTTATTGTAGACTATTTTGTTTCTTGTGTCGTGTTTCATTTGGCCGTGAGTGTTAGTTACCGCATGTTCGCGCCGAACGTCTCGAATGTGATGCGTTCAGTGATATCATGTAAATAACACATAACTTGGTTGTTTTCTCTTTTTCTGTAAATAACCACTATACGATCACACGTTGTTCATTCTGTTTTGTTATCTACAATGTTTTGCATATTGAGAACTACTTGGACAAGACTTATGTTAATCACAAGATGAAACCCATGTGACTTCACGTATCCCTTCTGCCATACTGTGTTGCAGCAATCAGAAATAAAAAGACACATCCGCACGTCTGGTATTATTAAGACGGCAGCAACATGGAGCTCAAGACAGTCACTGTTGTGACACCCGTCACACATAGTAAGAACACAAATTCTAATATTTTTTTTGCTGTGGACAAATGTGTCCACAGCAACAAAAAAAAAAGCCAGAATGCTCGACAACAAAGAACATACTTGATTATTGCTAGAAATATGTTGTAACTTGTTAAAAGTATTCATGTTTACATGTGAAATTTTGTTCATAAAATTGCGCAATGAAATATTACACACGCATATGTGATTTTTCCTCAGTAAGGAAAAATTGAGCTGTTTGTAAGGTCACAGTGTCTCGCAGGTTGACAGGTATGCATTATCAGGAAATGAATAAACCAATACACACCATTAGTTAGGCTGACAACACACAGCAGCAGGAAACCTGCATGGATCCACTCCATGGCTGTGAAAATAGAATGACAATAATAATCCTCCTCTAGTTAATTTTTAATATCGGTCAAAGGCAAAAATAACTTGATTTTTAATGACCCTGGAAGATTAATTTCTCTATTATGATATGTGTTTGCAGCTGATGGCTGAAAATAAAGACTGAGAATGAAGCAGCACTGAATTATGATACGACGGCAACACACGGTGTTCCAATGTTTTACATTTTCCACATTTTTTTTTTTATAATAATACATTTCATTTATAAGCGCCTTTCAAAACTCTCAAGGACACTTTACAGTCACATATTTTTTTTGTGCGGGTGAGCAGTGTCAGCCATAAGCGCCAGCGTTTACTCTACCCGGAAGTAACACAGCAGCAGCTAGCTAGGTAGCTGGCTAGGTATCCAGGCAGCTAGCTAGCTAGATATATAAACAAATAGATAAAATACAATCATAAATAAATACATAAACAAACAAAAATAAAGTACATAGATCAATAAACAAATATATAAATAGATAGGTAGCTAGCTAGGTCGCCAGCTAGCCAGATACATAAACAAACAAATAAAATACATGGATCAATATATAAATAGATAGGTAGCTAACCAGGTAGCCGGCTAAGTCGCTGGCTACTTAGGTAGCTAGCTAGCTAGATACATAAACAAATAAATAAAATACACAAATACATAAACACATAAACAAACAAATAAAATACATAGATCAATATGCTGTTATTATTATTCAATTATTATATTTTTTACTAGTTGTTATGATAGCATTACCAATATAATAGCATGGTAATGGGCATGAGTCACCTCTTCTGCATGGAATAAGAACTTAGATTAAGCCCCTGTGTTTAGATCAGTTCACACTTTGTTATAAACAATACATTATTACATGGGTCAGTGCATGTGATAAAATACTGACCAACCTGGGGGTTTATAAGAGAGATGCACGTCATGCCATTACTGACTGACTAATTCATTCACTGCCAGATGATGTGCAAAAATGTCTCCATTCCAGTGCCAGGGTGTTTGTCATTTTCACTCAAATTCCAGGACCCACAAAATACATATTAAGTTTTAGGACTACATAAACATTCAATATATTGTTATAAACCCAAGACTCTCTTCTTTCATCAGAAAAAAAAAGTTAATTTCTCGCTTATTTGGTTCTGGAGTAACATAATAATAATAATAATAATAATAATAATGTTTCATTTATAAGCACCTTTCAAAACTCTAAATGTCACTTTACATAATAGATAGCTAATACATAGCTACCGAGATAGCTTGATAGCTATATAGCTAATACATGAGATGCAAGTGTCTGTACAAAAGGCAAATTATGCCCCCTTGTGGGAAAACATAGTCAGGGGTCTAAGCAGCGCTTTATCGGCACCCCCGCAAGAAAAAACAAAACCCAAACAAACTGGCTAGCTATCTATTAGCTATCCATTAGCTATTTAGCTATCTGACTGGCTGGATAGCTATCTATTAGCTCTCTAGCTAGCTATCTATTAGCTAAATAGCTAGCTTTCTGTCTATTTGAGTCACTTCTGGGTTGAGTGAACGCTGGCACGTGTGGCTGCTGCTGCTCACCCACAGAGTAAAACTTGTCCTGTGACTGTAAAGTGATGTTAAGAGTTTTTAACGGCGCTTATAAAGGTATTATGTAAATTTGGGAAGGACGATCCACGTCATATTTTCAATTCCAAAATAAATTCGGGGATGGCAGCGAATGAGTTAATAGTTCCCACATTCAAAATGCTTCAGACTGAATTCAAATAGAAGTCTGGTGACAAAAACACTTAAATATTGTTTATGTGTACGATATAGTATACGGTGGCTATATAATACGATATATGACATATGTCACTATGTATTGGTAGAGTCACATGACTGCGGCGGTGAGAGTGTGAATGGCTGTCTGTCTCTCTAAATACAAGCATTATGAACTTGAAAATATTCATTCAATCCCAAATTGTCAAGAAACTATTACGGATTTATGGGACTTTACGATGGAGCAAAAGATTGTTTGGCCATTCCAAACACTTTATTAACGCTGTTGTGTCACCACTATGCAAAAAGAGACTTTAGATTAGCAATATGAATTGATGGTACAGACCATCCATTGAAACTTTCTGTTAAAGTGAAGCCGTTTTGAAAAACAATCAAATTACTTGCGAGAGTCATTTAATTTCAAGAGTAAAATCATTTACATGCATCTATGGGAATCGAATAAAGAGTTGTATATGTTATATATGATAGAATAATGATTTCATGGTCTTTATTTTAGCCACTCTGATCATATCACTTGTCAATAGATTAAAACATCATCAAAAGCACAAAATCACACTCAATTTTTAACTTACCCGGCGACACAAACAGGAGGCTTTTCTTTTCTCCCTCCGATGTTATGAAGAGACCTTTGGCACTTGTTCCTTCAAGTGATAACTGTCTCTATAAACATAAATGATTAACACATACAAGAGCCAATGATGTGTCAGCAGCCCTCCTCCTTGGTCCGAGCGGCAATCAAAAAACCCAAAAACAACTCAAGAAATGTCAAACTTGACATGTGTTCGTTCGTGTTATCCATTGTTGCTGTCTCTCACGCAAATGGGGGAGGGAAGTCGTGAGAGACGGGCGCGGCATGGTTCCATATTGGGTCGACATTGTCCACTAGCACCCCTACCCAATAAAATGGCTGGACAGGTCAAACCCAATGAGAATTTGCCCTGGTGCAGTATGTATTCATCATTCAAGCATTATGATGATTCCCGTTGCAGAGGACCTCCCTAATGAGCTGTCCTCATTTAAGCCCTTTCAAATAAAGCGTTTCACACAATTAGTCTTAGCACCGATGCACACTGGGTTCATTCACAAGCCACCATTTTGTTTCAAAACAAAAGCACAGTACATACAGTAACTGTTCTACGACAATGTATTGTTTCGCCATAATTTTCAGGTCATGTCATCTTTGGGTTACTTCTTTGTAAATGTCAACAAAATGATATTTTTAAATGGGTTCTGCATTGAATTGTTTATTTGGGTAGGGTTGGGGTCAAGAACAATATTTGGTCTACCCTTATGTATTTTTTCAATTCCTTACAAGAGGTGTTGTAGAAAGGTAGAGATTATCCTTTTTTTTTGCTCTTACAGACGCTCCCAAACTTACGAATGAGATATGATCTGAACAGTCGTTTGTAAGTTGAATTTGTTCATAAGTTGCTTCAGTGCTATATTTTGGATGGAATGTATGTTTAAGGCTTATATAAGCATGTTTAAGGTTGATATAAATACAGTAAAGTCTCGTTATATCGATATCGGATATATCGATAGTCCCGGTTATATCGATACTATTTCTATGCACGCACGGAGAACATTACATGCAAACAGGGTCGGATATATCGATAGTCCCGGTTATATCGATATTTTTTCGGGCTCCCTTGAATATCGATATAACGAGACTTTACTGTATGTTTAAAGGACAACCGACGCCTCCGAACAAGTTGTGTCTATAATTTGTAAAATCACTTCAAATGACTTCTACTGAGCATATTTTACAAAGAATCCACGGCATATAGCTATATTTTACGTTTTAAGACTCGCGCTGAATATTCAGGAAGTCTTGTTTTCGAGTTGGTGATGATTCCTGACGTGACGTCACGTCAGAAACGCCCCTGACCGAGAAAGCGACACAGAATGCATTTTGGGTACTTTGTTTGGTCTGAAAACTTTGTGTTGATGGCGAAATTAGAAGGAAAACACATAAATAACGCAATGGTGAATCGTTGTGTGTTGCCCCAAGACTACTATTTGATACTAGTTGACACAAATTCCCAGCAGACAAATCAGCCCATTTCCAACGGAGCTTGGGCGCCATCTTCTGCATTTTCCGGGACGCTACTTCTTTAATACTTTAATACTTCTTTAAGCGATTGCAAACATTTATGCTTTCCTCTTCAGAACAATTTGAATCATATTCATCACTAGATGAGTAACAAGAAAGCATCTTCTCTGAATCTGAAGCCATTGTTTTGATTCTAGAGCAAGGCACGACGTACTAGCGTGACGTCACGAATAAGGGGGCGGGACCTTCTGAAATTGAAACTTTCTGAGGTCATTTTGAAGTAGTTTTGGGACACTTTAAGTCATTTTTATTGGTGTTTTTTATTCAATATCAGCCTGCGTGTTTTGGGTATTTTAGATGCTATAAAACGTTTTTCTGATGTCAGTTGGGAAACAAAAAAATGGTGTCGGTTGTCCTTTAAGGCTTGTACAAGTAACCTGTATTGGTTTGTACTGAAAAATAAACATTTAATAAAATATATGCTTTATAACGATATGAACATGTACAACTGGAGAGAATACTACATATGTACCAAAAACGGTCGAATGTCCCGTTGTTCGTAACTTGAATGTTCGGCATTTCCACTTCACCACCTGAACCATTACCATTTCAAATTCCTAATTAATCACGCACACATTCCCAGTTAGCAAATGACGAAACATCCATACATATTCTGCCTGTGTGTGTGTTTTCTCCGGGTCTTGCGGTTTCGTCCTACATTACCGAAAACATGCATGGCTGTTGTTCATGGTGTCCATCTCGGTGTGCCCTGCGATTGGCTAACAACCATTTCAGAGTGGGTGGATGGATGGATGGATGGATGGATGGATGGATGGATGGATGGATGGATGGATGGATGGATGGATAATAACAGGCTAAATACCAAATAATGTTTCTGGGTCTTATTTTATCTTCATCTAGACATGCCTTTTTACACCAAAATGTCTTGGTAACCTCATTATAAAATGAGACACCACTGTGACATGAACAATTGGAAACAAGACATGAAATATGGATGTAATTTATATATTGTCCCTTTATTCTTATCCAATAGACTTTGGTTTATGACTTTCAGTTCTGGCACACCTATTCAAAGAGTGCAAATACAAATTAAAAGGGTGCGGTGGTTGTACAAGATTGCTGATGCCCTTTTGATAAAAGCAACACAGTCGTTCCCTGTCATGCAGAGGTCGCCTACCCAAAATGTTCAAAGAGCCATATTGGACCAAAACAAAAAGCTAATACGTATGTCTGGAGCTGCAAAAAATTAAAATCCCAAAAATGAAGGCATTCATTGAACGAAGGTACGTCTTGATATCCCTGAATGTCACACAAGATCGTCAACGGAAAATCCAGTCGTACAAACGCAACAGATGAACTTTATTTCAGTATTTTTGGTATCACAGCTCTTGATTCAATGGAAATAGGACAAAAGATTGTATTAATATGAAGTAAAGTGATAACACATTGCAATGATTCACAGAATCCACACAGGTTTCTTCTCTGGGGTTGAATTTCTCAACATATCTTTTCTCTCCAAGCATTATTAGAAAATCAACATTCCTGTATATTTTGAAGGAAATGTGTCCCAAAATAGCACATGAACCAAAAACACATGGCAATATTTTTTTTTTCCGTCTGGAATCTGTAAAAAAAAACTTTCAACAAATTACACTGCAGAAAATACATAGTGTTGGCACACAATCTATAATTGGATTGTTTTATCTGTCTGTGCATTAGCTAAAACTGACTTCCACAGAATCAGAAAGCCTTTCATAGTCCTACAGTGGGGACATTTTCAATCTTTAATTATTATACTGTATATATACCGTTTGTAGATAGATAGATAGATAGATAGATAGAATTCTCTTTCTATCAATTTTTGTGTAAAATTCTTTTTTTTTTTTTACCGCGGGCCACATTGTAGTTACGGTTTCCTCTCAGGGGGGTGTTGTGAATTTGAGGAAGCTATTACAATGTTTAATCCACTCCATATATTATATATCGAGAGCACAACAAATTAATGAATAACTAGTTTTCAAATTTGAATTAAAAATAATGACTATTATTGTGGTTTACATGGGACAATTTTAAATTCTGGTTAAGACTTTAACAAACATTACAGAAGTTCACAAGATTGATTAGGTTTCGTGGGCCAAATAAAATGATGCGGCAGGCTTCGACTTTGACACCTGTGGTGTAAGGCATACAGAACCCTCCATGCGTTCAGTTTAAGGAAGTGCATGAGGAACAAGACCACTGTGGGCTGGACTTCGAGTTTCTAATTCAGGAAACGTCTTGTGTAGGATGAACGTAGTGTGCTAAGAAGACATAACGTTGCGTTGTATGAGCTGTTCCGAGATGGCCGACAGGATGTGCCATTTATAGCGCATTTCTTTGAAGCGGAGGTAAAAAACACGGAATGTCTCATGCGAGAACGTCTAACCAGAAGATGCCGCTCTTGATTGACGCAATGTGAACTTAACAAAGGGGCATATCAGCGATTGGATGATTGCATCATAACAATCAGGTAATGGCGCTTGCATCCTGGCGAGATGATGGCTAAAAACGTCCGCGGTTGGAAATGCAGCGGCGTTCTTATGGTGCTCATTGGACTCAACTTCCACAGCCCCTCCTTGTTTTGGTGTGACTGGCTTGCTATGCTGTCATGTTTACCCTGGACAAAAGAGGCTGCCATTGGTGAGGCTTTACATAGTTTAATTTACTTGCATCGTCAGCCGATGATGGAAGATGCTCTAAAGCACCATCGTGACGGCGTTAATTAACTGTGCGCACACAAAACGGACCTGACAGCGATATGCATTGATTGTTGACATCGTTGTAAACGCACTTCGTGCTACATTCGCCGGTGTCATAGCAGAGACGTTGCACAGAGGAAATAGAAGCTATTTTTCTTTCATGATCGTGCAAGTGCAAAATTACATAACCTAGTCCTCATAGGACCTCGTGTGCGATTGAGAATCAGCACACTCGCGCAAACATTCATTGGACTCCGATTACCAACACGAACTATTGTAATAAAATGGAGGAAAATGTATATTTCGTATTATTTTACACTCTTGCTGTTAAGATACCATGAAGCTTCGAAGTGGCTTCAAGCCAAGAGATCACAGGTTGACTGTAGCTAATATAAGTGTAGTCAGAATTACTATGACCTGTCACTGTACACGGTATTTGAATTAACATGACGTCAGCTCACGTTTCATTCACTCGTTGGTTGAACAAGTATGCATACGCAGACGTTACAGTTCGAGTTGAGCCGCTTGTTTATCGCGGGGATCTTTTGTTTCCGTGTAGAAAAACAAATGTTTGTTGGTAGATCGCGGCCATAACTGTCTGGACGTCTGCTGTCTGTGTTTGCCGCTCTCTGATTGGTCAATACAAGGCCGGGGGCGGGGCTCCGCCATAACAATGCTTTGTAGGGAGCGTGTGCGCGGCAATCGGGATTTTCTTCGATTATAAAAGAACGATTTGTTTCTATTTTTGTATTATTAATTGTCTTTGGGATACATTACCACTACCGGGGTTTGTTTTTTATTATTTTTTTTTTTCACGGTTGCTGGGGAGACGTAGGCTCTCCGCAGCCAAAGGAAAACGTCTGATCGGGTTGTTTTAGCAAGCTGGCTGGCTGTCGGTCAGTTTGGGGATAGATAGGTCAAAGGAAACGGTTGTGGACGAAATTCAGGGGACGGTGTCGTTTTGAAGGACGAAACGTCAGTTGAAGGCTGTCGTGCACGAGGAGAAAGTGAATGGGAGACGGCGTTTTGCAAACTGGAACACCTGTCATCTCCCCCGTCTCACGGAGCACACAAACTAGCCACGAAAGTAAGCTCTCGGTCTATACCAAGTCGTATTATGACTTCGTACCGATCCATGCTACCGGGTGGATGTTTCTATTCTGTGCAACTATCAGAGATTCTTGTTTAGGCTTGAATATCTTGAGGTGACGCGTGTTTGCATGCCGACTGTCCTTGCTTCGAAGCCGCTGCACAAAGCGTTAGCATAGCTTTGCGACCGTAGCTAGCTCATCTCTCCTTCAACAGGGGACGTCGAGTTGTCGCAAGCGAAACGAACTCTCATCCCACACTGCTGTCCTGTCTCACTCTCAAACAGTCTGTCGTGTGTGCGCAGCTTGGTGTGGTTATCCGATAAAGTTGTGCAATAGTAAACTGTCGAGATGGTCGCCGCGATAGCTTTTGTTGTTGTTGCTTTGTCTGGTGTGAGCACATGGCTTCCATGTTTTTGTTCGGCTATGTAACAGCGACCCCTATTTATGCCCGCAGGACGGTGGTTTGTTTCGTTAGTATTGATTTGCAAACCATGTAAGAAATATAATACCGCATTTCTTTCTTTACGAATTATCCTAATTAAACCCAGGCACCTTGTGCCGTTTCATTTGTCAGCTTGCTGTCGTTCTTGTCTGTTCAGTTTAATTTGCCGCCTGTAAAACCAGCATTCTTCTCATGGATGGAAAAAAAATCAGCTGTCATCTGTACGTCTTTGAAACTAAAGAGAGACAAAAGGGTAAATTTCAAACATTACTTTTAGAAAAACAATCACAGCTACTGGTAAACACGAGTAAAATTAGGAATGAGCCGATTTCAAGGGAGAATTTAATCAAAAATTTGTCAGACAGAAACCTTTCCGAGACAGAAAAGGCTGTACTAACCAAAGGCTTACATTTCTCAGTGACTCCTAAAATGATACCTACAATATCAAAGAAGTACACATGACGGCTGAAGAAACCTTTTCATCGATGGACCACTCCTGTATGATTGAGAGCTTACGCAGAAGTCTTCTCATTGGTATTTTTGAAGGTTAAAATTGCATTTTGCAGAACATATTTAAAAACGGCTGATGTCTGAATTACGGTTTAAGATTTTGCTAGTGAAAATGAGGGATGTATCCTTCATTCAGTTCACTGCCTATGGTTGAGTGATCAATTTTCATCTAGAACCGATTGGCTTCTGACCTCTGTGGAGTGATTGTTGGCACTGGCATCTGAGAGCATTTTTAAGGTTGCCAGAAACCACTGTGGTTCAGAGGTCAGGTTGTTTGCTCCCTTGGGTCTTCCTCGAGCTTGTGTTTAAAGCGAGTTGAGGATCACCATGGGCAGAACTATGAAAAAAAAAGAATAAATAACCCTTTGGCTTTCAAAGTATTTACTTTCTGTTTTTTTCAGTCCTTTTTTAATCAAATGTAAACAAGCAAAGTACATGTAGTTCATATTTTAGCACAAATATAGATATTAATCTAAATACATATTTGTGGAATGTATGTGAAACTGTCACAGCTTGGAATTGAAGCGGATTTACGTGGGACAGATGTGAGGTAAAATCTTCATCAATGGCTGCTACAGCTTCATGTTTGCTTTCAAGATTTAGCTTGTAGCAGACGTGCACATTTCACTACGATGTCCCTGATCCACTGGTGAAAATAACGCTTTGATCCTACTTTCATCTATAACTGCTTCATTAAACAAAGGGTTCAGAAAGTGCTCACAATTGAAGAGCGTCTATGTCTTTGTGTTGTCATATTATTTTATTTTATTTGTTTTTTGTTCTTTTGACATCAAGATGGCACCTCCTGTATTTTTCTATATACAGTGGGACCTTGGCTTACAAACTTAATTAGTTCCCAGACAGAGTGTGTAAGGCGAAAAGTATGTATCCCAAAAATTAATTTCCCAAAGGAAACTATCAAAATGAGAATAATCCGTTCCCAGGTCTCCATAAAATATAATTTTCTACTTTCTAATTTTCTAAGCCTTAAAACTACACAAAATATACCTTATTTTATGTATAATAAATGTGCTATAGTATTATCATTAAAGAAATAAACTGGACTGTACAATAAAGTCATTTTATTTACCTTTGTGATGGTTGTTAATGGCTTGATGGAATGGAATGTCCGGTTTCCTCAGCATTAAACACTTGATGAGGAACGTAACCTTCTTTCACCATCTTGAGGAGTGATCCCTTGTAGGTGCTTTCTCTGTGATAATTTTTTCTAGTTCTTCATCAATTGTGATCTGTTTAGCTGGGTTGATAGCTTTTTGCATCAAGTGGGCAGATGACTTGTGCGGGTTGTTTGTGGAGCCTGATTGATGGGATATTTTAACTCTTTTCTATCCATTTTCCCACTATTCTCACACACTCACGCTTTTTTTTCAAGCTCTGTCATCTCCCTTTCGTGTGTGTGTTTTCTCACTCTCTCTGCCTGCCTGTCTCTTTAATGTTTAACACTCCCCTACTGCTGCGTTCTTGACCATGCTTTAACCGAAGACTGGGGGCGGGGAATAGAGGACAAAAACAGTGGTCACCATTTTCTTGTTAGGAGAACGTGCTCGTTCGCGAACGACACATCAGTCATTGTGGCAGCTCTGTGTGTTTCCCGAAAAATAGTTTGTATGGCAAGGTAAAATTTTCATAAATGTAACGTTTGTAAACCGAAAAGTTCGTAAGCCTAGGGGTTCGTAAACTGAGGTTTCACTGTACTACTTCTTCCTTTCATAACTTTGCTGCTGTGAAATGTAAATATCTTCATTGCGAGACTATTAAAAGCTAATCCCATCCAAATTAAAAAAACATCTCTGACAGAAATTGATTACAAAAATAACAAGATTGACACCACTACCTTTAGTCACAATAGTATATTTGCCCATTTTCAGAATAATTTATCCTCAAAATTAATCTTCGAGGCCATCTCCATCCATCTCATTTCATGATCTGGTTGACGACCAACGGGGGGCGCTGTCGGCCCGCCTGCACCTGCACAGGTGCTGGTCGTTTCCAATCAGTGACACTCAAAAGGACCCCCGGCACGACCATTCGTTGTCGGGTAATTGTTGTTAAATGTCATTGTATGCTGTTGTATGCAATTGTATGCATTGTGTGCAGTGCATGTGTTTGTTTAATCTTGGCGGATTTTTAATCTTGGTTTTCTTTTGATACTTTGTATTTTTTTCCGTTCAGAAGATTTTGATGTTATAGATTTTGTTCCTGTTGACTTTATTTTAATACAATTTATCAAACACAACGCCCTGCTCCCACCTGCCTGCTTTTTGGGATCCGCACCCGCCATCACCACCTTGCACAACGTGACACATTTAGGGGATACCGAAACAAGCATAATAATACATTACTGTTTATGCGTAGTATTATTTCGTAAATTATTATCTCCAAACAATTATTCAATTGCCAGCTATTTTGCTGTTCAGTTTGATTTGATACGCTCGGCTTTAACACATTAAAGCAGAGCGTGTCCATTGTCCTCAATCACCCACGCACCTAATTCTGGTCGTTCTCTGTAACATTAGTTTTTCTTATCGATTAGCATGTATTTTCAGATTTGTAACCTCTCTATTCATTCGTTTTTTGTTTGTTAATGCAGGGTCAAGACAATCGGAGGCAATATCTAAGTGCCTCCTCCACTGTGTAGTTTCCTTTCCCAGAGTGTGACTTCGTCTGCACGACGTCACCAATGCGACCATGGGAAGTAGCAGTAAATAGGCTGCCCCCAACAGCCCCCTTGAATGCAAGGAGGTTCCTTGGAGAGCCTTGTACCGCCCCTGTGCATCTCAGGAGAAGGTACAGTGGAATATACTGAATATACTATACACAGCAGCAAAGTTGTTTGCCATACAGTAAAGTCTCGTTATATCGATATCGGATATATCGATAGTCCCGGTTATATCGATACTATTTCTATGCACGCACGGAGAAAATTACATGCAAACAGGGTCGGATATATCGATAGTCCCGGTTATATCGATATTTTTTCGGACTCCCTTGAATATCGATATAACGAGACTTTACTGTATTTAAAACCGTTTTCATAGGTGCACACCATTAGATGGTGCACCTTCAATGAATGACATACAGGTAACATCTGACTTACGACCAAGTTCCGTTCCGACCAAACGGTCGTAAGTTAAAATGGTCGTAAGTCGAAATCTGTTCAAAATGTTGAATAGAGAATCGGATGCTAAATGACTCCCCCCCCCCCCTCTGGTGCCATCACATGGTCAATTGCTGTGCGAGAATGAGATGCTGGCTGGCTGGCCAAAATTGTCATACACGTTGCCGGCCTGCTAGCGCGTTGCGGTGCTAGGCGTAGAATTTTTTTTTTTTTAATTGAGTCTGGAGGTCGTGGTTGTAAGTATGGGTGGTCTTAAGTCGAGCTGTTCGTAAGTCAGACGTTACCTGTATTTTAAAACCATATTATAAGGCGCATGGTACGCTTTTGAAAAAATATTTTCTTTTTAGGTGAGCCTTATAGTGCAGAAAATACGGCAATTTAATGATATCATGTTTTGAAGCGTAAACAGGTCATTAGTATTTTTAGTTTTGATTGTTACCGCGTTCTTGCAAAATATAAGTGCACTCAAGTAAAGCTCTGCTCCACACAGAACATTTTTTAACTTGTAAAAATGTTGCTCACAAAAATAAACACTTGAAGTTATGTTGTGCTGTTTAAGGGGAAACTTGGATTTACATTGTGCTGTATATCAAAGTCAGCTTTATTGTCAAATATGCTAATATGCATGACAAACAGCACAGATGAAATTAATGTCCTATTGGACCCAGCGTGCAAGGCACTTATAATGTGGCAAAAAAAAGAGAGACAATTGACCACAGACAATACATGTAATTTCTGAATGTAAAGTGAGGTAGTGACGTATGTAAAGTGAGGTAGTGACGTATGTAAAGTGAGGTAGTGACATATGTAAAGTGATGTAGTGTAGTAATGCAAAAACCAAAAAAAGGTTGAAGTGAGGTCTTGCAGAAAAAAACGGGGGAAAAATAGAGTTCAGGATGATAGTACAGCGTGTAGCGTGTACTCAGTTTGGTGAGTGTGGCAGTGGGAAGGGGCAGGGGGGCAGGGCTGGGAGGGAGTTGAGTCTCCTTACTGCCTGGTGGCAGAAACTGTGTTCCCTTTATTTTTTTAGGGCATTACATTTACATTTTAACTTTAGGGTTTTGTTACGCAATGTTAACTAATTCACTGCCAAGCATGTGCAAAAATGTGTCCACTCCAGTGCCTGGGTTTTTATCATTGTCACTTGAATTATAGGACCCACAGAATATTGAGTTTTAGGACTATCTAAACATGCAATACAGCGTTAGAAACCTTCTACTCTCTTCTTTCACCAGACAAAAAAAAAACATTTCTAGCTTATTTGGTTCTGGAGTAACATAATAATAAAAATAATAATACATTTCATTTATAAGCGCCTTTCAAAACTCGAAAAGTCAGCGTAAGAAACCTTAGACTCTTCATTCATCAGAAAAAAAATGAGTTAATTCTTAAGTTATATGGGTCTGGAGTTATATGATCTTGAAATTAGGATGACTGTCCAAATTACAATGCAATACGTACATATTTGTTTATGGAGTGCTTTAACAACAGCTGAAGCTGGAACAAAGCGCCAACATGGAAAAAATGGAAATGATGCCCCTTTGTGGAAAAGAAAAAACATTGCCAGATGCCATGGCCAGCGCTTTATCGGCACCCAAGTATGAAGACATTTGTGAATGGCAGTGAATGAGTTAATTTGCTCAACATTCATATTGAGTTTCCATAGAGCCTTTGAACATTGAAATTATTAATTTGTGAATGATATCTTCTTCATTTCTACTATATTTTTCCGGTCTTGCAGCCCACCAGTGAGACGCCAGTGGGGGCTACGAGACAGGCCTGTGCTACACACTTCCCTGGTCCAGGATGAGAATCTCCGTCATCTGCTTTTCTCTCAACATCACCAACAGGTTCCTTTAGATGAATCCAGACAATTCAGCCACACCAGCACAGCGCCACGCATGCTTCACCCTGCGGCCCACCTCCCACAACAGAACCCCATCATGGTGGATCTCCACGAGCAGGTAGCATATCCGAATGCAGATTTCCTCCAGACAATCTCTACAATTGCAAGTGGCATATTTTTGCAAAAGTTAGCGCACACCAGGACAGACAACTCTGAAAAGTTGCCTGCCCAGGCATAAAGTTGCCTGCCCCGCCATAAAGTTGCCTCCCCGGCCATAAAGTTGCCTGCCCCGTTTTTCCCAACTTGAAACACAATAACTTTTATTCTGTCTATTCTCTCTCAACTGCCATTCACAAATGTATTCAGGAATAGAAAATATGACATAGAGCGCCATTCTTGAATTCATTCGGGTTTTCTTTTTTCATGCTAGGGTGCCGATAAAGCGCTTGCCAGACCTCTGGCGCTGTTCTTTCCCTTCTATTCTCTATCAACTGCCATTCATTAATGTCTTCATGAATTGAAAATATGACAGAGCGCCATTCCTGAATTTATTCGGGTTTTGTTTTTTCATGCTAGGGGGCCGATAAAGGGCTTGCCAGACATCTGGTCATGTTATTTTCCCTTCCACAAGGGAGCAGCATTCCCCCTTTTTCCATGTTAGCGCTTTGTTCCACCTTAAACTGTTGTTAAAGCGCTATACAAACCAATATGTATGTATTGAATTGTATTTTGGACAGCCGCCCTGATTTCAAGCTTATATAACTCCAGACCCATATAATTTAGGAATTAACTTTTCTGATGTTTCTTACGATCCATTGAATGTTTATGTAGTCCTAAAATTCAATATTCTATGGGTCCTGGAATTTGAGTGACAATGACAAAAACCCTGGCACTGGAGCGGACACATTTTTCCACTCGTCTGGCAGTGAATGAGTTAAAATAAATAATGGAATTGAGTTTTGGGATAGAACAACTAATATTATATAACATATATCAGCGTACACCCTATTTGAATGACTGCTTGACTTGGTATTAGGGCAATTCGCGATACGAACACATTTGTATTTCCTTACACATCGTTGTATTTTCTCGGACTTCCTGTCATGTCACATTTTGGCTGCCCTTACGTGACGTAACATCCTGTCCGTCTTTATAAAAGCTCTCCCAACAAGCCCCTTCTTTTTCTTTCCTCTTGGCTCTTCTCCCCTGCCCCTTGTTACATTTTGTGCCGTCCCAAAGATTAAGGAATCTTTTTGTTTTTACTTTTGATTCCAGCTTCATTCACAATGACCCTAACACTTAGCATACATGGTCCAGTTTAAGCATTTTCAGATTTGAGGCAGTTAGCCATTCATTTTGATCGCCTTATGGTTTTTCTCTGATTTTAGATACCCCGGGGATCTGTTCCGATATCATACACTGTTACGACGGTGACCACTCATGGATTTCCCATCCACACCGGGCAGCCTTTACCAGGGTGCAACACTCCGCAACTCCCAGCATGCTCGGTAATGCTCAGCGGACAGCTCTCTCTGCTCTGCTGCCTTCCTCCTCCTGTGAGTTTGAAAAGGGGAAAGCCCAAATGTCGGTGTCTTTACAAATAGTAGTCTTGGTGCAACACACAACGATTCACCATCCCGTTATTTATGTGGTTTCCTTCAAATTTCGCCATCAACACGAAGTTTTCAGACCAAACAAAGTACCCAAAATGCATTGCGTGACGCTTTCTCGGTCAGTGACGATACCTACCGTGTCGTTACAGTAGGTGTCGTCGCCAACTCAAAAACAAGACTTCCTGAATATTCAGCGCGAGTCTTAAAACGTAAAATATAGCTATATGCGGTGTAATCTTTGTAAAATACGGTCAGTAGAAATGATTTTACAAATTATGGACACAACTTGTCCGGAGGCGTCGTTTGTCCTTTAAACATACATTCCATACAAAATATAGCACTGAAGCAACTTACGAACAAATTCACCTGATGAACGACCGCTCGAAACGTATCTCGTTCGTAAGGTGGGGAGCGTCTGTAATGTGGTGTGCCTTATATTTGGAAAACTTTTATGTATTTATCTGTATTTAGATTTGTTTTCCATTCATTGATAGTTCGTTGCGCCTTATATCTGGAAAAAACATTGAAAATACACTCTTCGTTGGGGGTGCATGCATCTTACACTCCGGTACGCCTTATACACCAGAAAATACAGTAAGCTGGAATCAGAATTCAACAGATCATAGCACGAGCACCTAAAATGGCGTGAAACAAACATGTTTTAAAATGGAATTTTTCGATCAGCTGGACGCATGTTGCGTCAAAACGGTTCTCATCCCGTGCTTTTTGTCTCCCCTCAGCTCATACAGGCGTGTACCATGCAGCATATGCCGGTGTCATACCAAGCTTTCCCACCCCTGGTCACCAGTGAACATTTTGTATTGCATCCAACCCCGTCTGTACCTCCTCACCAGCCGCCGCACCTTACACCTCTGAGCCAATTTGTCCCTTTACAGCCTCAGCACCCACGCATGGTGAGTAGTCCACACCAACCGTTATCATTGTCGACTTAGAAAATCGCTTTTATTGACCGCCCACCGACCTCCCAACCCTGACCAGCCTCTACAGCGGGTAGAGAATGAAGTCGACCTAAGAGGGGACCAGCACCCATTAGGAACCTTCTCTTACTCACATCACCCACCAGCGCTGCCTCCTTCTCTCCCCATACCGTATCTTCCTCAAGAGCCTCTGCATCAGGAGCTTCCCTTTGGAGTGGTAAGACTGCCTGAAAAATGTGACAATCACTTTGAATCCACATTAGAGTCACTCAGAAAGTATCTTGGCATCATGATGGGTGAATTTATTTTTTTTGCATTTCGACCTCCAACCTACCGTATTTTCCGGTGGTGTATAAGGCGCACCCAAAAGCCTTCATTTTCTTCAAAAAATGACCATGCGCCTTATATGTAAGTGCGCCTTATACAGTGATACCTCAGCTTTCGAACTTAATTGATTCCCAGAAAGTGTGTGTAAGGCGAAATGTATGTCTTCCAAACATTAATTTCCCATAGGAAGCCATTAAAAATGAGAATAATCTGTTTAGAGGTCCCCATAAAACATAATTTTCTACTAAATAAGCCTTAAAACTACACCAAATATATCTTATTTTATCTATGATAAATGTGCTATTGTAATGTAATTAAAGAAATAAACTGTAGTATATAATAAAGTCGTTTTATTTACCCTTGTGATGGTCGTTGATGTAGTTGCTTCTTGATGATATCCGAGTGAAGTTGCCGTGCTTTCTCGGTGATAATACCTTTATTCACACTGTCCCCTACTAGCTGCTATTCGTTAATCCAGCTCAACTGAAAATTTTCAACCTCTTCTATTGCCTGAGACTGTTGCTTAGACAACACAGAATCACCCTTAGCCACACGTAGCAATGCTCGACTTAGCGTACTGGTACTGGGACGCTAAGTCACACAAACGCACACCTCGTTCGTGTTTTGCGATGATCTCCTTCTTCTGCTCGACGGTAATTTTGTTTTGTGGCCTCTTCGGCTGAACACTAGCCTGTGGTTGGGTCTTTTTCGGTCCCAAAAATGCAAAACTACAAACATGTATGCTTTCCTCTTCAGAACTATTTGAATTATATTCATAACTGGATGTGTAACAAGAAAGCATGTTCTCCGAATCTGAAGCCATTGTCTTGGCGTGACGTCACGAACTGGGGACGGGACTTTCTGAAAATGCCCAATTCGCAGCTCAATTTTTTGCAGATTTTGGACACTTTGTCATTTTTATTGGTGTTTTGCATTTGAATAAAAATATCATACTGCGTGTTTTGGGTATTTTAGATGCTATAAAACGTTTTTCTGATGTCAGTTAAGAAACAAAAAAGTGACGTCGGTTGTCCTTTAAAGGACAACCAACACCAATTTTTTTTTGCTTCCTCACTGACATCAGAAAAACGTTTATAGCATCTAAAATCCCCAAAACACGCAGGCTGATATTTTTAGTCAACAATGGCTTCAGATTTAAATAAGTTGCTTTCTTGTTACTCATCCAGTTATGAATATGATTCAAATAGTTCTGAAGAGGAAAACATAAATGTTTGCAATCGATTAAAGAAGTCCTCCCATATCAATTTGAGCCATCAGGACTCAAATGTAGCGTCCCAGAAAATGCACAAGATGGCGCCCAAGCTCCGTTGTTAATGGGCTGATTGTCTGCTGGGAAACTAGTATCAAATAGTAGTCTTGGTGCAACACACAATGATTCAGCATCGCCTTATTTATGTTTTTTCCCTCTAATTTTGCCATCAACACGAAGTTTTCAGACCAAACAAAGTACCCAAAATGCATTGTGTGTCGCTTTCTCGGTCAGGGGCGTTCCAGACGTGACGTCACGTCAGGCACAGTCATCAACTCGAAAACAAGACTTCGAATATTCAGTGCGAGTCTTAAAATATAGCTATATGCGGTGGAATCTTTGTAAAATACACTCAGTAGAAGTAATTTGAAGTGATTTTACAAATTATGGACGCAACTTGTCCGGAGGTGTCGGTTGTCCTTTAAATGATTACATGGTTTCAGCAACTCCAATCCTACAATCTGTTAATCAACCCAATGGTTTCTCCCACCAGCCATACCCGCACATGCTGCCCCGGCGAGCAAATGGGCAGAGATACCGGCTACAGCAGCCTCTCCCTCCTCCCCCTCCGCCTCCATCTTACTACCCAGGCTTCCTCCCTTACTTCCTGTAAGTGTACAATGTGGAAAGAAATCTTGGTCCTCTAAGTTGCAAGTGCTCCATGATGACATTTTCCAGTTCCGCGTACCAGTGACAAAAGTTTATTGTCTGTTTTTTTGTTTGTTTGTGCAGTTCAATGCTTCCTGTGCCTCCAACCGCAGTGGGCCCAGCCATCAGTCTCGACCTTGATGTGGACGATGTGGAAATGGAAAACTATGAGGTTCTTTTTAACTCGTTCGTTTAATGTCAGTTGTCCTTTAAATATAAAAACACACATCTGGAAGTCGCACAACAGGGGAAAAGTAATGAAAGACAAATTGGAATTGTTTCATAAGAATTCATGGACAAAATATAATTCACATCAGTCCGTGATTCAGATATTTTTAGGCCAGTAGAGAAGACTTAGCAGGCCTTGAGGGTCCGCCACTAGTCTGTACACACTTTGTGTTCACTTGGACATAATGCAAAGAAAGAATATGCTTCCATTTAGCTTTCCCCTCAGCTTTTAAAAACCACATGATTCAAGTGAGTGATATTACTCCCCTCTCCCCCTTTTTTTGTTGGGATTTTATAAGTGACTCTACTTTCGGGGCGCATCAAGGCATTAAAACGTGAATTTTCTTGACAGGCTTTACTGAATCTAGCCGAGAGGCTGGGTGAAGCCAAACCACGTGGACTCACCAAGGCTGACATTGAGCAACTTCCATCCTACAGGTTCAGCTCAGAAAATCATCTATCTGAGCAAACACTGTAAGCTATCTATCTATCTATCTATCTATCTATCTATCTATCTATCTATCTATCTATCTATCTATCTATCTATCTATCTATCTATCTATCTATCTATCTATCTATCTATCTATCTATCTATCTATCTATCTATCTATCTATCTATCTATCTATCTATCTATCTATCTATCTGTCTTTGTCTGTCTGTCTGTCTGTCTGTCTAACTGCAGTATCTAGCTACCTGGCTAGCTCTAGCTAGCTTGCTTTATTTAGCTCAATCTAGCTCTGTCTAACTAAAGTGTATCTTTCTCTCTGTCTGTCTCACTACAGTGTATCTATCAAACTAGCTCGATAGAGCTAGTTTGCTGGATCCAGCAAACTAGCTAGCTCTATTTAGCAAACTATTTAGCTTTATCTAGCAAACTAGCTAGCTCTGGCTAGCTAGATAGGGCTGTCTGATAGACAGTCTATCTAGCTAGAGCTGGCTAGCTTTATTTAGCTCTAGCGCTATCTGTCTCTGTCTGTCGAACTACAGTGTATCTAACTAGCTAGCTAGCTCTATTGAGCCAACTAGCTAGCTCTATTTAGCAAACTAGCTAGCTCTATTTTGCAAACTAGCTAGCTCTATATAGCAAACTAGCTAGCTCTATCTAGCAAACTAGCTAGCTAGCTAGAGCTAGCTAGCTTAATTGAGCCCTATCAACCACTATCTGTCTGTCTGTCTAACTACAGTGTATCTATCTAGCTAACTAGTAAGCTCTATCCAGGAGGTGCTTTGTGATGGCGGAATTGTTAATAGGGTTGAGTGAACGCTGGCGCGTGTGGCTGCCGCTGCTCACCCGCAGAAAAAAAATATCATTTGACTGTAAAGTGTCCTTGAGAGTTTTGAAAGGCGCTTGTAAATGAAATGTATTATTATCTAACTAGCTAGCTCTATTTGAAAGGCGCTTAGAAATGAAATGGATTATTATTATTATCCAGATAGCTCGATCTAGCTAGCTCTAGCCGTCTAGCTAGCTAGCTAGGTCTATCTAGCTAGCTCTATCTGGCTAGCTCTATCTCCCTCTATCTTCCTACCTACCCACATTTGACATTTGGTCTGCAGCAATTGGAAACGAACGCATTCTCTTCAGGTTTAAAATATATTTCAATTCATTCAACATGTTACCGCAGTTACATTTTTTGTTTTTGTCCTCAGGTGCGTTGTGTGCTTTAGCGACTTTGAGTGTCGGCAGCTACTTCGGGTATTACCCTGCAACCACGAATTCCACGCCAAATGTGTGGATAAATGGTTAAAGGTAAGAAGACATAATGGAGGCCCAAGTGATGTCTGTTTTACAACCCATGTAACCTCCCTCCGCTTGATTTCTAGACCAATCGCACTTGTCCCATCTGCCGAGCCGACGCGTCCGACGTCCACCGGGAGACTGAGTGAGAGCTAGAAGTGGGAAAAAAAAAGCTCAGAGTTAGTCCTAAAGCTGTGGAAACCCGCCACTAACTAACAACCCACTAAATAATAAGCAATCCGGGATGGTTCTCGGCGCCCCCTTCGTACCTCTGCTGTGCTTCAATTTCCCGAATCTTGTGAAGAAAAAAAAAACAAAAAACACCGCCACCCCCACTGCAGCCAGAAAGTGGAGCACTCGAATCACCAGCTGGTTCTTTCTCTGGCCTCCCCTTACTTCCTTGTTGCCGATTCCAAAGAGTTTCCCCCATTTGTGCGCATTATTTGCTGCTTTTGTTTACAGGGTTGCGCTAGTTGAATTTAATGGAGGCTGGATGCGGCGGCGGGGGGGTTGGGCGGGCTTCTGCAATACACGATTGATCCATTTTTACCCTTTTTTTTCAGCCTGAAAGTTAATACCACACGATCTTCTCTGGAACACACACACACACGTGTATCCAAAAAGATGTCTTGTATTCACAGACCGGATCATTTTCAAGGTCATTGAGCACAAGTGCTACGATGTGTTTGTGTGCGTGTTTGCTTGTTGAGCCAATGTATTAATTGCGTAACCACTGGATACAGGGGCGGCATGCTGGGGATTTGCATGAACTATTGATTCCGACTAGCAATATTTAAAACCAAGCGTTACCACCAAAATGATATAAATGAAGCGGGGGGGGGGGGGAATAGGCAGCGTACGAATAAAACGACTTGCTTACGTTATCCCGCACGGGCAGGAAAATGGAGGGTGGGGGGTGAGTTTTGAATGGACTTTTGAATCTTCCTGTTTGCGGGAGAAAATGGCCGCCGATGTTTTGTCTGTTTTGTTTGTGAGCCAAAATCTAGATATCGCCTACTTTTACAGATGTTTGACCTGCCTTCTTGTATGACCTTGACAAAGCACAAACTTATTACTAATCCTGGCAAAATACTGTGTCATTTTCACCGTTTCTAAAAAAAAAAAGGGGGGGGGGGGTATTATTTATTGCTTTGTAACCTTTTTTGGGAAGAAAATGAGTTGAAGGAAACACTAACATTGTGTGTATCTTACGTGGTCATCAACTTAATGGCGTAAAAAGAAGAAAAAAAAAACAACTTGTGCGTGAATGCTTTTAGATATGAAGACAGAAGAATGTCGTAGAAGTCACTGGTGTTCAATTCGGTAGTTTGGAAGCGCTGGTGGACTCCTACTTTCCTGCTTGAGAAAAACAAATAGGAAACACTAACAGGCAGTTGTAAGCTTTTAGCTTGTAAAAGGGATCTTGCCTTTTTTTTTTTTCCTTTACTTCAGTGTCTTAAGTGAATGTCGGTCTTTGATATGTGTGCCATGTTCAAAAGAAAAAAAAGCCATTTAAATGAGTTTCCATTCACAGCTTGGAGAATTAATCTATGTGTACATACATACATACATACATACATACATACATACATACATACATACATATCTATTTGCAGGCTATATTGTTCGTTAAAAAAAAAAATCCTCAGGGCCACTCGGTATATGATACAGGATAAATCTTGTGTCCAATGGGAAGGATGCCATGAAAAGGAGCGATCTGAATTTATGTTGAGGTCATTTTTTTTTTTATCTGACCACTAATAATTTCATGTTTGATTATTATATCCTCTAAACCATTTAAAGGACAACCGACGCCTCCGGACAAGATGTGTCCATAATTTGTAAAATCACTTCAGATGACTTCAACTAAGCGTATTTTACAAAGATTCCACAGCGTATAGCTATATTTTATGTTTTAAGACTCGCACTCAATATTCAGGAAGTCTTATTTTCGAGTTGATGACGTGATGTCACGTCAGGAATGCCCCTGACCGAGAAAGTGACACAATGCATTTTGGGGACTTTGTTTGGTTTGAAAACTTTGTGTTGATCCGTGTTGATGGCGAAATTAGAAGGAAAACACATAAATAACGCGATGGTGAAGCGTTGTGTGTTGCACCAAGACTACTATTTGATACTAGTTGACACAAATTCCCAGCAGACAAATCAGCCCATTAACAACGGAGTTTGGGTGCCATCTTGTACATTTTCTGGGATGCTACGTTGGAGTCCAGACGCCTCAAAATGATCCGGAAGGACTTCTTTCATCGATTGCAAACATTTATGCTTTCCTCTTCAGAACTATTTGAATCATATTCATAACTGGATGAGTAACAAGAGAGCATCTTCTCCGAATCTGAAGCCATTGTTTTGATTCTCGAGCAAGGCAAGATGTCCTGGCGTGACGTCACGAACAAGGGGGCGGGACCTTCTGAAATTCGCCATCTCCGAGGTCATTTTGAAGTAGTTTTGGGACACTTTAATCATTTTTATTGGTGTTTTACATTTGACTAAAAATATCAGCCTGCGTGTTTTGGGTATTTCAGAGGCTATAAAACGTTTTTTTGACGTTAGTTAGGAAACAAAAAAAATGGTGTCGGTCGTCCTTTAAAAGACAAGGCATGTTTTCAAAATAAAAAAAAGAGGCAACTTACAGGTCATTAAAAAAACAGTTTTAACTTTGCTGTGGTCAACTTCTCAATGTGCACACTCCTACCTAAATCACTCCAGGTGTTTGCATGCTTACAAACTAAAATTTAAAAAAAAGATGAGCAAAAAAACGTGAAGGACAGCTTCAGATCTGCGAGGGAGGGGGACCTATTTAAACGATGCACAATATGCATGCGTGTCATCCAGTTCAGAATCAGCGTTTGGGACATTCTGATCGTATTGCTCAGCTGATAACTGCCATGCATTGTACTGCACATATTTCTAATAGAACTGAATGACTACAAGATTTTATTGCGCTAACTTCATTTTTGTGTTACTGTTATTGCCCTAATGACTGAAAACAACCTGCTCTGAGACTACTGTAGTTTGATCCAAAAGCCATAGTGACAAGGTGCTAGATGTTGCGCTTTTAGCTACAAAAAAAAAAAAAAAAAACAACTCAATCGCGTGAATGCAATAGTTTTGTCATGGATATATCATGTATTCTTAAAGCATGTTATACTAATACCCCCCAGTGGAAATTATAATTATAGTTTAAGAGTTAAAAAAAAAAATAATTAGATGTGTTGTCATACCTATTCCAGTGTAGTACTTTACCTGGCCTCTCAGGCACTTGCTCTAAGTGTATCAATATCTTAAAAATGTATTGTTCACATGTACTTCATGTTGATATTAAGCGCTTACTTTTGGGAGTCTCCAACACATGATGTTATCCAGCTACCCCACGAAATACAAAGAAAGAAAAAAACATTATTGAGGCCGTTTATGATTAACTCATTCACTGCCAGACCTGTGCAAAAACGTTAGACGCTCTTTTTTTTCATCAGAAAAAAAGTGTATTCCTAAATTATATGAGTCCGGAGTTATATGAGCTTGAAATGAGGGCAGCTGTCCAAAATACAATGCAATGCATACATATTGGTTTATATAGAGATTTAACATTAACTGAAGCTAGAACAAAGCGCTAACATTGAAAAATGCTGCGCCTTATTGCCCCCTACTGCCAGAGGCCATGGCCAGCGCTTTATCGGCACCCAAGCATGGTTTATATAGCGCTTTAACAACAGCTGAAGCTAGAACAAAGCGCTAATATGGAGAAAAAAAGGGAAGTACTGCTCCCTTGTAGAAACAAAAAAAACATCATCAGAGGCCATGGCCAGTGCTTTATCGGCACCCAAGCATGGTTTATATAGCGCTTTAACAACAGCTGAAGCTGGAACAAAGCGCTAATATGGAGAAAAGGGAAGTACTGCTCCCTGGTGGAAACAAAAAAAAACATCAGAGGCCATGGCCAGCGCTTTATCTACACCCAAGCATGGTTTATATAGCGCTTTAACAACCGCTGAAGCTAGAACAAAGCGCTAAAGTGGAGGAAAAAAGGAAGTACTGCCCCCTTGTGGAAACAAAAAAAAACATCAGAGGCCATGGCCAGCGCTTTATCTACACCCAAGCATGGTTTATATAGCGCTTTAACAACAGCTGAAGCTGGAACAAAGCGCTAATATGGAGGAAAAAAAGAAGTACTGCTCCCTTGTGGAAACGAAAAAAACATCAGAGGCCATGGCCAGCGCTTTATCTACACCCAAGCATGGTTTATATAGCGCTTTAACAACAGCTGAAGCTGGAACAAAGTGCTAATATGGAGAGAAATGGAAGTACTGCCCCCTTGTGAAAAAGAAAAAAAAACACTGTCAGAGGCCATGGCCAGCGCTTAATCGGCACCCAAGCATGAAATGGCAGTGAATGATTTAATACAACAGAATAGAGTCTTGTAGTCTTTCTGTTAACTTGGATAATCTCACAGTTTGTCTGGTGCAACAAAAGAAGAAGAAAAAAAAGATGTTCCAATAAGCAGCTAAAATTTGGTTGGATTTGTGATTGATTAATTGATTGATTGATTGCTTCGTAGTTGTCATTTCAGTTATACCAATGATTTTGTTGTCTTTGGGCGGCTGCGTGGTTTTACTGTTCTTTTAACCCTCCCTGGTCGTTGACGGGGGTCTTTAGCCCACCTACCAACAGAGCCAGAGGCACGTGTTGTGTTAGGCAAATATGTTTTTTTGCTTTGTTTGGTACTTGCACATTTACAGTTACCTCATTTTTCCATGTTTGTAATGTGGGGGTGAGGGAGGGAGGGTGGAAACTAATATATATATATATATATATATTTACACACATATAGATATATATATATATATATATATATATATATATATATATATATATATATATATTTACACACATATAGATATATATATATATATATATTACATAGAGGAAATTGTTTTGATTTCTTTCATTCCATTGGAATCATTGTTTGTAGCATTTAACATGAACTAGTTAGTGTTATGATATGCATCTGTATACTGTTAACTTTTTATCAATTTGTACTTTTTTTAAATGAAAGTTGCTAGTTATGCTTTACCAAGTAGTGCAATCATATTTTTTTTTTAATTGTGGCTGATTGGAGAGAGGGGTTGTTCACTAATAAATGTATTACATATACCTATTAACGACGCTTGTCTCCTTTTAAACTGTGATGATGCAACGACAAATGTTCAATAAAACCACTTTTTTTGGTTCATTTTTAGCTGGGAAAATGTCATCTTTACAAGAGTTTATTTGAATGTCTACAAAAGTGCGTGTTTATAAACACTTATGTACATGTTACTCATTTAAAACAGGGTTCCCATGTTTCCTTTAGTCAAAATCTGGCTGTTTTATGAGTCATACGGAAGTTTAAAAAAAAGACAAAAATGGAAACTCAAAAGGCATTTTTAACCAGTAATATTGAATATAAAAGTTTTATGTTTAGAAGGCACATAAGGGAAAAACAGAAAATCTGGGGGCAATCTGAGGTGAACAGACAGCCTGTTAAACTGTCCTCTTCATGTCAGAGATCTGGCCTTTGACTAATTTAGCACTTAGTCAACTCCTTCACAGGAAGACGTCATTAGCCAGGTTACAAATCTATCATTTCATGGAAAGGACAAGCAATTAAAATGTCTATGTTATGTTGCGTTATGGACTTTGATGCTTGGGACATCCAGGGCGTGGTATTAAAAATCAAGAAGACTGTTTTACTAATGTGTCACTTAAAGGACAACCGACGTCACTTTTTTGTTTTTTAACCGACACCAGAAAAACGTTTTATAGCATCTAAAATAGCCAAAACACGCAGTATGATATTTTTAGTCAAATGCAAAACACCAATAAAAATGACTCAAAGTGTCCAAAATCTGCAAAAAAAAAAAAATTGAGCTTCGAATTGGGCGTTTTCAGAAAGTCCCGCCCCCAGTTCGTGATGTCACGCCAAGACGTCTGGCATTGCTGGAGAATCAAAACAATGGCTTCAGATTCGGAGAATATGCTTTCTTGTTACACATCCAGTTATGAATATGCATCAAATAGTTCTGAAGAGGAAAGCATACATGTTTGCATTCGATTAAAGAATTTATTCCGTGCAATTTTGAGGCAACATTGGGGTGAAATGTCTCACCCAAAAAGAGGCAGAAAATGGCCACCGAGCCGAGGGATTAATAAGCCTGTTTCCACGGGCTGATAAATTCCTTATATGGAGCTTGGACCCCCTCTTCTGGCTCTTTCTGGTGCAACATGAGGTTTTCAGACCAAACAAGCATTGACATGATGGAAGGACTGCTACAATGTGTCCTTGTTTTCGGTCAGGGGCGTTCCTTCAGTGACGTCACGTACGGACTGGTCACCAACTCAAAAACAAGACTTCCGGAATATTCAGTGCGAGTCTTAAAACGTAAAATATAGCTAAATGCGGTGGAATCTTTGTAAAATACGCTCAGTAGAAGTCATTTTACAAATTATGGACACAACTTGTCCGGAGATGTCGGTTGTCCTTTAAATTTGCATATCTTCTTCTTTTACTTTCGGCTTTTCCCTTCAAGGCGTCGCCACAGCAAATCAGTGGCCTCCATCTTTAGAGGTTTGATCCTCATGTTTGTTTTGGCCAAGCTTTTACGTCGGATGCCATTCCTGACGAGTTTAACGCGCAAAATGTTCTACCTAAAAAAGGTGTTATAAATGAGGCTTGATCCCTTCCAGGAGGGGGCAGCATTTCCATGGCTTTTCTCGCTTCAGTTTCGATTCTCAGAAAGACCCCGATCACACGCATTCCTTTTTTTTTTTTTTATTGTTGATTACCATTTCTTTAGCCAAGCTTCATTTCCGCACACTGAAAAGCGAGTTAAGCATTGCTGTTTTGCACAATTATCAATATCCAGTTTCGATTTAGTGTTTACATTGTCAATAAATGATTTTATAATACATTTCATCTTTAAGCGCCCTTCAAAACTCTCAAGGTCACTTTACAGTCCCAGGATAAGTTTTTTTGTGGGTGAGCAGCGGCAGCCACACGTGCCATCGTTTACTTAACCCAGAAGTAACTCGGATAGAATAGTAAGACAAATAGATAGAAAGCTAGCTCGCAAGCAAATAGATAGCTAATAGCTAGCAACCTAGATAGCTAGCCAGATAGCTATTGTACTGTATTACAGAAAAGACAGAGAATTGAACTCTCAAGTTCACTTTCCAGTCACAGAATAAGTTTTTCTGTGGGCGAGCAGCGGCAGCCACACACGCCAGCGTTCACTCAACCCGGAATTAACTCGGATAGAATAGTAAGACAAATAGCTAGAAAGCTAGCTAGCAAGCAAATAGATAGATAGATAGGAGCTAATAGCTAGCCGGCTAGATAGCTAGCCAGATAGCTATTGTACGGTATTGCAGAAAAAACAAAGAGAATTGAACTCTCAAGGTCACTTTCAGGATAAGTTTATCTGTGGGTGAGCAGCGGCAGCCACTAAAATGGTGATGTTGCACATTTTAAAAAAACATTTTGAAATTGAAATTTTATAAATTGTGATTTTATTATATTTCTTTTTTTTTTTTTTTCAAAAATTGTGATTTTTCTAAATGTTTTTAAGAAATGCATTTTTATTTTATTTTTTAAAAATTCAACCATGTATAACAATGCTTGTCTGAGCCGAGAAAAAGTGAAACAAAATTATATAATTTTAATTTTTAATTGAAAATTAGGGGTGCGCGTTATACACGGGTGCGCGTTATACTCGAATAAATACGGTACTTGAAGTCATCGGACAAAGACAAAAATGAACAGGCAAATTGATACACATGAGCCCTCTGAAGGGATTCCAAAGATGAACTTCAACAAATATTTAATAAAATTCAAGACTTTCCAGGCTATTGGGAACCCTGTAAACGCAGATGAACGACAACTGCCCAAACGGCATCATTCCAGATTTTTACTCAATGATCCCATAGTGGCCATTCAAGAAAAAAAAAAGGACAAAGGAGCGGAAGGGGGGCGGGGGGTGTACGGCTGAGCATTTGAAGAAGGTGTTCCCACGCAGAAGTGGCTTGAGGTCTTTTTGTTAGTTTTTTTTAATCGTCTGTAAGATCCTGAACAAAAAGGACTTCAGAACGGCTGAGTCCCGCCTCTTTCAGGGTAGGAGGATTGGGCTGCTCTTCAGTTGGAAGGCAGGGCAGCACTCGTCGAGGGAAATTGGTGAGAATCTGAAACTTCTCGGGGCTTTCTTTCAATGAGAACAGGAAGTCGTAGATTACCTGAGAAAGAAAAAAAAAAGGAATGACTAAATATAAATACATAAATGAGATAAATACAGTTGAGTTGAGATGTCATCAGCCATGAGGTTCATTTTAAATGTACAGTGATACCTCGGTTTACGAACCCCTTGGCTTACGAACTTTTCGGTTTACGAACGTTACATTTCTGAAAATTTTACCTTGGCATACGAACTTTTTTCATATGCGGAGCTGCCTCAATGAGTGATGCGTCGTTCGCGAACGAGCCCGTCTTCTAACAACAAAATGGCAGCCGACTGTTTTTGTCTTCTATTCCCCGTCCCCAGTCTTCAGTTAAAGCCACGTGATTGGTCAAGAACGCAGTTAAATTATGCCAACAATCAGGTTCCACAAACAACCCGCACAAGCGGTACACTTGATGCAAAAAGCTATCAACCGAGCTTAACAGAACACAAATGATGATGAACTAGATACAATTATCACAGAGAAAGAACCAACAAGGGATCATTCCTCAAGATGGTAAAAGAAGAAGGCTACGTTCCTCATCAAGTGTTTAATGCTGAGGAAACCGGGCACGCCAATCCATCATGCCATCAACGACAAAGGTAAATAAAATGACTTTATTACACAGTACAGTTTATTTCTTTAATTATAATACCATAGCACATTTATTATACATAAAATAAGGTATATTTTAGGTAGTTTTAAGGCTTAAAAAATTCGAAAGTAGAAAATTATGTTTTTTTGGGGACCTGGGAACGGATTATTTTCATTTTAATGGTTTCCTATTGGAAATTAATTTTTGGGATACACACTTTTCGCCTGACATACTGTCTGGGAACCAATTAAGTTCGCAAGCCGAGGTATCACTGTACTTAATTACAGTGGTGGGCCATCAGGGCCTGCAAGGCCTTCTCTGCTGGCCTAAAAATATCTGAATCACAGACTAATGTGAATTATATTTCATCCGTGAATTCTTATGAAATAATTCCAAATTGTTTTTTAGCTTCCTTTCATTGCTTTTCCCCTGTTGTGCCGCTTGCAGATGTGTATTTTCATATTTAATTTAACCAATGACATTTCAGCCATCATTTTGTTATCATTAGGGTCAGAAATCTACGTGGGCGCCATCACAATCAGTTCTGCGGGCCATGTCGCATAAAATAAGCGGCGATGAAACTGTTGCTTTAACCAATCAGAGTTCCAGTTGGCGCGCTGGAAGGCGATGGAAACGTCAGAATGGCTTCACTCTCTCTCTCTGTCTGTAAAACCCCCCTCACCGCTGCTTTCTTGACCAATCACGTGGCTATAACCGACGACTGGGGGCAGGGAATAGAGGACCAAAACAAGCCGGCTGCCATTTTCTTTTAGGAGAACGGGCTCGACACATCACTCACTGTGGCAGCTCCGTGTGTCGCCCAAAGAATAGTTCACCTGCCAAGGTAAAATGTTCATAAACTTAACGTTCGTAAACCGAATAGTTTGTAAGCCAATTCGTAAACCGAGGTATCACTGTAGTTGTGGAAATTATTTTTTTTTTTAAATAAATGCTTCATTCAAAGCAATTTACAGATATGTATCATTTTTTTAGGTGGTTAATTCTACATTGATGAACTACAAACCCCTCAAAAAATGTCACAGAATTTTGAGTAATTTTAGCGTCCCTGAAAGAAGACTCACCGTGAGCGACTGCCCAAAGAGGAATCGTCTTTCAACACGTGTGTCATTGGGCAGTTTGAACACTATTTTGACACTTTCTGGATCGTCTGTGAGTGGTTCTGGTGGGAGACACTCCGACTTCCTCTCCTTCTCCTCTTCCAGTGTCTGGCAGAAGACAATGGCGATATAACCCCCGGATTGTTTTATTTCAACAGGGGATGTGAAGTACGGCGAGACTCACTCGTCGTCTCCGTTCCTCTGCGAGAGCACATTGCAGGACTTTTTCCTCCTCTTGCCTACGTTGCTCCTCTTCTTCTCGCTTCTTTCGGTCCTTCTCTTGGTCAGCGCGGAGGGATGCCTGGTACGCCTCGTCTTGCTGTTGTCTCAGCACTTGGGTTTGACTTCTCTCCTCTCTGTAGAGAGGAAACACATTCAGTTTGGGGTTTTTTTTTGCACCTAAGTGACATCATAGATTTTTTTAAACTATCACTTTTCTATGGATTTGTACAATAAGGGTAAGAATTGGGCGTCACCTAAGAGATTTTTAGAACAACTCTCGCTATAAATGGGTTGTTCAAATGTATCAACTTCGCAGGTATAATTCCAGTGGGCCTCAATCTGCAGTACATCTGCACCTAAAAGCTAGCAAACACTCATTTGATGACAGTGAGGTGAAAATCTTTGCGAAAGAAAATAGATGGTTTGAAAGGGGAGTAAAGGAAGCAATTTTTGTAAAACAACAAACACCCTTCACTAAATCGCCATGGTGGTGTGAGGTTCAATTCAGTCATGCTGATGAGGTGAATGTAAATTTCTCCACTGTGAGACTAATAAAGGCATATCCAATCCAATCCAATCCAGAGCGCATGGGGCAATCAGGGCCAGTCATAGAACATAATCAGTCAGGACAAAAGAAGTAACCAGATTAGCTTCAGGGAATAGTCCTCTGCTCTACCCAACCTTTGAGCAGAGGTCTGGCACTGCCACCTCTAGACATTAGGGATATATATATATATATATATATATATATATATATATATATATATATATATATACAGTAAAGTCTCGTTATATCGATATCGGATATATCGATAGTCCCGGTTATATCGATACTATTTCTATGCACGCACGGAGAAAATTACATGCAAACAGGGTCGGATATATCGATAGTCCCGGTTATATCGATATTTTTTCGGACTCCCTTGAATATCGATATAACGAGACTTTACTGTATATATATTAATATAGGGCCAGGGTTACCAGCACAACTTTAGTTCGCTGACGAAGCTTTTCGGATGAGGAGCGAAACGTCCGACAGATAACGGCTGAAGAAACCTTTTCATCGATTGGTCAAATTTGAAGTGGGTTTAAAATCAATTGAAAGGGCCTCCAGGTTTACAATCCGAGCTCTCATCTGCAGGAAAAAAAAACGTAACCGGTGACTGACAAGTGCCCTTGAGAGTTTTGAAAGGCACTTATAAATGAAATTTATTATTATTATTATTTGTTTTAGGTGTAATTCCATTGTTAACCACTATATGAGGCACATCATCAAATATAGAATCAACTTTAAAATTCTTCCTTATACATTTTAAGCTATCCATAACCTTGCCCCCCATACCTATCTGACCTTCAAATTTCTATTCCCTCAGATCCTCTTCCTCCCTTGACCTCTGTGTCATTTGTTTACACTCTCTCGACTTTGTCCTTTTTGAGCCTGCATTTAAATCTCCCATAACAGAAAGCGTTATGAGTCAAATATTTCATTTTATTTTATTCTCTTTTCTTTCTTTGCATGTTATTATATTAATAATATAAAAATTATTGAGTACATTACTAGTCCTTGCATGATTTGTATTACTCACCTTGTTTTGGTCATTTGAAAATGGAACGACTCTAGAATATGAATGGATGTAGAAATGACCTGTATGCTTTTTTTCTTTTCATTGGCTATTATGGGCCTGTGAAATCATAATAAACTTTAAATGGAAAAAAAATATAATAAATAAACGTGCAATGTATAGTATATAAATTATATACTCAATACAGTTACATATATAAAATATGCTGTTTTTGTACTTGCACTATGTTCAATTTTTTCCGAAACATTTTTGCACAGTTACAGCATACATCTCAGTATTCCGACATTTTTTATTATGTATAGAACAGAGGTGTCAAAGTCAAGGCCCACGGGCCAAATCCGGCCCACCACATCATTTTTTTCGGCCTGCGAAAGCAAATCAAACTTGTTAAATTCCATGATGATTGCTAAAATCTGAGCCAAAATTTCATATTTTTGGATGTCAACCACAATAAAAGTCATTATTCTTGACTTCAGATTTGAAAACGAGTTATTCATTAATTTGCTGTGTGCTCTATATTTAATATTTGAAGGGATTTAAACATTCTAATGGGTTCCCCAAATTCATAACGGTCCTCGAGAGGAAATCATAACTACAATGTGGCCCGCGGCAAAAAAATGACTTTGACACCCCTGGTTTAGAAGCCTCTTTTCAGCCCCCCCCAACTCCCATTCAAATTGAATTGCTGCTGTGGACTGCAAATGTCTCCATTGTGGGACTATTAAAGGCTTTCTGATTATGATATGGGGGATTATGTAATTTACAGTGTAGATGCCGAAGGACTCATCCCATGATCCGACGTTAAAAAAAGTACATTCGGTTCCAAAGTGTCTAAGAGTTGTTCAAGTGTAAATACCGTTCAAGGCGTTCAGACATCAGATATGTTTGGTTGGCCTCCATAATGAAGTTGAGCTGACTGACAAAGTCCTCTGGCTGGATGAGACCCTCTAGGCGACCGACGACTGTCATTTTACGGTCCTTCAGCATGATCATGGCCAGGAATGGATAAGTGTTCTCCCGCAATGCTTGGGAAACTAAATGGAATGGAAAGAAGATTTTGTAAGTCCAAAATGCTCCTAGCACACAAACCAAGCCTGGGGAAAAACTATTTTTTCTTCACATTTTGCCCCATTTTCAGCCTATTATTGAGGTCACATTTAGGGCATAACTGATTAATCAGTGGGCTTAGATAAACAGTAAACCACAGTATTTGATCAATATGTAACCACTTTACTTTGTACAGTGCAGTAGACTACATCTGAGCATTTTTTCACAAATAATCCAATTGCACTTTTTCTCTCGCAAAATTGGGACAGTCGTCTGTGAAAAACATTACAGTAGCTTAACTCATTCACTGCTTGTGCAAAAAATGCGTCCACTTCAGTGCCAGGGTTTTTGTCATTGTCTCTTGAATTCCAGCACTCACAGAATATTGAGTTTTAGGACTATATAAACATTAAATGCAGTGTAAGAAACCTTTGACTCTCTTATTTCATCAGAAAAAAAAGTTAATTCATAAATTATATGGGTCTGGAGTTATATGAGCTTGAAATGAGGGTGGCTTTCCAAAATACAATGCAAGACATACATATTGTTTAATATGGCACTTTAACAACAGCTGAAGCTGGAACAAAGCGCCAACATGGAAATAAGATAAATGCTGCCCTTTGTAGAATGGAAAAAAACATCACCAGGGGTCTGGCCAGCGCTTTATCAGCACAAAAGCAAGAAAAAACAAAACCCAAACTAATTCGGGAATGGCGCTCTGTCATATTCTCAATTCCCGAATAAATTTGTGAATGGCAGTGAATGAGTTAAAAATATATCACTTGATGAACAATATATGCACAATGACACATGAACCGCCATGTTCAGTTGTTTCTTTTTGCAATGTATCAATGACATTCTGATTCATTTTCAATGGATCCCCAATGTGCCAGTACACCATCAGGCCAGATTATCATTATATTTGCAGTTTGGAGTGGTGAAGAACTGTACTTTGCCATGCCTTAAGTATATTTGGGTGTGGGGTTAAAATTTTGAGGAAAAGCAGCAGAACCAACAACACATTTTTACTTGGCCTTATGTCCAACTGAAAATAAGACACCATTAAACAAAAGACAGTACAGGACTAAATATTGAGTTAAATGGGAACCACCGATAATCTGTTTACCTCTGTAGCCCTCAGGTTTGCTTGTTGAGCATGCCCAGAACAGCATTCGGGAGTTGACAAAGGTCACGACCTCTTCTGTACATAACGTGGCGCTACATTGAATGACACAGCAGCACAAAATTAATCTTTGAGATTCATTTGAGAATATCTGTAGACAGCAGAAGATCAACAAATACACATACCGGCAAAATTCATCAGTGTCTTGATGATCCTCTCCGTGGAGGTACACGAGAAGGTAACGGAGCTCCCGTTTGGCATCATTTAATGCCTTTAAACACATGGAAGATAATTTCTTGTCAAAAAATTTGAGACTTAAAAACTTTATTCTGGGCCGCCAAACATTTTGGATAGAACATAAGATGAAGGTTCTGAATTTCTGAGCATTTTAATGGTTCCTGAAGGAATTACGCCATAATGGGAGATTTTTGTGACTCTAGATTTACTTCAGAACTGATGAATTATCTCATAGAGCCAATTCATTAAATGTCTGTTTCACACAAAAGACTCTAAATGTAAAACCAATACACTTGTGATTTGCCACTGCACCACCAAAGATTGAAATTATGATTTAATAATTTTTTTCAGGGTCATTTTGACTATTATTTTTTTTTACATTACATTACAAAACGTTAATTTCTGGTCTTTTAGATCAGGCTTACAATAAATTAAGCCACATGAACCGTAGATTAATGTGAGAGACCAGATATTTTAGTTAAATTATTAACATACTAAACACTTTGACTTGCAGTATTTTAGTGATTCCAGTTAGTGAGTCATAGTCTGATTACATCAACAATGCAAACAAAACTCCATGTTTCATGAAAGAATGACAAGTACTACACATGGCATGGCATAATTATAAAATAAAGCTGTTTGTAAAATTAAGCCTCCCAACCGACCGGAGTTATTTTTTTTTTTTGTATTTACTTTGTGAAATTTGCAGTCAGTGATTTGAAAACTGCATTCTACTACACTGTGATGTCAATTTGGATTTTATAAATAATTCAGCCTTTCGGATGAAAATTTTTCAATCGCCAATTACAGTAAAGTCTCGTTATATCGATATTCTTTTTTTGCGGGACGAATAAAGGTATTCTGATTCTGATTCTCGGGAGTTGGAAAAAATATCGATATAACCGATCCTGCGGGCATGTAATTTTCTCCTTGAGTTCATAGAAATAGTATCGTAATAAGCAGTACTATCGATATAACCGATATCGACATAACGAGACTTTACTGTAATTGCTTTCATCCAATCAATCATTCAATCAATCAATAAGACAATCCTCTGAACTCACTTGACTGTATGCTCCCTGGTAAAAAACAGGATGTGAGCGTCCGTACTTTTCCTCAAAACTACGAATAAATGAAACAATATCCCCAACAGGGTCTGTAACACGACCACGGGGGTCCGGCCGCACGAACCGCAGGGCAAACCTGCAATACAAAATACGACCCTTCTGTGATCTGTCCGCAAGCTCAAAGTACATATCACTCTATTTTTCTTACCTGAATATGTCCAGAAGTGTGTAATATGTAAATCTGAAAGGTAGCATTATCAAGTAATAACTCCATCCCAACAAACCCTGGAATAAAAAGCCAATTAAATTAATGAATGGACAAGCACTAGAACACAAAATGAAAATACAGTTATACGTCAGCTCACGAACTTAATTGGTTCCCAGAAAGGGTGTAAGGCGAAAAGATCGTCTGCCGAACATTTCTTTCCCATAAGACACCATTAAAATGAGAATACAGTGAGACCTCAACTTACAAACACTTTAACTTACAAACTTTTCGTCTTACAAACGTCAAATTTATGAAAACTAAACCTTATAATAAGCACTATTTTCATAATACACACCCACCACGGCTTGCGGAGTGATCTTCGGCGGAAGCACACGACCGAACAGCACCAACAGTCCTTATGAAAGGTGACTCTCCTTCCATAAGCCATCAAAAAGGCAAATAAAACTTTATTTTACAGCAGTTTATTTTTTTAATTATAGTCCTCATGCAATTCCCTTTGACCTTCGACCTCCAATGCCATTCCATCAAGCCATCAATGACCATCACAAATGTAAATAAAGTTACTTTATGATACAATGCAGTGTATTTCTTTCATTACAATACAATAGCACATTTATTATACATGGAATAAGGTATGTTGTGTGTAGTTTTAAGGCTTATTTAGTTGAAAAGTATATTTTATGGAAACCCGATAACAAACCACGTCTGCACTCAAAGAAAGGGGGTGACGAAAACTAGTCCGCCAGCTACCGCGGCGCCGTGTGGTTTGGTTCATCTACCGAAAAGTGGTCCTTCAGTCGAGACTATATGCTCGCGAATTTAATGTTCGTGAGGCGAAAGGTTCGTGAGCTGAAGCATTCGTATGAGGAGGTGTTACTGTATTGGAAATCTTATCAGGTCGTTTAATGGTTTTTTTTCCAGTATAAGGCAGCAGACCTACCCTGGGTTGTGGCCTGGAGACAATATAACTATACACTCTGTGGTCTGTTGTGTTGACCTGTAATGGTCGAGATGGCGGAGGGTTAAACACACTGGGTACGCCTTCCTCCTCATTGAGCCTGTCTTGTACAGCAGCCTGAAAGGCAAAACATTCAAATTTAGCATATTTTATTAATTAATTTAATTATTACCGGGTGGCGGGATCGTCCCATTAAAATTTCAATTGCAGATGTCCATCGGTGAAAACACAATAGCATTAGTGTGTGCACACTAGGGGTGAAAAATGTTGAAATCATTATTTTTCATCACAGATTCGAGAAGGATAAACCTGTGTGAACCCGCTACAGTGAAAAAAAAGCATTTTAATTAACAACAATCATCTCAATATTTTGATTGTGATTTAATATGTATTATTTTCCTAAATCCTCACTCATTGGTTTTTATTTTTCAACAAACAAGTGATGAATTGACATGTATGACAATAAGCAATCTCAAATTGAAAATGGAATACTCCTTTATAGCGCTTTATCTACATCACAAGGTTCCCAAAGATATTTACTAAGTCGCAAATTCATCCATTCATTCAATGGGAGTAGGACTCAGTTTCTTGGTCAAGAATATTTTGACAGTAAATCTGTAGATTAACAATCTATCCATGCAACTATCTTTCCATCAACCCATCCATCCATATCTCGGTCTACCGAGCCACATAAAGCACATTAAAAAAAATCGTGTTTGCTGTTCATGTATTTATTTTCAGAGGCAATGAAAAAAGCTAAACTCCTTAACTTCAATAAAAGTGTGTTGCAACAATAGGGAGATTGTGGTTGCAGGTTGATATCAGTCAGACCTGCTAATCTACAAGGGCAAATTTATTTTGGAAATCCCCCAAAAAACATTTGGTAGTATGATGCCGTGCATTTTTACAGTAAACTAAACTACAGCATTGCACAACTTCGACTGAGTGAGTAATGTTTGTGGCTGACACAGTGCGACAAAAGTGGACTTGTCAGCATATGAAAGCTTTGACAGGTTACCTCAATGTTCCAATTGTGCTGCTCTAATGTGCGTCGACATTGATCGATTGATTCCAAACCAGTAAGGTCCTGTCAGAAAGAAAACACGTGTAAAGTATACAAACTCACACAAACCTTGACATGCAAGTGAACAAAGGGTAAATTTAACATTAAACACAACATTTCGAGCATAAGCGGATGGTTAGCGAGAGGTGCTATTCGCTCTGTAACTGCCCATCAAGGAAACTGTTCAGTGGTACAGTTACAACAGCGGATTAAAGCATTACAGTGGATCGATTTCGTTTTAATAATGGAACATTTGTCCGAAGATTCGTTTAAAGACACGTGGCAAAACTTTATTGACAGAGAGATACTAACTGCTTGATAAACTGAACTAATTGAAACAAGGAGTAGGCGATGACACCAGAGCAGTGATCTCGGCAAATCAGATCCAAACTAATGTTGACTAAACACCGGATCATTACGTCTTCAACTCTCGTGAAGACACGAACAATCGTCTGTATTTCAAATCAATTCAATCCCTTTTAAAGTCTGCTGACTCGCAAGATATGCTAAATAATGCTAGCTTTGGCTCTAACGTTAGCGCCGAAGTTGCCCAGTCTCGAAGTTGTGTGTGAAGAAAAGCTTCAAACACTTGACAGTTGAACCAGCGGTGTTAGTTGGCTCTCAAAGAACACGCCCCATTGTATGATGCCGAAAATAAACTGTGTTGGGGTCGTGTATTAGACGTCGTTCACCTGAAATTGGAGGAGTTTTTCGGTCTGCGCCTGCGATAATTGAAGCTCCTCTGGCGCCGCCATTTTAGCTCGCCAATCACCTAGCAAGCCTCAGCAACGTCAAAGCAGGAATCCGCAGAGCTCGAGCACCTCACTGCTGACACCTGGTGGCCTGGATGACCTGGCACTGCCGTCAACCGCCAATCAATTGAGACTCAAAATATCGAGACTTCGCGTTTTGATATTTTTTAAAAACAAAAACAACAAACGTAAAAAACATCAGTCGTTACATACAAGACTGTATTTAATTTAAATATTTAATTGATCGTATGTGATGAACTACCATTTTATTTACAATTACACTAATTTAACACTTCAAAAAACAAACGGAAAATTACATTTAAATGAATTTTAACAAAATATCGGGACTTCGTTTTGATCATATTAAAAAAACGACAAATGTAAAAAACACATACAAACTGTCTTCTTTTCCTTTCGACTTTTCTATTTAATTTGAATATTTAATTGATCGTTTGTGATGAATTACCATTTTATTTACAATTTTAGTAATTTAACATTTCGAAAAACAAAGGAAAATTACATATATATGAATGTTAACTTGGCTATTCATATTTTTGTATTGACAACGAATGCGACAATTATGAAAGTAAATTAGACACTTAGAAATACTGCATTTGTTTATAAATGGACAAGGGAGTACTGTACTTATACAGCATCTATACTGTATAGTGCTTTATTGTACACCATTTCAAAAGAGGCTCACATCAACCCATTTGTGCACAACACAAGATTAAGCATGAAGTACCATTTTTGTCGGGCTGCCATGATGCAACAAATCTGGTCATGTAAATATTCAGGGGGCTGGATGGAAGAATCATTTTTATTAGAACTGCAAAGTATATTAAAAATTACATCAAGGTCAGAATCAGAAAACCTTTAATTTATTAAATCCAATGGAACATGTCATTTGTGTATAGTCATAAAGAGGTGGGATAAATGATGGTTGGATTCTACAGTATGCTTTTCTTATACTTTGAAGGAAACCAATCTTAAATGTTTTTTTTTTTGGTACAGGCTAAAATATAAAAAAAAATAATTGTATGTGACATTGAGTCTCTGGGCTACCTGCTTTTCTGCTCCCTCTCTCTTACTTGACTCACTCTTCATTCATTACTTTGAGTTGTGTGAATGTAAATGGGTAGCCAAATAACATGGTCATGTCCAAGTAATACGACAAAGTAACAATCGTGATTAATGTTTTAATCTTTAATATTTTTTCCGTCATTGCATTCGGGACTAACTGGAATAATAATATTTACAATAAAGTTATAAGTAAAATTTAATGTCCTAATGTAGTGTAGTGCCCCATTACTTTTTCCCCTCTACCATAATGATGTGGTAACCAAATTTAGTCTTGACAGGAGGGTCTGTGTAAACAGGCTTATCCATTGAAGAGATCGCCAAGTTAAAAGCGGCCTCTTGGAAAGGTCCAACCATGGATCCTCGCGTCATCCAACCCAGATCACCCTGACCAAAACATTGAACAAGAGTCAAAATATGTTCATGACCAATTAATTCAGTGTTTAGTTGTCTTTCTTTTCTAAAGCATTTATACAATGACTTAAATCAAAAGAACACAAATGCAATTCGGCTTTCCAGTTAAAGCTAAGGAATGAGTTGGATAAACGTTGTTCTTACTCCTTGTCTTGCTTTGTCTTCACTGTATTGTGACGCGACTTCACTGAAACGAACTCCCGCTTTCAATTTCTCCATTGCCTCCATGCATTTGCCATGTTTTTCGCAGAGGATGTGGCGAACCTGGGCGAAAAGTGCACACAAGAACCGTACTTTGGGTTAGGCTGCCCAAGTAGATAGACGGAAAGAAAGAGAAAAAGACAAATCAAACCTTAACAGAAGTGCCTCCTTTTGGTGCCTTTTCCTTCTTCTCAGTGTCTGCACTTGCTAATGCACCTCCTGAGCACAATATTGTGAAATTACGATAATATAATAATGTAGACAGCTATAACTGTCAAGCAGCTTGCGTAATAACACAGAGGATGCACAAAATAAAACTGCAGTCGCAACTTTACGCCACAATACGAGTCTCGATTTGAGACAATATTAACATTTCTAAGCAAAAAATAAAATGAACTAAAAAAGCACAAAGAATTCAGCACGAACCTTTTGCACCCTTGCCACCTTTACCCTTTGGTGGCATTTCAAGTGACTGTTTCGTGAACTCAAACGAGGGATGTAAACAGCACGCTTTTGCATGCGATCAAGTTTGTTTTGTTGCGCATGCGCAGTGGATGCACGTCTTGTCTTTTTCTACGGTGCTAAATTGTTTAATTGTGGCCAGCTCTGGTTTATTCCGTCATCTAGTGGACAGTAAAGTGTTTGCACGACGTAACGGTTTATACTTTTATACTGTGTTAAATAGTGTTTTTAATACAGCACAGTGCAGAAAAAAATCTCATACTACAGTGTATTAGTTTTTTTCAGTGTATTACATTTTTTTTCTGCCACTTTCTGATTCACCTGGTCCGATTTTACAACCTTGGCTCACAGCTGCCCTAATAAATGATTATAATTCCTGTATAAAAGTTGTGGTACGCCGTACATTAATAGAAATTATAAAAAAAAAACAGAAATGCAGACATCTTACCGCACATGTGCACATTATACTTTTATCAATCCAACCGTACGCAGCAATAATTAAAAAAAAACACACCATTGAGGATTACTTTTGTTGGTCTTCCGTGACAATAGTAGCGATCAGCAGCATTGTCGTTGGCTACTAGCAGTTGAGACGAACTGGATTTGAGCCAAAATGATCTTTGTAAAATCAGTTCACAAGTATTTTTGTTTCCTGTATAAAAGTTGGAGTACGCCGTAAACGATAAAAAAAAAAAAACATAAAATACGGGAAAAGCGTATAAATTGACAGGTATGAGTGTGAACTATTATAATATTTCACAAAAACACGACAGCTTTGTTAAGATTATATACATCATAATTTCATTGTATTATCTTGCTCACCATCCTCATTTTTTGGGGCACACTTATGCTTCAATATTTCTCAATTGATTCTCACAAGTCCAATTTGTCAACCGTGCTATCTTACCAACATATTCCAAACATTCACATTAGGCGTCCTACCGGGTTTTTCCACCCCAACAATCACAATTGAACCAAAAACGAATCATTCATTCCCAATGACATATGTAAGCTACCTAGCTAACTTGATCTATTTGAGTTATTCCCGGTTGAGTGAACGCTGGCGCATGTGGCTGCCGCATGTGGCTGCCGCTGCTCACCCACAGAAAAAACGGTTCCTGTGACTGTAATATGAATTAACTCTTTTTTTCTGATGAAAGAATAGAGCCTAAGGTTTCTTACGCTGCTTTGAATGTTTATGTCATCCTAAAACTCCTAAACATATGTGACGGGTGTCACAACAGTGACTGTCTTCATCTCCACGATGCTGCTGTATTAATGAAGACGAGACGCGTGGATGTGTCTTTTTATTTCTTTTATTTCTGCAACACAGTATGGCAGAAGGGATGGGTGAAGTCGCATGGGTTTCGTCTTGTGATTAACCTGAATCTCCTCGAGATTGTTCTCAAATGCAAAACATTCTAGATAACAAAACAGAATTAACAACGTGTGATCGTATAGTGGTTATTTACAGAAAAAGAGAATACAACACAAGTTCACTGTTATTTACAAGATGTCCCTGAACGCATCATGGGCGGAGACTCGGCAGAACACGCGGTGCGCTTGTAATGGCTGGCGCACAGTTCAACCAGCCACGGACACTCACGGGCAAATGAGACACGACACAAGAAACTAAATATTGTTCAATAAAACGAAATGAAACAATTATTACCTGCAACACAGTATGGCAGAAGGGATGGGTGAAGTCGCATGGGTTTCGTCTTGTGATTAACTGCGCAATAGAAAAGCACTATGAAGCTAAGTTCCACTCGACAAAACGTGAAGTAAATAATGACACAAAAAGTAATCTGGACTCGAATGAATAAGGGAACTAATTAGATAACACTAGACAGTAAAAAAGGGGAAACAAAATAAGATATTGTCATGAAAATGCGCGTTAATCAAGACCAACAGAAAATTGCGACTCACCCTGAATCTCCTCGAGATTGTTCTGGAAACTATGGGCGGGACATAGTGCCACACTGTGCGCCGTTGCGTCACTTCCTTCATAATTTAATAATCTAAGCGCACAACTCCGTTACACATATTCTATGGGTCCTGGAATTCAAGTGACAAAGGCAAAACCACTGGCACTGGAATGGACATATTTTTGCACGTCTGGCAGTGAATGAGTTAAAATAAATAATGGAATAGAGTTTTGGGCTATAACATATAATATTTTTGGCACGTAACAGATATAATGAATAATCGAGCCAAAAGCATACTTATAGAAAAGGTACAAACATAGGGCTCTGTCTTAAAGGACAACTGATGTCACTTTTTGTTTCTTAACTAACATCAGAAAAACGTTTTATAGCATCTAAAATACCCAAAACGTATGATATTTTTATTCAAATGCAAAACACCAATAAAAATGACTTAAAGTGTCCAAAATCTGCAAAAAATTGAGCTGCGAATTGGGCATTTTCAGAAAGTCCCGCTCCCAGTTTGTGACGTCACGCCAAGACGTCTTGCATTGCTTGAGAATCAAAACAATGGCTTCAGATTTGGAGAATATGCTTTCTTGTTACACCTCCAGTCATGAATATGATTCAAATAGTTCTGAAGAAGAAAGCATACATGTTTGCAATCGATTAAATAATTTATTCCATGCCATTTTGAGGCAACATTGGGGAGAAACGATCACCAGAAAAGAGGCACAAAATGGCGACTTCCTGTGGCCACCTCCGTTTCCACAGGCTGATAAATTCCTTATATGGAGCTTGGACACCCTCTTCAGGAGACTTTTGGGTGCAACATCAAGGTTTTCAGACAAACAGTACAGCAAAATACATTGACGTGATGAAGGACTGCTACAATATGTATTTTTTCGGTCAGGGGGCGTTCCTTTAGTGACGTCACGTACGGACTCGTCACCAACTCAAAAACAAAACTTCCTGAATATTCAGTGCGAGTCTTAAAATGTAAAATATAGCTATATGCGGTGGAATCTTTTTAAAATATGCTCAGTAGAAGTCATTTGAAGCCATTTTACAAATTATGGACACAACCTGTCCGGAGACGTCGGTTGTTCTTTAAGGCAACACAAAGGACCCTCCTATCAGTTTTCACCGGTGTCCGGTGCCTATAGCAACTACAACACAAAAGACCTTGCTAACGGTCTTGTATAGAGCAGACAGCCTCGCGGCTCTGCTCTGGACAATGGACAAGTACGAGAAGGTGATGTGTTTGGGCCGTGGAGCATCGGGAGAAGTTTTCCTGATGAGACACGTTGAGTCAGAGACACTCCACGCAGTGAAGAGGATTAAACTAGAGAGCACACGGACACGGACGGCTGTTCTTCAAGAGGCGGAGATCATTAAAAAGCTAAAACAGCCTCACATCGTCCACTGCACCGAGGCGTTCGTAAGCCCTGATGGCGGCTTTATTGATATTGTGATGGACTACTGCGACGGAGGGACATTAGATGACAGAGTCCAAGAAAGGAAACCGAACGACTTCTTCACGGAGAGTACGGTGATGGGCTGGTTTGCGCAGGTCGCTTTGGCTGTGAGTTACATACACAAAGTGAAAATACTTCACAGGGACATTAAAACCTCCAATGTGTTGTTGACAAAACAAGGCCTGGTGAAGTTGGGTGACTTCGGGGTATCCAGAGTGATGACCAACACAGCCGCGATGGCCTCCACATGTGTGGGAACTCCCTACTACCTGAGTCCAGAACTATGCCAGGATGTGCCGTACAGCTCCGAGTGTGACATCTGGGCTCTGGGCTGCCTGCTCTATGAGATCTGTGCTCTCACGCCTCCATTTGTGGCCTCCAATCTCCTCAGTCTCTTCTGCAAGATCACCAAAGGAGAGTACGAACCCGTTCCTGAACTTTACTCTCCAAACGTCTCTTCTTTAATCCAGAGAATGTTAAATATTCAACCTCAAAACAGACCGAGTGCTGCCCGTATAGTTGAGAGTGCCTTTGTGCAAGATCACTTAGAGCAGAGTAACCATACACCCAATAATGAGGATGATGTGGAGGAGCACTGTATCTGTGCTGAAGACCAGAGTCTCTGCGACTGCACCTACCCTGATGATTTTGATGAGGACGAGGAGCGAAATTCTTCTTTGGAGGAACAAAGCCAACAGTCGTTCTCATCAACGAGGAGACACTCTGCTGAGTGCCTCGGTAATTCACAACCCAACACTGAAACACCGTAGAGAATCGATAGAGCCCAATCGATGAAAATGTCTCTTAACCCGTGACTGTAAAGCGACCTTGAGAGTTTTGAAAGGCGCTAAGAAATGAAATGGATTATTATTATTATTTGCTAGCTATTTGCAATCTATTAGCTATCTGGCTGGCTATCTATTCACTATCTAACTGAGTGGCTATCTATCTGGGTATCTGTTGGCTATCTATTAGCTAGCTAGCTAGCTTTCTATCTATTTGAGTTACTTGCGGGTTGAGTGAACGCTGCATTTGACTAAAAATATCAGCCTGCTTGTTTTGGGTATTTTAGATGCTATGAAACGTTTTTCTGATGTCAGTTAGGAAACCAAAAAATGGTGTCGGTTGTCCTTTAATAATTTTAATTTTATGACCATACAACCTATGTTGCAGCGACAGCTGCGACTCATATAAAATGTTTACTACCAGTCCACTAGAGGGTACCGTTAGCCAGGGAATAACACCTGTGAGAAGTCCTTGATGTCGGCAACTCGAAATCTGATTGGTTAAAGCAACAGTTTGATCGACACGTTTGATGGGACGGGGCCTGTAGAACTGATTGTGAAGGCGTCCAGGTAGATTTCTGATCCTGGTAACAAATGATGGCTGAAATTTGATTGATTAAATGCTTAAATAACGAAAACATGTCTGGAAGCAGCACAACAGAGGAAAAGTAAGGAAAGGACACTAAAAGACAATTTGGAATTATTTCTATTGTTTTTTTTGTCCATAAATTAAGTATTTATGGACAAAATATTATTACCGTATTTTCTGGTGTATAAGGAGCACACAAATACAGTGATTTTTTTCAAAAGATGACCCCACGCCTTATACGAAGGTGCGCCTTATATGTAAAGTAATATTGCGCCACAACAGGTCTCCGATATTGATTTATACTTAGGAGTTTCTAAAGAAGTTTCCATGAGAGGAAAACTCAAAAGTGACTCAACAGAAACCAAAAACTAGCAATTCACGAGTGTTTAGCGTACATGAGCATAACGTAAAAGTTTACAGCTGACATAAATGTGGTGAATGAAATGGAAATGTGTCCGAAACCACCAGTTCCTCAAAATTGCCACACAATAGTGAAAAGAAGTAAGCCCCTGGCATAGTGCTTCATCATATGGCAGATTTTACATATGTCTTGTTTCAAGCATCAAAATTTAAAATACAATCTGAAACCTACTTATATCTAATATACATTAAAAGGTCAACCGATGCCTTTGGACAAGTTGTGTCCATAATTTGTAAAATCACTTCAAATGACTTCTACTAAGCGTATTTTACAAAGATCCCACAGCATATAGCTATATTTTACGTTTCAAGACTCACGATGAATATTCAGGAAGTCTTGTTTTCGAGTTGACGATGATGCCTGACGTGACGTCATGTCTGGAACGCCCCTGACCAAGAAAGCGACACACAATGCATTTTGCGGTACTTTGTTTGGTCTGAAAACTTCGTGTTGATGGCAAAATTATTAAAAACAAAATTATTAAAAACATAGAAATAACGTGATTAAAAACATAAATAACGTGATTAAAAACATTAATAATGTGATGGTGAATCGTTGTGTGTTGCACCAAGACTACTATTTGATACTAGTTGACACAAATTCCCAGCAGACAAATCAGCCCATTTCCAACGGAGCTTGGGCGCCATCTAGTGCATTTTCTGGGACGCTACATTGTAGTCCTGATGCCTCAAAATGACACGGAATGACTTCTTTAATCGATTGCAAACATTTATGCTTTCCTCTTCAGAACTAATTGAATCATATTCATAACTGGATGAGTAAAAAGAAAGCATCTTCTCCAAATCCCAAGCCATTGTTTTGATTCTCGAGCAAGGCAAGGTGTCCTGGCATGAAATCACGAAAAAGGGGGCGGGACCTTCGGAAACTGAAACTTTATGTCATTTTGAAGTAGTTTTGGGACACTTGAAGTCATTTTTACTGGTGTTTTGCATTTGACTAAAAATATCAGCCTGCATGTTTTGGGTATTTTAGATGCTATCAAACGTTTTTCTGATTTCAGTTAGGAAACAAAAAAATGGTGTCGGTTGTCCTTTAAGCATTCGATTTCCCTTAAAAAAATACTTTTCTTGAAGGACTTTTTCCTGAAGCCAATCTGAACAAACGTTTGTCCCAAAACCTCTTGAAAAAAAAATTCTCAAACATTCTCTCTTCCAGTTTTTTTACAGTGTTGCCAAGACATTGAGGACCATGTCGAATATCCGGATGACTTTGAAGAAGATGACGAAAAAGACGAGCGTACGGTCATGTCATATGGAAATCACCTTTCCGCTTTTGATCTCGATGATTCCCTGGATGAATTTCAGCTCTGCGATGCTGGAGGAATGGTCGTCACACTGAAGGCTTTGAAAGAAACAGGCTAAGAAGTATTTTTTCGGGGGTGGGGGGGTGGGGAGGGGGTGGGGGGGGTTCAACAAATCTTGAAAAAGGTCCTTATAGGACAAACGACGTCATTTTTTTGTTTTTGTTTTCGTTTTATAGCATCTAAAATACCCAAAACACGCAGTATGATATTTTTATTCAAATGCAAAACACCAATAAAAATGACTTAAAATGTCCAAAATCTGCAAAAAAATGAGCTGCGAATTGGGCATTATAAGAAAGACCGGCCGTCTTGCATTGCTGGAGAATCAAAACAATGGCTTCAGATTCGGAGAATATGCTTTCTTGTTACACATCCAGTTATGAATATGATTCAAATAGTTCTGAAGAGGAAAGCATACATGTTTGCAATTGATTAAAGAATGTATTCCGTGTCATTTTGAGGCATCTGGACTGCAATGTAGGGTCCCAGGAAAGAGGCAGAAAATGGCGACCTCTTTTAGACATGACAGTGTATTGCGTTTCCACAGTCTGATAAATTCCTTATATGGAGCTTGGACGCCCTCTTCTGGCACAACACGAAGTTTTCAGACCAAACAAGCATTGACGTGATGGAAGGACTGCTACAATGTGTCCTTTTTTTTGGTCAGGGACGTTCCTTCAGTGACGTCACGTACGGACTGGTCACCAACTCAAAAACAAGACTTCTGGAATATTCAGCATGAGTCTTAAAACGTAAAATATAGCTATATGGGGTGGAATCTTTGTCAAATATACTCAGTAGAAGTCATTTGAAGCCATTTTACAAATTATGGACACAACTTGTCCTGAGACGTCGGTTGTCCTTTACAGGGCACAGCATCTTTCCAGAACGTATGTGGCTGCATTGTTCCTGTTTTAACACTGCTGGAGCCAAATACACCCAACCATGACCGGTATTGTATTCAGAGGATCAATGGATTACTATCGTGTGGACCTCCAGATTTATTAGAATGAGGATTAAATCAATATGTATTGATTTTGTAAAGAAAACAAACCCCCACAAAAATCCTTGCAATAATTGTAAGCATCAATTGCACATAAATGTGAGAAACCCTCCTCCATGAAAAACATCAAGAGGGCGAATGGCTTTGTATGTACCAGCCGCACTGAACATTTGAACAAAATGTCAGATTGGTGTTTTATCACCACACAATCTCTCAAGAGATTAACGTGTCACCTACTTGCAATAGATTTGGAAAATACCGGTACATGCATTTCTTTTTTTTCATCCGAACCGCATTAGGTCAACATCGTTTCCTTCATGGTATCCTTCCCACAGAGATCGTGTCTGCAATGATGACAGATGACCACGATTAGTTTGTGATGTTCGTCACAACTGGGATTTTACAGCAGTTTTTGTACAGTTTTTGAGGCAGAACCTCAGTCATATTGTCAGAATATTGTCATTCATCAATCACAATAATTTTTTGGGTCATGATTTAAAAGCAAGTCACTTCCTTTTTTTCTCTATTTTACAGCTAAGGAGAGGTTAGCAAGGCTTTCTCTGCTGGCCTTAACGCTCGTATAACATAAACACTTTACTACATTTTCACCTAGATTCAAAATTCCAATATTGTTGTTTCTCCATGGATTTAAAAAAATATTGCCAACAGTCTTTAGCAATTCTCTTTATATATATATATATATATATATATATATATATATATATATATATATATATATATATATATATATATATATATATATATATACACACACACACACACACACACACACACACACACACACACACACACACACACACACACACACACACACACTACCGATAAGTCCACATCCATGTAATCAATAATTGACAATTTTGGTGAATACGGAATATTTTATGGCAATTGCAGGTGGGGCACACCCTAAACTCCCACGCAACCGCACATCACACAGTTTCAAATAAGCATGAATGCTCACAGACACACTTGAGGACAAATAATGAAAATAATCGAAAACATATATATACTGTATATTAAAATATATTTAATTTCATTTTTCTTTCGAATAGCATGACAAAAAGCCATATTCTGTTGTGCGTGAATAAATCTTTTTTTTAAATGATATGTATTCCTTGCTTCTATTAAATTGATCATTGTACCTTTTCATATTTTCGTATATATGTATATATGGGGTTTGTGTCCAAAATGTCTCAGCAGTAATGATCAGTCCAGTAACGACCACAAAGATGCAATATTCAACAGATGCACGTGCATTTGCATAAATGATAGAACGGGGCACTTGTAGATGTGGGAAATTTGTAAAAAAAAAAGTGTCACTGCATCCTGCAATCCCCCCGCCCCCCTTTAGGAGCAACTCTCAAAGCGAAATGCGCACACTCATCGCACTGCCCTTCCACCGATGGTGTCAGACAAAAAAAATCACCACAGTTGATTCCAGGATGACATTGAAACGCAGCAGGTGCATTGAATGAGTCACAAAATAGTAACAACATCAAATAAAAAAGCTACAGCATTGGAGGTACAACATAGAACAGTCATAAAATAAGATTTAATAATGATTTTTTTTGCATATATGAGATAAACACACGATTTCCTTTTTCTTTTAAGTCATATATTTTGTGATCGCGTGTGTCAATCATGAAGCATGACCTTTACTTGACAATAAGGAATTTCTGAAATTCATTTGAAAAATAATGAGTGAAATAATATGAGATGTGTTCTTTTAACTCATTCACTACAAAAGTTTGTCCACTCCAGTGCCAGGGTTTTTGTCGTTCTTACTCAAATTGCAGGACCCACAGAATATTGAGTTTTAGGAGTACAAACTGAAAAACATTCAATGCAGCGTATTAAACCTTAGACTCTCTTCGATCATCAGAAAAAAATTATTAATTCCTAAATTATACGGGGCTGTAGTTATATGAGCTTGAAATGAGGGTGGTTGTCCAAAATACAATGCAATAAATACATATTGTTTAATATAGCGCTTTAACAACAGTTGAAACTGGAACAAAGCGTTGACATGGAAAAAAAGGGAAATGCTGCCCCCTCGTGGAATGGAAAAAAAAACATTGGCGGAGGTTTGGCCAGCGCTTTATTGGCAACCCCGCAAGAAAAACCAAAACCTGAACAAATTCGGCCATTCGGGAATGGCAGTGAATGAGTTATTGTATTTATTTCCTCATTTTACTTTGGATTAAATAATACATCGCAGCATGGCTGCGTGGCTTTTCTCAGAATACTCATTTTTTCCCCCCAAAACATGGATGGAAGGTACATTGTACAGTATGTTTTAGATCACAGGTGTCAAAGTGAAAGTTCAGGGGCAAAACATGGACCGCCACATACTTTTATTCGGCCCACGAAAGCAAATCAAGCATGTTAAAGGATAACCGACTTCACTTTTTTGTTTCCTAACTGACATCAGAAAAACGTTTTATAGCATCTAAAATACCCAAAATTTGCACTATGATATTTTTATTCAAATGCAAAACACCAATAAAACTGACTTAAAGTGTCCAAAATCTGCAAAAAATTGAGGTGTGAATTGGACCCCCAGTTCGTGACGTCACGCCAAGACGTCTTGCATTGCTGGAGAATCAAAACAATGGCTTCAGATTCGGAGAATATGTTTTCTTGTTACACATCCAGTTATGAATATGATTCAAATAGTTCTGAGGAGGAAAGCATACATGTTTGCAATTGATTAAAGAATGTATTCCATGCCCTTTTGAGGCAACATTGGGGGGAAATGGATCACCAAAAAAGAGGCAGAAAATGGCGTTCAAGCTCCTGTGAGGAATTAATCAGCCCGTTTCCACAGGCTGATAAATTCCTTCCATGGAGCTTGGTCACCCTCTTCTGGCGGCTTTTTGGTGCAACACGACGTGATGGAAGAACTGCTACAATGTGTCTTTTTTTTTCGGTCAGGGGTGTTCCTTCAGTGACGTCACGTACAGACTCGTCACGAACTCAAAAACAAGACTTCCTGAATATTCAGCGCAAGTCTTAAAACGTAAAATATAGCTATATGCGGTGGAATCTTTGTAAAATACGCTCAGTAGAAGTCATTTGAAGCCATTTTACAAATTATGGACACAGCTTGTCCGGAGACGTCGGTTGTCCTTTAAGTGCCATGATGCTTGATAAAGTCCGAACCAAAATTTCAAATTGTCCCATGTAAACCACAATAACAGTCATTATTCTTGACTTCAGATTTGAAAACTAGTGTACCACAACACCATGAGCGACTTCAGAATTTCAAATCCAATAAAATGCCGGGAGGGCTGAACTGGGGCTCTTAGTGTTTAAGAACAAACTGTGCTTACATCCAATTTTGCGTACACGAGTGTGATCACGTGTTCTTACGCTCAATCACTTGGAGGTGGCGTGACGGCATTCACATCGCTCTATTTCGGGATAGGCAAAACTCAGCAGTTCTGTGCTTTTTCTTCTGCCTTTTGCGCGAGACAGTCGAAACCAGCTCCCGTTCGCAGAAATTGCCCATCTTTGTTTCATAATAAATTGATATAATCTCATCAGGTGAGTGAGAATGTGGCAGAACATGACTGGTGTGAACTGTGTTGAGTAATTTCAAATTTTGACAACACGTTTGCATTTTGAGTAGGTGCACAAAGATGACATCAGTCGCTTCCTTTTTCGAGGCGACTTTGCGAATCAAATAAAATGGACTGATGCTGGTCATGTCAGTAAGCGGTCACATTTGAGACAACAAGACAGACTTGTTTAAGGAGACGAAGCGTGATAGATAGCGAGTTAAGAGTACAGTATGATGAAGTGCGTGTTTGCGCTTGTCTTGCTGCTGCATTTCTGCTACAGTGCTGACAACAGTGTCAACTTTAACCTGCACACGGAGATGATAGAAAGATTGGGCAAACTCAACAAACTCTACAAAGGCAAACAACTCAAGATCACGTCTGTAAGTAAGAATAATAATACATTTCATTTATAAGTGCCTTTCAAAGCTCTCAAGGTCACTTTACAGTCGCAGGATAAATTTTTTTGTGGGCGAGCAGCAGCAGCGTTCACTCAACCCAGAATAACTGATAGATAGAAAGCTAAATAGCTAACTAATTGATAGCTAATAGCTAGCTAGATAGCTAGCCAGCTAATAGATACCCAGCTAGATAGCCAGTGAGATAGTCAGATAGCTAATGGATAGCAAATAGACGCATTTGTCAATTTGTTGTGTGCTTATCTTACTTTGTCTGCAAAAGTCCAAGGATCATTTAGCATGTGCGGTGGAGAATTAGCCATTGCACTCATAGCAGATGATCCAAGAAAATACAATAAATATAAACATGAATATTAATTCAAACTACGGAGACACTTTATGGATGGCTGCCTATCTCATGTTTTCTTTCTTTCTTTCTTGTTTTAGCCTTAAATACAGTGATGGCACTGCGAAATGACAGCTTTTACAGCAACTCTTGTATTTAGTTTTTTCTAATTCTTCTTTCCTTTCCACTTTACTGCTGTGAAATATACATTTCTCCACTGTGAGACTAATAATGGCTAATTGAATCTAATCTAATCTGATCTAAGGACACGGTTACCACGCTACGAATAAAATGGATAAAAACAACTGGATTTGGGGGTTTAACGTCACTTCCACCAATATTTTATTCCTTCAAAGAAAGACGTCATTTTATTCCTTTTATAATATTCATTAATTTATTATTATTCATACTAATACATATAATATTCATAATTCATAATATCGTGTTAATTAATTAATTAATTTTATAATATTCATTATATTGTATTTGTACAGAAAATTGCATTTTCTGTGTAGCTTTATCTCTGGTATCTATTATTTGTATTATTTTTATTCTATTATTTTAATTGTATTATTGTGTTATTGTGTTATTTGATCATTTTATTTTATTATTTTTTATTTTATTATTGTTTATTCTATTGTTTCTATCTATAATTGTATTTTATTTATTATTGTATCCATACTTGTCTGTGACTGTAAAGTAATCATAATAATAACTCTCAAAGTCACTTTACAGTAACAGGATAGTTTTTCTTTGGGCGAGCAGCGTCAACCACACGCGCCAGCGTTCACTCAACCCGGAATAACTAAAATATATAGAAAGCTAGGTAGCTAACTAATAGATAGCTAATAGATAGTTAACTAGCTCGCTAGCCAGATCGCTAATAGATAGCGAGCTAGATAGCCAGCATTAGCTAGATAGCTAATAGACATAGCTAGCTAGCTCTATTGATAGATAGCTCGATAGCTAGCTAGCTCGATAAATACTCCTGGTTAAAGCGCTAGCTGCTAACCCTTATACTCGCAAAATATCACTAAAGTGTCCTTGAGAGCTTTGAAAGGCTTTGAAATAAAATGTATTATTATTTTATGACAATAACCTCGGTTGTGACTAAGGACCCATGGGAAAATATGTACTCCACGTCTTGTTATGTATCTAATATCTATCTATCTATCAGCCAGATGCAGTGCGGATGCCGTCCAGAGATATGCACAATCATGCGGTGAGATCTTTTTCATTACACTTCTTGGTGAAACAAACAAAAAAAAAAAGCCGAACAACTAAACGTATGGAATACCGTACCTCCATTTCAGGATTCCTGCGTGAATGTTTTCATTCGAGAGTTGAGGTTTCTCCTCAGCAATGTGACAATACAGCAAGAGAATGAAAACCTCCTCACAGAGCTCAAGGGAAATCTGCAGCACATGACGCCTCGTTTTCAACAGGTTTGTCAGCAGAAATGGTATCATCACATCTTAAAAATATCCTCATTTTATTTCTGAAAAAGAAAAAAAAAAAAAGAACAATTATCATTACGCACTCAAACAAGGTGACGTTATTTTACGGTGGAACCATTTTGAAAAATTATTCAATTGTGATTGTTTTTTTGTATTATTTTCAATGTTGCGATTGGCATTTAATTTTTTAATTTAACATCTCCATTTTTTTACAAGTAATAAATTAATCTGCATGAAAATAAGATAATTTCACGACACATCCATATTTTGGTTTTATAGATGCTAAAACAAAGACAACAAATTAACTCATTCACTGCCATTAATGAATTTATTCGGGAATTGAAAATATGACAGAGAGCGCCATTCTCAAGTATGTTCGGGTTATGTTTTTTCATGTTTGGGTGCCGATGAAGCGCTGGCCATGGCCTTTGGCAATTTTTTTTCCTGCCCACCAGGGGGCAGCATTTCCGTTGTTCCATGTTAGCGCTTTGTTCCCGCTTTAGCTGTTGTTAACGCGCGATATAAACCAATATGTATGTGTTGCATTGTGTTTTGGACAGCCGCCCTCATTTCAAGCTCATAACTCCAGACCCATATAATTTAGGAATTAACTCTTTTTTTCCTGATGAATGAAGAGAGTCTGAGGTTTCTTACGCTGCATTGAATGTTTATGTAGTCCTAAGCCTCAATATTCATTGGGTCCTGCAATTTGAGTGAAAATGGCAAAAACCCTGACATTGGATTGGACAAATTTTTGCACGTCTGGCAGTGAATGAGTTAAAGGACAACCGACGTCTCCGGACAAGTTGTGTCCATAACTTGTAAAATGTCTTCAAATGACTTCTACTAAGCGCCTTTTACAAAGATTCCACTGCTTATAGCTATATTTTACATTATAAGACTCGCGCCGAATATTCCGGAAGTCTTGTTTTTGAGTTGGTGACAAGTCCGTACGTTACGTCACTGAAGGACCGCCCTGTCCGAAAAAAGGACACATTGTAGCAGTCCTTCCATCACGTCAATGCATTTTGCTGTACTTTGGTCTGAAAACTTCGTGTAGGACCAAAAAGAGGCAGAAGAGGGCGACAAAGCTCCATGTAAGGAATTAATCAGCCTGTGGAAACGGGCTGATTAATTCCTTACACGGCATTGTCGCCATGTTCTGCCTTTTTTTGGGTGCGACATTTCCCACCCCTGATGCCTCAAAATGACACGGAATAAATTCTTTAATCGATTGCAAACATGTATGCTTTCTTCTTCAGAACTATTTGAATCATATTCATAACTGGATGAGTAACAAGAAAGCATATTCTCCGAATCTGAAGCCACTGTTTTGATTCTCGAGCAAGGCAGGACGTCTTGGGGTGACATCACGAACAAGGGGGCGGGACCTTCTGAAACTGGCCACATCCGGTTTCAAATTGAAGTACTTTTTAGACACTAAGTCATTTTTATTGGTGTTTTGCATTTGACTAAAAATATCATACTGCGTGTTTTGGGTATTTTAGATGCTATAAAACGTTTTTCTGATGTCAGTTAGCAAACAAAAAAGTGACGCCGGTTGTCATTTAAGCCTGTAATTATTTTAATATTAATAATAATACATTTCATTTATAAGCGCCTTTCAAAAGTCTCAAGGACACTTTACAGTCACAGGATATTTTTTTCTGCGGGTGAGCAGCGGGAGCCACACGGGCCACTTTTGTACAGTCGCCCCCATTTCAAGCTCAGATAACTCCAGACCCATATAACTTAGGAATTAATTTAATTAAATTAATTTTCGGATGAAAGAAGTGGATCTAAGGTATTTTACGCTGTATTGAAGGTTTATGTAGTCCTAAAACTCAATATCCTGTGGGTCGTGAAATCTGAGTGACAATGACAAAAACCCTGGCACTGGAGAGGACACATTTTTGCACATCGTCTGGAAGTGAATGAGTTAAATGTTGCATTTTAGTGCTGTTATGATGCGTTATCTCCATGGAGTGTTTCCGACTTTGAATATATGGGTTGTGTTTCGATAGACAGTATGTATGTGCATAAACGCTGGGAAAGAAACCTAAAACTTCCTTTCCTCTTTCAGGTTGAGCGTCAGTGTAAAATGGAGCAGAACAAACGAAGCCTAACGCCTTTCAAACCATACACGGCGTTCCTGAGGAAACTGAACGGAAAGAAAAGATGAATGGTTCTTTTAATTCAATGTAGCTGCAATGTCATTATTAATGATCTTTTTCATGACAAAGGACACTGGGTGGAAAGCAGTCCAATGCTAAGACATACTTTATTTACATATCATGAATGTTTGTTTTATTATGTATTTATTTGATCATCTATTTATTTTTTCTAGAAATGTCATACAAGTCAAGTATATGGTTCGCATGCAAGAAAAAATATTTATCTATATCTGTCTTTGAATAAAACATAATTTGTCATTGCTGAATTGTGTCGTTGTATCCTTGTAAAAGGCAGAAAAAAGCCTGCATGGTGCTTTTACTGCAAATGTCCCGTGAAGGAGTTGACCAAGTCCTAAATTAGTCCGAGGCCAGATCTCCTACATCAGGGGTGCCAAAGTCATTTTTTGCCGCGGGCCACATTGTAGTTATGGTTTCCTCTCGAGGGCCGTTATGAATTTGGGGAACCCATTAGAATGTTTAAATCCCTTCAAATATTACATATAGAGCACACAGCAAATTAATGAATAACTCGTTTTCAAATCTGATGTCAAGAATAATGACTTTTATTGTGGTTGACATCCAAAAATATGAAATTTTGGCTCAGATTTTAGCAATCATCATGGAATTTAACAAGTTTGATTTGCTTTCGCGGGCCGAAAAAAAATGATGTGGAGGGCCGGATTTGGCCCGCGGGCCTTGACTTTGACACCTGTGTCCTAAATAAAGATGATATAGTTTAACAGGCTGTGTTTGTTCACCTGAGATTAACCACAGGTTATTATGTGCTTCCATTGTGGGCCTTGTGTTCGGTGGCCAACGAAGCATGGGACTTTTAAATACGATAACTTGTTGATAGAGATTTGACAGAATAGAAGTTATCATATTTAAAAGTTTCATGTTAGTATATGCTTAGTGAACATGTGTGACTCGAGTACACAATAGCCCCACAGTAAAGGCGCAGATGGCCACAGTCAATCTGTGTGACACAGACACAGCCTAGTTAAACTGTCATCTTCATCGAGGAGATCTGGCCTTGGACAGAATTTAGGACTTGAAACTCCCTCGAAAGAAGAGCTCATTAGCCAGGTTACAAATTTATCAGTTCATGGAAAAGACAACCAATTAAAATAGCTATGTTTTATTGCTTACAGCTCTTTGATGCTTGGAACGCCCAGGGGTGTGGTATTCTAATCAAGAAAACTATGTTTTACTAATGTATCACTTTAATTTGCATATACTCTCAATAAATAGCTTGGCTGCAGAATTCGGGCGTCTGTCATGAATGACTGTGTTCCCTGCCGGCAGTAAAAGACGATCTTCCCGTGTTCGAGCCTTTGTCCACAGTGTCCGACCGAACATCTCTGACACTTGTATTCTGTCTATTCTCTATCACACACGTTGCATGGAGGTGAGATTCCACTACTGTTTTTCCCCTCATAGAAATAAGACGGTTTTACGCTTCATCATTTATGTGCATCATGTGTATTTTTATACGTTTTTTTTCCCCTACCGGCATAATCAGAGCATTATTTTTTTCATTCCCAGGATAAATGAAACATATGAGAATGTGTCTGCACATTTCTATCAGGTCATATAATGTTTTTTTAGTTGACAGAGAAGGAATGTAGATTGTTTCATGCAAAACAACATCGATAGGCAAACAATGCTCAAGCAGTGGCACGTCCTGGTATTAATGCAATGCAGGCAGCTTTTCATGGATTCAACTTTTGCCCGTGCATTTTTTTTTTAATAGTCTGCACCTTAATCTCCGAAAACTTGACGGGACATCGAATAGAATGTCAATTCGGTAGAGAGATTGAAACGCTGGAGGGTGGGGTTGGCAAACTAAATCTGTGGAATAGCAGTTACATGTACACTAAAATGTAGATTAAGGGTGTCAAAGTATTTTTTCCCACAGGCCACATTGAAGGTTTTTTCTCAGGAGGCCATTATAAATTTGGGGAAACAATTATGTTTAATCTTTTCCACATTTTTCATATTGAATGCACTTATAGAGTGTATTCTATATGTAATATGTGGAGTTATCTGCATTGAAAGTGGGGGCGGCTGTACAAATGGTAAATGATGTCCTCTTGTTGGAGGAAAAACATTGCCAGAGGTCTGACCGATGCTTCTAAGCCCCCCTGCAACGCCCGCAAGTAAAGACTAAACCGGAATGAATTCGGTAAATGGCGCTCACATCTTTCTTCTTAATTCCCCAAAAAATACGGCAATGGCAGTGAATGAGATAAATTCAAGTTGTAATGCAGTTGAATGCAATTTTCAAAACATCAAAGTTATAGTTCGTAAAAAAAAGACCCCTCCCCCCAAAAAATAAAAATAAAATACAGACTTCACTGAACTGCAGACGTCCAAAAGTGTATGCACTCCAGCGCCATGGTTTTTGGCAATGTCACTTGAATTCCAGGACACACAGAATATTGAGTTTTAGGACTACATACACATTCAATGCAGCATAAGAAACCTTAAACTCACTTCCTTCTTGAGAAAAAAAAGTGTTATTTACTAAATTATATGGGTCTGGAGTTATATGAGCTTGAAATGAGGGCGGCTGTCCAAAATACAATGCAATACATACATATTGGTTTATATGGCTTGCGCCTTGACTCAATGAACACATTCACTGCCAGACGTGCAAAAATGTGTCCACTCCAGTGTCAGGGTTTTTGTCATTGTTACTCAAATTCCAGGACCCCCAGAATATTAAGTTTTAGGACTACATAAACATTCAATGCAGCGTAAGAAACCTGTCAGAGATGTTCGATCGGACACTGATCGGACAAAGACTCAAACCCAGAAAGATTGTCTTTACTGCCGGCAGGAGATGAAGCCATTCATGACATACGCCTGAATTCTGCAGCCCTCTGCCAAGCTATTTATTGAGAGTATATGCAAATTTAAGTGATCTTCTTCTTTTCCTTTCGGCTTTTCCCTTCAAGGGGTCGCCACAGCAAATCAGTGTCCTCCATGTTTAGAGGTATGATCCGCATGTTTGTTTTGGTCAAGTTTTTAAAGCCCTTCCTGACACAACCCTCTGTATTTATCCGGGCTTGGGACCGGCACAAGAAGACTTAAGTCCCTTTGTGGCTACAGAACAAGCAACTCGCTCAGTAAAAGGCTCCAAAACACAAAATGGTCATCGGCACAGCAACATTCAAAAAAGTAAAAACTGTACTCACCATTTGATGACAATGCTCTGATCTTACCGTGAAATGGGCATCTCTTTCCCTGCATTACATCACAAACAGAACTTTTAGTAAAACATAGTTTTCTTGATTAGAATACCACGCTCCTGGGCGTTCTAAGCGCGAACAGCTGTAAGCAATAACACATTGTCTCTTCCATGAACTGATAAATTTGTAACCTGGCTAATGAGCTCTTCCTGTGAAGGAGTTTCAAGTCGGTGATAAAGGAGTTTCCCAAGTCCTAAATTCTGTCCAAGGCCAGATCTCTTAGATAAAGACGACAGTTTAACTTGCTGCGTCGGTTGACCTCAGATTGACCCCGGGTTGTCTGTGCTTCAATTGTGTATTCGAGTAACACATATTGACTAAGCATATAACAGCATGAAACTTTTAAATATGATAACTTCTTATTCTGTCGAATCTCTATCAAAACCTCAGACGCTCTTCTTTCAACAGAAAAAAAGAGTTAATTCCTAAATTATGAGTCTGGAGTTATATGAGCTTGAAATGAAGGCAGCTGTCCAAAATACAATGCAATACAGTGAGACCTCAACTTACAAACACCTCAACTTACAAAGTTTTTGTTTTACAAACGTCAAATTTATGAAAATTAAACCTTATAATAAGCACTATTTTCATAATACACACCCACCACGGCTGGCGGAGTGATCTTCGGCGGAAGCACACGACCGAACAGCACCAGAGGTTAAGTTACCAACAGTCCTTATGGAAGGTGACTCTCCTTCCATAAGCCATCAACGACCATCAAAAAGGTAAATAAAACTTTATTTTACAGCACAGTTTATTTCTTTAATTACAGTCGTCATGTAATGTGCCTCTCTTTCCAAACAGCAATTCCCTTTGACCTTCGACCTCCAACGCCATTCCATCAAGCCATAAATGACCATCACAAATGTAAATAAAGCGACTTTATGATAGAATGCAGTGTATTTCTTTCATTACAATACAATAGCACATTTATTATACATAGAATAAGGTATGTTGTGTGTAGTTTTAAGGCTTATTTAGTTGAAAAGTATATTTTATGGAAACCCGGGAACGGATTATTCCCATTTTAATGGTTTCCTATGGTAATTTTTTTTTGAGATACACACTTTTCGCCTTACACACTCTGTCTGGGAACCAATTAAGTTCGTAAGTTGAGGTCTCATTGTACAAACATATTGGTTTATATAGCGCTTTAACAACAGTTGAAGCTGGAACAAAGCGCTAACATGGAAAAAGGGAAATGCTGCCCTCTTGTGGAAATGAAAACACATTGGCATTAACTATGAGTTAATGAATAACTAGTTTTCAAATATGAAGTCAAGAATAATGACTTATTGTGGTTTACATGGGACAAATTGGAATTTCATGCAGGATTTATGCTGACAATGAAAAGCAAATTGAAGATGAAGAGGTACAGTAATCTATATTGTTCTAGTTTTCGTCCCTTATTTGCATCTTTTCCTCTATCCTCATGATCAATCTTGTAAACTGCTCATCATCTGGATGCTTGAGAGTGAAAAGGCTAAAAGCTGTCGCTCCAGATCCCATCACAACATGCGTGGATGTGCGACGACAGCTGGTATGTCACGATTGTTCTGAATTCCATTACGCGCTACATGCAATGAAGTGAATCAAACAAACGGCCACTGTGGTGATGATGAAGACAGATTTGCTGGGATTTGTATGTCGGAGGTGACTCAAGTCGCAAGGTTACAGTTTCCCTCCGTTTCACGTGTCAAAATGAATTTATTTTTAAACATCTCACTCGTCAAAGGGGGTCTTTTCCTTAAGTGCGGGTAACGCGTTTGTCCGCAAGATAGCGACAGTGGGCCAGTGTCCTCCTTGCCTGGCTTGGTGTCCTCATTCCGTTGGGTAACTTGAGTGGGAATTTCATAGAACTTTGACAGTGATACACCCTTAACTCGGGCTAACTGTTGGAAAAATCTCTGTATCCCTCTCTCAACCACCCTATCTCTGTCCCTCTTCCCCCTCTCTCTCTCACCACCCAATCTCTGTCCCTCTTCCTCTCTCTCTCTTACCCTTCCTCCCTCTTCCCCTTTCTCACCCACCTCTGTCCCTATTCCTTTCTCTCTCTCTTCCCCTCTCTGTCCCTCTTTCTCCCTCTCTCTCACACACCCTATATATGTCCCTCTTCATTTCTTTCTCACTCTATTTCTCTCTCTCTCTGTCTCTCTCTCTCTCTCTCTACTCTATATAGTTTATCTATTTAAATGCAGTGGCAGATGTTGATTATTAGGATGGTTTATTTTTACGTAAACAAGCAATTACTATTGGAAAACAACAGATCAGATTTGGTCCTGGATTTTTGTGTTTGGGGTTTCAAGCGGTATGAGAAAAGCTACGCCAACATGGTTAATTTGCGTGTTCACCGTGTCTTAAATGGAACGGGTCAGCAGACTACAGCACGCCTGTGAGGGAGGCGGGGAGGTGAAAGAGCGCACATGTCACCGAGCTTGTCCGCAGAGACGCGCTGAAGCTGCGTGAGCGCGCAGACCTCAATCCGCGGGATGTTGAATCACATGCTAATAACGGGACTGTAAAGAATGTTTGGGCTCGTGGATGTTGACGACCTGGATTTGGTGCCGTTTTGCTCAAAATGCAAGATTAGGTGAAAACACTGCGTTCTTTTGGCATGAGAATTTAAAGATGATGAGCACACTTACAACTGGATGTGAAGGAAGGTATGTGCAACTCGAAATGTTTAATAGTTTTATTCCAGATTAAAGGACAAGCGACGCCTCTGTCCAGAATTTGTAAAATCGCTTCAAATGACATTTACTGAGCGTATTTTCCAAAGATTCCATCGCATATAGTTATATTTTACATTTTAAGACTCGCACTGAATATTCCGGAAGTCTTGTTTTTGAGTTGGGGACGAGTCCTCACGTCACGTCACTGAAGGAACGCCCCTGACCGAAAAAGGACACATTGTAGTATTCCTTTCAGTCACGTCAATGCATTTTGCGGTACTTTGTTTGGTCTTTGTTTGGTCTTCGTTTGGTCTGAATTAGAAGGAAAACACATCAATAATGCGGTGGTGAATCCTTGTGTGTGTTGCACCGAGCATCTATTGATCTATTGACGCCTCTTTTGGGTGCTCACCCCGCCCCCCCGATACCTCGAAATGACAGGGAATAAATTATTTTAGCGATTGCCAACATGTATGCTTTCTTCTTCAGAACTATTTGAATCATATTCATAACTGGATGAGTAACAAGAAAGCATATTCTCCGAATCTGAAGCCATTGTTTTGATTCTCGAGCTAGGCAAGACGTCTTGGCGCGACACCACGAACAAGGTGGTGGGACCTTCTGAAACTGGCCACTTCCGGTTTCAAATTGAAGTACTTTTTAGACACCTTAAGTCATTTTTATTGGTGTTTTGCATTTGACTAAAAATATCATACTGCGTGTTTGCTATAAAGCGTTTTTCTGATGTCAGTTCGGAAACAAAAAAAGTGATGTCGGTTGTACTTTAAATGTAACGGTGCGCAAAATGGACACTTCACTTAAATAAGTGCTGGTGGAAAAGTTGGTGACAAAATGTGTGCAATACTAATGCTAATTCTTATTGAAACTCACAGTAAGATAAAAGTGTCGATGTGGCTGTCGTTTGCCAGGATGTTGCTGTGTGCACTGGGTCATATTCGCTTATATTCATCAAATGAGGTAAAAACATTTGAGGAAAAAGTACAATTGCCCTTATAAAGAGCGGTGTGCTAAAATGACAACCTGACTACTGTGTTTTCAGTGTATAAGGCATACCAGAGTATGAGGCGCACCACCAATGAATGGTGTATTTTCTATTTGTTCCATATATAAGGCGTACCGGCATAAAACTCACATCTTCAATGAATAAAAAAGTTTTCCAAAGATAATATATAAATAGATAAAAAGTTTCTAAATAAAAGGCACATCACATTATAAGGGGTTACACTGGGGTTACACACGACTTCTTTGAAAGAGGGAAATGGAGTTAGTGATTGCAGACAGTAGTTGTGAGATCTGCTATGGCTCAATATTACTTAACATATAAGGCGCAGGGACATCTTTTGAAGAAAATTAAGGCTCTTGGGTGCGCCTTATACACGGGGAAATATGGTAATCGAGTAGCCGAATCAGTTCATTAGCTCATTCACTGCCATTCCCGAATGTATTCGGGAATTGAAAATATGACGAGGAGCGCTATTCCCAAATTGGTTAGTTTTTTTTTTGTTTTTGGTGCTGATAAAGCGCTGACCATGGCCTTTTTTCCCGTCCACAACAGGGCAGCATTTCTGTTTTTTTTCCCATGTGTGTTGTTGTTCGTCTATGTGTTGTTGAAGCGCTATATAAACCAATATACATTTATTGGATTGTATTTTGGACAGGCGCCCTCATTTCAAGCTCATATAACTACAGACCCATATAATTTTGGAATCAACTCTATTTTTCTAATGAAAGAAAAGCGTCTAAGGTTTCTTCGCTGCATTGAATGTGTATGTAGTCCTAAAACTCAATATTGTGTGGGTCCTGGAATTTGAGTGACAATGACAAATACCCTGGCACTAGAGTAGACACATTTTTGCGCGTCTGGCAATATATGAATTAATTGAGTCAAGGCACGAAATGATCGATGTCATTTTATAAAAGTGTTTTGGGATGAAAATGGCTAACAAAAAGTGTTATTTCACTCTTGTTGTTCATCCACAGGCTTGTCGATGACCTCACCGGGAAGACATGTGATCTCCAAAACTGCACAGCTTTGGTTACACTGGGGAATTGAATTACTGTTACCTGTTGAGCACAGAAGCAAAAACGATGTCATATCTAATCTATCAAGGGCTCATACCTCCTCTCGAGTGGCAAAGCCCCGGGAAGCGCCTCTTTCATCTATTAGCAGAAGATAAAGTGATTCTACGTCAGGGAAGCCTGGAGGCATGTTAACCTGCAAGTGTGATGGCTCTCTGCAATACGACCTGAATGACACATTCAGGGATGGATATAAGGAACATCACAACAGCCTTCGACAACGACTCTTTGGACGAGGCTTCCTCAAGTCAAGTCCTGACCGGTTGTTTCCTCTCGCTGCTGATCCTCACCACACTGTTGGGCAACACATTAGTGTGCGCAGCCGTCACCAAGTTCCGCCACTTGCGCACCAAAGTCACCAACTTTTTTGTTATCTCGCTGGCTGTGTCGGACCTCCTGGTGGCCATTTTGGTGATGCCTTGGAAGGCGGTGAGCGAGATCGCTGGATTCTGGCCATTCGGTTCTTTCTGCGATACCTGGGTGGCCTTCGACATCATGTGCTCGACAGCTTCTATTCTCAATCTCTGCGTCATCAGTCTGGACCGCTACTGGGCTATCTCCAGCCCCTTTCGCTACAAGCGCAAAATGACACCCAATGTGGCGTTTGTGATGATTAGCGTGGCGTGGACGCTTTCTGTCCTCATTTCGTTCATTCCAGTGCAGCTCAACTGGCACAAGGCTCGAACCACGTCTTTCGGCTCACTTTCTTCTACCGCCTTTCTGAGATCGAATGTGACATCAGAGAACTGCGACTCCAGCCTGAACAGGACCTACGCTATTTCCACCTCGCTCATTAGCTTCTACATCCCAGTAGCCATCATGCTGGTCACATACACCCAAATATACCGCATAGCGCAAAGGCAAATAAGGAGGATCACCGCCTTGGAACGAGCGGCCGAGAGCGCCAAGAACCGGCACGACAGCATGGGCGGAGGTTCGAGCATGGCCGATTCGGAGAGCTCGTTCAAAATGACCTTCAAGAGAGAAACCAAAGTACTGAAGACGCTTTCCATGATCATGGGCGTGTTTGTGTGCTGTTGGCTCCCGTTTTTCGTGCTCAACTGCATGGTGCCCTTCTGCGAGCAGTCGAGCGGAGGGGAGGCTTTCCCCTGCATCAGCCCCACCACTTTTGATGTGTTTGTGTGGTTCGGATGGGCTAATTCCTCCCTCAACCCCATCATCTATGCCTTCAATGCAGATTTTCGCAAGGCCTTCTCCATCCTGCTGGGCTGCCACAAACAATTTCCAGGAGGCCACAACATTGAGACAGTAAGTCTAAACAAAAAATGACTCACATCTCGCCCTGAGCACTGACTCATCCGCAGAGGGGTCCAAGCACCCCCCCCCCCCCCCACACACACACGAATGCCAGCCGGATTGCCTTTGAACAGAGATGCTGCTCTGTGTGTGTTATTGACTTGAAGGCGATGACCCTGCCCAGATCCTGGTTGGACTGCGCAAGTAGCCCGGCTACGGGCAAACTGTCCGTGTGAGCATGCTTACTTCATATCTTTGCATGGAGAGAGTGTCCAGATGAGAGGAAGAGGATTTGGGGATTGAGATTAGGACTCTTCGCTGCTATGCCAGGGAGCGCTGCGGTACTGAGAGAGGCCTGTGGAATAGATAATCCCACAACTGGCCAGCGTACGCCAGACACTGCTCAATTCGGTACCATCGGGCTAACACTAGGCGTGCAGCACCATGCCAGGGAGATACCGTCGATTTTAAAAAGTATGTCGCCAATCTGCTTTTAGAAAATGTGGATCAAATACAATTTAGCATGTGATCACTGGTTGACATAATATTAGAAGGCGCTGTCAGACCTGAAATCAGAATTTTGTTCTGAAGCTGTCAGTGCATCACACCATGCAGGTCAAGTCTTTGTGTTCTTAGCCAAAAACATTCATTTTCAGTTCCATTTTCAACCTCATCATTTCTGCCTTCCCTTTATTTAAAATGGTTTTACAACAGTCTCGCATTGCCCGGTTTGCGCAGCGAATTTACAGTGCAAAGGTCGTGGGTTCGGTCTCCCTGTGCGAATGTGTATGTTGTTGTTCGTCTGTGTGTGCCCTGCAATTGGCTGGGAACCAGTTTAGGGTGTCCCTGGACTATTGCCTGAAGACAGCAGGGATAGGCTCCAGCCTTCCCTGCTACCCTCGTGAGGATAAAGTGGTTCAGAAAATGGATGGATAATATGTATGTGTCAAATTGTTAACTGTTAACAATCAAACACCACTTTTGTATGACAGTACTACAACTTGGAATTGGTTTCTATATAAAATATTGGAATTTCAAAGAAGACTTTCATTTCTTGTATCCAACTAGTTGTCTCTCGAATGCTTGCCCACTCATCAAATGTGAAAATTAAAACATCCACGTAAATATTTTTTCCTGTTTCAGGAAATGTGCCATTGGGAAACTGTGAGATTAATTAACCAGTGGAGAGCCGTGGATTTCATCGCTAGGCCTTCAGTAGTGCTACGTCGGAATCAATCCAGACTGAAAAAAAGTGTGGTGTGATTTACTACAAGTCCACTGGAGGGTACCATTAGCCAGGAAATAACTGAACGACTTTTCTTAATGATGTCCATTTTTTCTTGAAAAGTCCGTCTTGAAAATGGCTTGAATATTAAATCTCCAACCAAATCCATTTCTTCTCCTACTTCAGCCATTGTGGGTTGATAAAACTGCGATTAAATCAACATAACCTATTTATTTATACAGCTCGCTACTGATACAGTTGCTGATATCAGAGCAGTTTTCGCAAACTACGATTGGCTACTGACTGGCCAATCATAGTTTGCAAAAACTCTAACGTTGACCAGCGCCTTAAAGAAGGTGTTGGTACCCGTTTTGGGTTGCCAACTGGAAATCTGATTGGTTAGAGCAACAGTTTGCATTGGATTTGATTTGGATTGGATTTACCTTTATCGTCTCGCACTGGAGAAATTTACATTTCACAGCAGCAAAGTTTTGAAAGGAAGATGAAAGGAATGAAACAAGTAGAAAAACAAAATACATGAGCTGCTAGAAAGGCAGCCACTCCCACGGCACCATCTTGGTGAACATGAACATATCTTACAGTATAAACATGCCAATTACGTGTATACATTATGAAGAGAAAGATTATTCTCGCAGAGCGGATATGAAACAAACACTTGAACAACACAGCGTTCGGACTACATCTCCGAAAATACTCATCATCTTTCATTCTGTTGGCCTCGAACTCTGCCATAACATTATTACCATTGGATGATTGTTGAAAACGTTGACTTTGCCAATTTGAAGTCCTGCCTTAGCTTCATCTGTAAGACAATTTTCCCCTTCAATGTTGAGTGCATACTTCAGCCTTCCAAGACAGTGAGATTTTTTTTCCGTTTACAAGCCACGTTTTCAAACGACATGCCCAGGACGGAGCCATGCCTCCGGAAGTACAACAATGTACGAATTGATCAATAGCGCAGCTAAGCGATAAGTAAGGTAGCGGCGCTAAATCATTGTTATGAAAGACTTTTCACTATTTTGTGGACAAAATCTGCTTGTGATAATGAAGTTTGTGTTATGGAAGTGTTCATTGAAAACAAAATAAGCAAATAGAAACCCAACCTAAAATCTTTTAGGGACTTTGAAATGTGATCGTTGTGAAAACAAACAGGAAATGTTGACAAACGGTTCAATTGTAGTCATTTTGTTTAGTCAGCTATTCGCACTTTGTATTTGTCGCGATTTGATTCTCTTGTCTTTTTGAGAGGATGTACTGTATGAATAATTTCCTTGCTTTTGTAAGTGTTTTATCTTAGTTTGTTGACCAGCGTCATTATTTATACTTTGTCGGTCTTACGATTTTTGCATGTGTGGGATCCACCACTGCCTGGATAATTCAGGAGTGTAACATGAAGAAATTTCTCAACTAACCGGGCACAACAGGATTGCAGTGGATTCCATTTTGTGCATTATTGGAGAAGTATATGCAAACAGATGAATTTACTCAAGCTGACAAAATTAGCGTGATCACACCTGAGTTGATTCCTGCTTGCCATTTCTTTTTACACAGTGACAGAAGTTGCAGGCAGAGTGCATGTGTCAGCCCAGGGAAAACATGTATGTTTTATTTGTCACCTTTGTAGAATAACATGGCATTGCACGACCACGTCAGAAGGCAGTGGCGCTCTTATTGACAGATGGGTTGCAAAGAGCATTAGATCCGAGGTGTAGCACGGTCCAGGATTTGACGAGCAGTTAACAAAAGAGATACCAAAATAGACCAGATGGATGAATAGAAAGGCAGAGCAAGGCTAACAAAAACAAGGTTTAGAAAAAGCCTCTTTAGGTTTACAGTATATCTATTTGGCTGTAAGTTTGAATGGTGTAAAATATTTTCTTTGTCCTCGGGGTACATATGATCAAATAGCAATAATATGTAATTACAGACATAAATATGCCTGTTATTAAAAATAAAATGCAAGTATAATGGCGTTCGGTTTGTCCTGTCAAAGGTCTAATCTAAAATAGATCAAACCCAGCTGTGTCTAACATCTAAAAAAAAATCCCACTCAAACAACTTTGGTGCCTACGTGTCACTTGTGTCCGGTGATGTCGTGCCGCCATGATGAACGTGACAAGATCAAGCTCGAGGGTTAAAAATCCTCGAATAATAAAGCTGGAACACCCACTGTGGACCGGGTTCATTCTTACAATTGCCATTGTTTCGTTTAAGTCAAAACAAAAGCTATTTTTCCTCCTGAAAGGACTGAGCAAATTTGAGATAGGACTTTAGTTGGCAACACTAACATTGTATATTTAGGATGAACCTATAACAAAAACCTTATTTAGTTATATTCAGGTGTTGAGATGATGGGGATGGCGAGCTTAAATGTGAAGGGCAAGTAGAGTGATGAGGAGGTTCACCCCAAGAACCAAAATCTATCACTGCGCACCAGACAACCTTGAAGCGATAATCCAAGCGTCATCAGTGATTGACTTTGAAACCCAGCCGCATTCATTTCAACATAATGATAGCTAGAAGTGGACCGTGATTGGATTGCCCAAGGTAGGTCAAAGATTTATTAATCTTCTATCAATGTGTTCACATAAACAGACATCAATGCTATTCAGCCTCTCAGGATGGCAAACAGAAGGGTTTGGAACACAATGGGACTCTCAGAACTTTTTCTCTCCACAGTTTTTTTTACTTGTCAGGCTTATTTAAAAGGGGGTGTTTACCTGTTTTGACATCAACGGCCATAGGTCAGTATCATCCAAACAAAATGGCGCTTTCCGCCAACCGGCGTCAGTATCATCCAATCAAAATTGTGCTTTCCGCCAACTGCCGCTCAAACAGGAAATGTACAGCGAAAAAGCGAGATTATAATAATAATACATTTAATTTCTCAGCGCCTTTCAAAACTCTCAAGGACACTTTAGTCGCAGGATCATGTATCTAGTTTTATCGGCGAGCCAGATGCAATCATCAAAAGAGCCAAAAAAGGCTTGCGGGGTATAGGTTCCCTACACCTGGTCTAGAGAAGTCAACATTTAAAGCCCTAATCATGAGCAAGGTGAGGATTAATCCAACAAAGGCTTGACACCGTGACAGCCCTTAAAGGACAACCGACGTCTCCGGACAATTTGTGTCCATAATTTGTAAAATGGCTTCTACTGAGTGTATTTTACAAAGATTCCACCGCATATAGCTATATTTTACGTTTTAAGACTTGCGCTGAATATTCCGGAAGTCTTGTTTTTGAGTTGGTGACGAGTCCTCACCCTACGTCACTGAAGGAACGCCCCTGAACGAAAAAAGGACACATTGTAGCAGTCCTTCCATCACGTCAATGCATTTTGCTGGACTTGTTTGGTCTGAAAATGTCGTGTTGCACCAGAAAGAGCCAGAAGAGGGCGTCCAAGCTCCATGTAAGGAATTTATCAGCCTGTGGAAACGGGCTGATTCATTCCTCACAGGAACTCGGTGGCCATTTTCTGCCTCTTTTTTGGTGATACATTTCCCCCCAATGTTGCCTCAAAATGGCACGGTATAAATTCTTTAATCGATTGCAAACGTGTATGCTTTCCTCTTCAGAACTATTTGAATCATATTCATAACTGGATGTGTAACAAGAAAGCATATTATCCGAATCTGAATCCATTGTTTTGATTCTCGAGCAATGCGAGACGTCTTGGCGTGACGTCGCGAACTGGGGGCGGGACTTTCTGAAAATGCCCAATTCGCAGCTCAATTTTTTGCAGATTTTGGACACTAAGTAATTTTTATTGGTGTTTTTTGCATTTGACTGAAAATATCATACTGCGTGTTTTGGGTATTTTAGATGCTATAAAACGTTTTTCTGATGTCAGTTAGGAAACACAAGAGTGATGTCGGTTGTCTTTTAAATACAAGGCTAATTGGTATGCACATTGTCAGCGGGTGTGCGCACTGGGGGGAGTGCCCTCGACTGCCACCAGCTGGAGACACACACAAAAAGGATCAGGGCAACGGCAACTTATAAGTTGACCCACTGTGGAAGTTCTGCTGTATGAGTGATTGGCTAGCGAGTGGTCCCACGTGCATCATAGATGCATGAATAGTTACTGCAAATACGGGGCCGTGGACTGTCCTTGACTTAACCTCCTCAAGCACACTGGCAGAAGGGATCAACAATGATGTGGTACTATGACAATAATAACCACATTTCTTAAATGAAAATAACCCCCGCAGTCCCGGCCCCTGTGAGAGAGTATAGCCCCCGAGCAGTATTGTGTCCATATTTTCAAGGTTTGTATTTCATTTCAAGATATTGAACATCAGCAACAGCTTTTTCAGCAAGGGAATCTTTAACCACTGTCTCTGCTTGTGTTCTGCCTACAGTCTGTCACGTTTTGGTTTACGACCAATGGGTGGCTCTGTACGGCCCCGCCTGCAGCTGCTCAGGTGTTGGTCGTTTTAATTAGTGGCAGTTAAAAGGACTCCCGGCACTGCCATTCAGTGTCAGGGTAACTGTTTACTTCAGCCTGTCATATTTGTTTCATCTTGACATGTTTTGCTCATGGTTTGTTTGCTACTTTGGACTTTTTGTTCTGATGACCTTTTTGTTTGAGATTTTGTTCCGGGCGATTTTCAATTTGGATCGTTCGTACAACAGACTTCTTAGTTATGCTGATGAGGTGATACCTGTCATAGACCTCATACTCGGGCAGGACAATAGAAGTAATCAGTCAGGAAAATAGAAGTAATCAGTGTAGCCGCAGGGAGTAGTCCTCTGCTCCCCTCAACCTGAGAGCAGGGACCAATCATAGCAGTATGGCCCCGCCACGTCTGGACAGTAGGGATATATATAGGGCCGGCACTCCCAGCAAAATACTTTAGTTCACTGACAAAAAAACCTCCGACACCTTCAAAGAAGTACAGATGACAGCTGAAGAAACCTTTTCATCGATGGACCACACCTGTACGACTGAGAGCTTATACAGACGAATTTGTCAAATAATAATCATAATAATAATCCATTTCATTTCTAAGCGCCCTGCTCCTCCCCCTGCCTGCATTTTTGGGGTCCACCATCACCAAATTGTGCAAATTCTGACACAGTCGTTTCCGAGAAGACTTTTTGTACCGAGTAGAATCTTTGGATTGAGTCCATGTGCAGAGTTGTAGCTGAGGTTATGTTTTGAATCTGGGTCAGACTTGTGTCAGTACAGCTGCATTTAGCTGGAGGGGAAAAGAGGAAACCTTCTTTGAATGAATTGTTTATTAAAGTGAACCGTATTTGTCTTCTGTCTCTCTTATTACATGAAAATCAGGAATTTATGTAAAAATCACAGGCACGCTGATTACTATTTTCCTCCAAATTATAACATTTTTAATAGTGAATACATACTTTGTGAACTCGGGCAAGCCAAGGAGCCTGAAAGTCACATTTGTATGACTGCAAATGTTTTTGGGTTTTGCTGATGTGATATATTATGAGTTGCAATGGGGAAAAAATGTATGTGAAGAAATCCTGGCCTAATTGAACCAATATTGTACAGTATAGCGAACGCCAACAAAAGAACAAATTCACATTTTACTCGATAGACAGCCACCCTAATATTCTGACCGAGTGAGGTGGCAACTGTGAAACACGGCAGCGCTTCCACTTACTCCAGAGTGTGACCCAGAATCCTCACAATGTCATCAACACGGTGTAAGCGTAGATAAAATCTTTCCGTTTTCTCCCCAGTTAGCTCAATAGCTTCGGAAAGCACTGCTGTCGTCCTGGATTGCCACTTGCGAGAAGTGAAGTCAGACATGGCGACTTTGTGAGATGTTAACGACTCGCCGTGGGGAAAAGATTTCCTGAAACAGGGTTACGAGAGGAAAGGAAATCTTATGTAAGTATCAAACAATGGCAGCTTTGCGACGTGGAAAAGTGATTGAAAACATTAATAAAGTGGTCCTGCTGTCGTGTCTATCAAGATGTGTATTCTGTCGTCACTTGCTACTCACTAATAAGACAGGCACAGCTGGCCATGCGAGCAGCTTGCTAATGTACTGAATGATTTCCTTATCACTCACCCTCCGCTGGCACGTCCCTCAGGGGGATTCAAATGCAATCAAACAATTTGCAGTATCTGGATTATCCTCAATTAAAAATGTATTATTCACAACTGGAAGATCATAATTGAGCTGGAGCTTAATGCATTTTTAATAGCTCACATAACACGTAAGATAAGCATAATTAAGAGGGTGCATGCGCGCAACTTGAACCAAAAAGCGTGCGACTCAATCTTGCGGCGCGTATTGGATAAATCATTGCAGGAAGCCGATTATTTCTTTCAAAATAAGACATTTTTAACTTTTAGTGTTTGTCCTTTGCATCGGACCAATCTATCGCGCTCCCCCAGTTTGGGTGTCACTTTGCTTATAACCCCACTTTAACCCCCGCTTTTCCGTCCACACTCTTGTTTACGGTTTACGTTGCAGCCCATTGGCAGTGCCGCGTCGCCATTCATCACACTGTCTCCAGTGGAGAGCACGGCGCTGATGACCCCACCAACGGGAAAAGAGCAAGGAGACAAGGGGGGGGTGGAGGAACTGCTGATGTAACGGGGTGCAGTCAAGTTGTATAAGAACGGATCAGTCGGTAGAATTGATGATGACCGATGATAGCAAGGATAATGGCCTTACATATGATTACGTACACTAGTAACTCAACTCTGGACTACAAACAATATTATTTGAGGAAAAGAATGTGTAAATTTGCATGTGTGTGGATGTCACAGATTATGATCAAGGAAGTTACAGAAAAACGTCTTCCTGAAAGCCATGTTATCCCACTACTTCTTTGCATGTTTTGGTTAGTGGGACAAAATGTCAATAGTTAGATGGATTTATCATGATCTTTTTCCCAAGATGGCGGCGCGTGAACACGCAGCGGCTCCCCCTCTCTCTCGGCAAATTGCCGTTTTCATGTTTATGATGTTTGTTAAGTGCCTTGCACGCTGGGTCAGCGAGGACAGTAATTTCATCTGTGCTGTATGTCATGCATATTAGCATATTTGACAATAAAGCTGACTTTGATTTCCATCTAGTATGAGCCAATATTGTACAGTAGAAAACAATATGTCACACAACTAGACAAAAAAATGTGACGAAAATGGATAGGTGGATCATGTATGTACTTTCTGCCATCTCATGGGGTACTCGTGGCAGACCATCTATGCCTGCAAAGTCTTCTCTGCTGGCCTAAAATATATCTGAATCACGGACTGATGTTAATTATATTTTGTCCATGAATTCTTATGAAATAATTCCAAATTGTCTTTCAGCTTCCTTTCATTACTTTGCCACATGTGTGTTTTCATATTTAAGCAATTAACCAATCACATTTTTCCCATCATTTGTTACCAGGGTCAGAAATCTACCTGGGTGCCTACCCAATCAGTTCTGAAGCCCCTAGAGGATTAAATAAGTGTTGATGAAATTGTTGCTTTAATCAATCAGATTTCGAGTTGGCAACTGGATGCTGGAAGGCGATGGCAATGTCGGAGTTATCGCAAACTATGATTGGCAAGTCACATGATTGGCTAGTCACTCGCCATCACTGGCATACTGGCATACTGGCCAGAGCTCACACACTGTATCAGTAGAGAGCTGCATAAGCAAATATATTTTCAGTTTGGATTGATTCAGACATAGCACTACTGAAGGCCTAGTGATGAAATCCACGGCCCGCTACTGTGGGGGACCATTCAATTGTTCTCTCTGTCATTGTTTGTCATTAGATTGTTGACATAAACCTTTGAATAAAGAGACAATATAATATTTGTACACGCTCAGAAAAATAAAATACGGGACTGCAGGGGTCTATTCACAATCACAGTTACACTTCACGAGTAATAAAATAATAATAAAACATTTAACTTCAAGCGCCTTTCAAAACACCCAAGGACACTTTACAATAAAAACAATAATTTAAAGAGTGTACAATTAACCTGCGAGGCATGTTTTTGAAATGTGGTGGGGAAACCGGAGTACCCAGAAAAAATCCACACATGCACTGCGCGGAAAATGTGCTAACCAATCGACCAACGGGGCGCCGAACCACAAAGTTAATTTGTATATTAACATTTCCGCAACATCCTTAAAAACTTTCAATGTTTGAACTGAATGCCCATTCTCTTTTAGATACAATTTGTCCTCCTATGGGTTACTGGTTCATTATGGCTTATTCCACCTTACCCTGCAATGGTCACTAAGGGAAGACCCCAATAAACTCACATTCATACCTATGGACAATTTAGCATTTTAGAGTCTTTACTCAACCAAACATGCTTCGAATGTGTGAGAATTGCATTTAGATAAAGTATTTGGAGCTCATGCAGTTTTCACACAAAATAAATTCCGATATAATATTTTGACATGTACATTCTCTCAGATTCAAATACAGTAAAGTATCGTTATATCGATATTCAAGGGAGTCCGAAAAAATATCGATATAACTGGGACTATCGATATATCCGACCCTGTTTGCATGTAATTTTCTCTGTGCGTGCATAGAAATAGTATCGATATAACCAGGACTATCGATATATCCGATATCAATATAACGAGACTTTACTGTATACTGTATTTTGTTTTTACACTTTCGTAAGCTAGCTACTGATCGCGACAAAGAAAAAAAGACATCAAAAAAGAGAAGTTAAGCCAGATGCATTTTAAGGATCCAGCTGCGTTCATCTAAAAAAGTGGAACAATAGTGCAAGAGTGCTCTGCATCCCACAGCTGTGCGAAGCTGAGTAAATATCCCCCACCCCCCCAGCAGAGACACACAAATCGTTCAAAAGTATGAAGCAGCCAGAGAGATATTGCAGGCAGGTTGTGGCAAAGTCTCACAACTTTCCATCCATGCATTTTCTGTACTTTGCGAGCAGCATTAATTGAGAGACAGGGCACCTCAGATCGATCACCAGTCAAACGTTGGGAAAGTTAAGTATAAACAGACATTTCACAACAAAACTACAGATTTTGAGGTACCTAACATACATGTTTTTGAATGTGGGAGGATCGAAGTCAAGTCCACTAAAAAGGGTACGACTCGAAACTTGAACACAGAGCTTCTCAACATTGTGTTAACCATGCTAAACCCCATGTGCCATAGGGCGCCAATCAAGATGTTTATGCCCCACCAATTGAAGTATGGATATCTCAAAAAAAGGTGAACTGAAAACAAAGTAAGTTACCGAGATTTGTAAATGACATAATGTCAATGTTTGCATGCAAAGTAAATCTGCAAGTTTTTCTGTGTTGTATTGTGGAAGGCTAAGTGAGTTGCAAAAGCAGAACAATTTTTACTCTCAGGAAATACAAAACTGTTAATGTTTTGGCATCGGATTTCAGTCTTGTCACAGTAGATTTAAAAACCAGAATGTCTTAGTTTTTCTTTGAAACCAGTCTACTTTGCACTTTCAGCATAGCACCACTATCACTACGGTTTCTGTTCTACTCTGTCATGCATGGAATTGCCCGTTGTCGTGTCAGTACTCAGCTGACAGAGTATCTACATTCTTAATCTTGTTGGAGGCACCGAACTCCACCAGTTTCATATACTTATTCACCAAACCCTTCTGTCAATGACTGTGCCCACTAACTGGTGACTAGACTGAGGAGTGGAACTCTGCGGCAGAGGATCCACCGAACCCCTGAGACCGACTCACCAAACCCCTATGGTTCAATCAAACCCAGTTTAAGAATCACTGATATAGAACTTTTATGATTTGAAACTTCACTTCAGTTGCGGCCAAATGATATTTGAAGCAATGAATCAAGGCAAGGTATACGGATGAGCAGAGGGAAAGACATGATAAGAGAGGAGTGCCCGGTTAATGCGAGGAGAGGGAGAAAGTGGTGTCCCCAGATGGTCCAGGAATAGAAACACCTCAAACATTCATTGCTGTGGGAAGATGGTTCTGCGACATTTGTGTCGCCTTTTCACTTCCGTAGGAAGAGAGCAGACAGTAAACACAATTTGGTCTATTTTGGGAAGGATACATGGCAAACAAACTGAACCAGGGGCATCATAATACCTCGTAAAATTTGGGATTGGCCCATTCACCACAAGGAGATTCATGTGGACGAATGGCTGAAGTCAGCATGTGAGGCATGACTTTTCTGGGAGAGCAGGAGAATGATTTAAAAAAAATACACAGTCACACACAAGGATGGATGGATGGATGGATGGATGGATGGTTGGATGGACAGACGATTGGAGGGATGGATGCATGGATGGTTGGCTGGATGATTCATAATCAGAAAACCTTTATTCGTCCCACAATGGGGAAATTTGCAGTCCACAGCAGCAATTTGAAAGGGGATGGGTTGGGCGGTGAAAGGATAGAAAAACAAGATATTTTAAGCACAGTAATAAATGTCCGCAGATTAGATGGACGAACGAATTGGTTGGATGGATCGATAGATGGATAGATGGATTGATGGATGATGGATGATTGGATGGATGGACGGTTCGATGGATGGTTGGGTGAATGGGTGGATGGACAGATGGATGGACGGACAGACGGACGGATGGTTGGATGGATGGACAGATGGTTGGTTGGATAGATAGATGATGGATGATTGGATAAATGGACAGACGGATGGGCGGACGGACAGTGTGTGAGTCATCAACAGTGGGTAGGGCGGTGCCAATGTATGGATGGATGGACAGACAGATGATGGTTGGGTGGATGGACGGATGGTTCGATGGATGGTAGGATGGATAGATGATGGATGGACAGATGGATGAACAGACAGATAGTTGGAAGAATGGTTGATTGGATGGATAGATGGATGGATGGGTGGATGGGTAGATGGATGGCCAAATAGTTGGATAGATGGTCAGACGGGTGGATGATCGGATTGGACGGGCTGATGGATGAACAGTTGGATGGATGGATAGGTCAACCCAAGGAAAAAGGCCAATGAGAACGACATTTGTATAGAGAAAATCGGAACCACAGAGGACTGTAGACTAGAGTAAGAAAATGAAAAGCCACAATATGATATTATAACCTGCTGCCCAGTTTAATGTTAGGAGACAATGTGACCTCTGAACTCTTCAAACCCTGCATAGGACATCCTTTTTAAAAATAGTGACTAATTTTTGCTGCCCTGTGATGACCAAACAACTCAACGGTTTGCACGCTGGTATGATTACAAATGTGTCCAAAAATACAATCCACTGCCAATCAAAACCAATCCTCAACATTTCCTGGCTGACTGCATAATTCACAGGTTGAAATTTGGGTCAAATATGACTATATTTGAAGGAAAAAAATATTCACGAGTTAAAAATAAAAAAGAATCCTTCATGAGTTACGTGTAACCTCTTTACATAAATATTGAGGGGGACACCAGGAGGAGGGGCGCGGAAGTGGACATGGCTGCGTCTTCAATGTTAATCCGCTTTAATTGTCCCATCTGGAAGTCTGCTCCCCTGCATAGCTGACCTGTTTATCAATACATTCATATGGAGCCAGAAAGGATATTAAAGCTTTTATGTTGCCAGATATGTTTCACAAGAATCTCAATTAACTTTTGTTGGCTATTACTGAATTTGAGAAAATGTTAACCGGTATAAAATAAGACTTGTTCAATATTTTATTTTTAAACCATAGGAAAAAGATCAGTATACTAATAATAATAATATATTTCATTTCTAAGCGCCTTTCAAAACTCTCAAGGTCACTTTATAGTCACAGGATACGTTTTTCTGTGGGTGAGCAGCGGCAGCTACATGCGCCAGCGTTCACTCAACCCCGAAGTGACAACTATGTGGAAAGCTTAAGATGAGTTCTTGCTCATATTTACTGTAACTACAATTACAGAGGTCAGCAAATTTGTGGTATTTACTCTCATGTGAATGTGTGTGGAGCAGCCTTATTATTACTTGGGAAGGGGCCAGGGGTTGGTGTTACTTGATTCACTTCATAGAAGCCCTGTGAGACTAAGTCAGTGGCTTTACACATAAATCCCGAAGAAAAATACATATACTGCATCCAGGATAAATACAGTCTAGTGAGGATAATGCGGTGCGGAAAAAATGATGAATTGCCTTTTTTTTCCGGTGTATAAAGTGCACCAGATTATAAAGCGCACATCAATAAATGGTGTATTTTAAAATATTTTCCATATATAAGGCACACCACATTATAAGGCGCTACAGTAGAGGCATGACTTCTTCTAAAGGGTGATACATTATGTATCAATAATAATAATAACAATAACAATAATAATATAATAATCATCATCATAATAATACATTTAATTTATAAGCACCTTTCAAAACTCTCAAGGTCACTTTACAATTACAGGATATGTTTTCTGTGGGTGAGCAGCGGCAGCCACACGCGCCAGCGCTCGCTCAACCCAGAATAACTCAAATAGATAGAAAGCTAGATAATACATAGCTAATAGATATGAATCGTCCTTCTTAAAACGTTTATGTTCATGAAATATTTTGGCCTTAAAATGTTTCTGAAAAAAAAAAATTTTGTTTTTCTTAGACACTAACAAGCAAAAAAAAAAGCACATTTTCAATTTCTAATCATTGTAGTAAAAACTGAAAATTATGGCGAAAACCAGAAAAGAATCCATCTTGTAAAGTCATTTTAAGATATTATTGAAATGAAACACTGTTTTATATATCCCTGCATGGCCATGCGATACTTCTTCTAAGGGGGAAATGGAGTCCGGGGGCTGCTGACAGTACAGTGGAACCTCGGTTTACGAACACCTTGCCTTACGAACTTTTCGGTTGACGAACTTTAAATTCATGAAAATTAAACCTTGGCATATGCACTACTGTTCGGGATACACATGGAGCGCTGCCCCACCATGGCTGGCGGAGTAATTTTCGGCGGAAGAACACCAAACCACACGAAAGCACAGTACCACAGCCACCCTTCCTTTCCACACCCCCTTTCTCTGAGTGCACACGTTGTTCATCTTCAAGGATTTATCACGGATACTTTTGCTGTTATTGGACCGAAAAAGACCCCACCACAGGCTTGTGTTCTGCCAAAGAAGACACAAAACAAAATTATAGAAAAGGAGAAGAAGGAGATCATTGAAAAACACGATCGAGGTGTGCGTTTGTCTGATTTACCGGCCCAGTGCAAAGTCCACCATTGCTACCATCCTTCGGAACAAAGACGCTATTAAAGGTGTGTGTGTTGCTAAAGGTGTTAGAAGAGGTTGAAAAATGTCTGTTAATTTGGATTAACGAAAAGCAGCTAGCCGGCAACAGTGTGAACAAAGCAATTATATCTGAGAAAGCATGGCAAATTCACTCTGATATCGTCATGCGGCAACCTGGAAGTTCGCCGCTTATTGATGAGTTGAACAGAAGCTAGCAACAGATGGAGGAGATGGCTGCAGCATCAAGTGAGAGCATCAAGACAATGTTGGCTAAGTGGGATTATGTGCAGGCGTTTATTGAACATTTCCATTCAGAAAAGACTGTGGCTATGAGAATCATCAACATGATGAATGATAATGTGGTGCCTCAGTTTCGTAAGACCTTACAAGTCAGAAAGCCACAGGTGTCAATTAAGAGGTTTTTAGTCAGCAAAAATGATAGTCTCAGAAGAACCAAAGAAGAGAAGCCACACCGGAGGTTGAGATACGAACAGTCCATACAGTAACTCCCTCCTTCCCCCCACCACCTGCCCCCTCATCCCTTCCACCCCATTCAATCAAGCCATCAACGACCATCACAAAGGTAAATAAAACAACTTTATTATACAGTGCAGTGGATTTCTCTCATTACAATACAATGGCGAGTTTATTATACATAGAAAAAAAGGTATATTGTGAGTAATTTTAAGGCTTATTTAGTTGAAAATTATATTTTATGGAGACCTGGGAACGGATTATTCCCATTTTAATGGTTTCCTATGGAAATTTAATTTTTGGGATACACACTTTTAGCCTGACGCACTCTGTCTGGGAACCAATTAAGTGCGTAAGCCAAGGTCCCACTGTCGTTGCGAGAACTGTTGTGGCTCAATATTACTTCACAATTCAGGCACATCCGCGTATCAGGCGCAAGGTCATCTTTTGAAGAAAATGAAGGACTTTTGGTCCGCCTTAAACATCAAAAAATACGGTAACTAATTCCATGATCATCATGGAATTCTCTCCGAGGTGATACATTTCAGGAAATATAAAAACAAAAGAAAAAACTCTTTACACAGCGTGGGTGTTTTAAAAATGTGTGACAAAGCCACTGTCCGATAACCATAAAAACTCAAGTGGACAGTGAGCAAAATACCATTAAATATTCATCAAAACAGTGGCGCCTGACGACAAATAAACTATTCATACCTTTAAAAGGAACGTGATTAATAGCTGTGCCGAGAAGTTGACAGTGCTAACATATCAAGGACAAAGGAATGGCTCATATAGGTCAGACAGCTGGCCCACGCTTTGAAGACTAGATAAAAGCACCTACTGATGACATCACATATGTTTTCATGCCGTGTAAAGCCACGACCTGAATCCCACCACAATTTTCTTTTCATCATACCCCATATAGTGGGATCTCTTTTGAGAGAGTGGTCCTTCGATGAGTTTCTGATTTGAAGCATGCAGGCTACTTGTTTGAGCTTCACATATGTTTCTGTTAGACTAGAATATGACAGGAGAAAAGGAGAGGCAAAACGATAAAGCTCAAAGTCACTTTCGTTTTCTTGAAACATAACAGATTTGACTCCATTTGTTGACCATACCTGTCAAGTCGTAGGGTTTCGGCGTAATTTGTACAAGTGAGCGCTGATTTTTAAATGCGTGCGGCGTACATTCAAAATCTGTACGTTTTCTATCCATGGCGTTTTTTTTTCTCGTTTTGATTTTGTCACCGTTACCGCAACGAGACAATGTATCGAATTAGTCGGTAGTAGTGACGTGCTCGACTGGGCCAAGGCTTGTGCCAAGTAAACCGGAAAAACAATTTGCGAAGCGAGGTTCGAGGCGTGTGTTACGCTTTTGACCACGCCCGATGCCTGGGAACGCTGAGTTCCGAGCAATTATTCTTTCAAGGAACACACGCATATTAATTCATGTCACAATCCCCTGCCATTTCTACGTAAAAGGATTAGGACCAGCAAAGACAAAAAAAAAAGAACATTGGCACGATTTTCTGTTTTATCTCGGAATTCTGAGTTTATTCTCAGAATCATGATTTTAATCTCAAAATTCTGTGGATTCTCACTTTAAAGTCTGAATTGTGAGCTAAAAGTGATAATCATACGACTTCGTTGGCCCTATTCCTCTTCCGTACATTTTGACAGCATTATTATTGTTTTTTAAGTTATTTTTTTAGTTTAATTTTACGTACGCTATATCTTCTTTTCCTTTTGGCTTAATAATAATAATAATAATAATAATAATAATAATAATAATAAGCTCGTGTATGATGAGCTTAGGAGGAGAGCACTCACAAACTGTGGGTACCCTCAGTGGTCATTTAACAAATGTCAGAAAGAAAGAATAGGGAATGAAACCAAAAATTCTGAAGCTACAAAAAGGAGAGGAGTAGCAGTACCTTACATTGCAAGAGTTTCTGAAAAACTACAGAGTCCTTTGGCAACACAAAATTCCTACTTATTTCAAACCGATAAACACTTCAAGGCAAAAATTAGTGCATCCAAAAGATAGGCTGCCAAATGAAAAACTAAGTAATGCAGTTTATTCAATACATTGTAAGAATGAAAATTGTAAAGAGCAGTACATTGGGGAGACTAAACATATTCTCAAAAAAAGACTATCAACATCTCAGGGATAAAAACAGTGGCCCACTAGTATTATCCCTGAGATGTTGATAGTCTTGATTGAGTCCCACTAGTAGTGGGCCTCAATAGGCTGTACATAGGCACCTAAAAGCTAGCAAGCATTCATTTGACGACAATGAGGTTAAAATCTTAGCGAAAGAACATAGATGGTTTGAAAGGGGAGTAAAAGAAGCGATTTTCATAAAACAGCTAAATCCTTCACTAAACCGATATGGTGGGGTGATGTTCAATTTGGATTGTTCGTATAACGGCCTACTTAGGCAAGATAGGATTAATAATACTGATGAGGTGATACCGGAGGAAGTGGGGCAATCAGGCCAGTTGTTAGTCAAAACAATAGGAGCTGCAGGGAGTAGTTCTCTGCTCCCCCCAACCTGAAAGTTGGGACGTATCATAGTAGAATCCGGCACCGCCATGTCTCGACAGTAGGGATATATATATATATATAGAGAGAGAGAGAGAGAGAGAGAGAGAGAGAGAGAGAGAGAGAGAGAGAGAGAGAGAGAGAGAGAGAGAGAGAGAGAGAGAGAGAGAGAGAGAGAGAGAGAGAGAGAGAGAGAGAGAGAGAGAGAGAGAGAGAGAGAGAGAGAGAGAGAGAGAGAGAGAGAGAGAGACATGAACAAACATAGAGATCCTATTCGACAAGTATGAACTGTATTGTGCTGTTTTTGCTTTCATGCTTTCCAACTACTGTTGGAATATCATCTGAATATTTCCTTGCACGTGTAATGTTTTTTAGAGTTGTATTTCCCCGTCGGCGATTGTGGTTAGTATCATCGATAAAAAAATATGTCACGTCTGAAATTAGGGAATATTTAAATGGAACGTTGCGACCCCCAGCGGAGGTATGACAGAATTGCAAAGACTAAATGACATTTTGCATGTACTGTACTGTAGTTTTATTGGATACATACTCACGGCGAGACAGAGAGACAAAAATGGTAAGGACATGCAGCAGGTTCGGGTGATTAAGGATAGAGATGTCAATGTATTAACAGGTGCCAATTGTGTGATGGAAAGATGGAAAAAGTACTTTGAAGAATTGATGAATGAGGAAAATGAAAAGGAACAAAGAGTAGAAGACGTGACTGTTGTAGACCAAGACGTAGCAAACATTAGCAACGATTAAGTGAGGAGGGCGCTGAGGAGGATGAAGGGGGGAAAGGCACTCGGGCCTGATGATTTACCAATCGAGGTATGGAAGTGTCTTGGAGAGGTGGTGGTGGTGTTCCTGACTGTTATTGAACAAGATCTTAGATGGTGAACAGATGCCTGAAGAATGGAGACGAAGTGTACTGGTGCCCATTTTTAAGAACAAAGGAGATGTGCAGAGTTGTACTAATTACAGAGGAATAAAGTTGATGAGCCATACATTGAAACTCTGGGAAAGAGTAGTTGAAGCTAGACTAAGAGCAGAAGTGAACATTTGTGAGCAGCAGTATGGTTTCATGCCAAAAAAAAAAGAGTATGACCGATGCAGTGTTTGCTTTAATAATGCTGATAGAAAAGTACAGAGAAGGTCAGAAGGAATTGCATTGTGTCTTTGTAGATCTGGAGAAAGCATATGACAGGGTGCCCAAAGAAGAGCTCTGGTAGTGCATGAGGAAGTCTGGAGTGACAGAAAAGTATGTCAGAGCGGTGCAAGACACGTATCATGACTGTAAAACAGTTGTGAGATGCGCTGTCGGTGTGACTGAGGAATTCAAGGTGGAGGTGGGACTCCACCAGGGGTCACCTCTGAGCCCCTTCTTATTTGCAATGGTGATGGACAGGCTGACAGACGATGTTAGACAAGAATCTCCTTGGACCATGATGTTTGCAGATGACATTGTGATCTGTAGTGAGAACAGGGAACAGGTGGCGGAGAAACTAGAGATGTGGAGATATGCCCTGGAAAGGAGAGGAATGAAGATCAGTCACAGCAAGACGGAATATATGTGTGTGAATGAGAGGGATCCAAGTGCAAGAGTGATGCTACAGGGGGAAGAGATAAAGAAGGTGGAGGATTTTAAGTACTTGGGGTCAACTGTCCAGAGCAATGGAGAGCGTGGAAAAGAGGTGAAGAAGCGTGTCCAGGCAGGCTGGAGCGGCTGGAGAAAAATGTCAGGTGTGATGTGTGATAGAAGGGTTTCAGCTATAGGATGAAAGGAAAAGTGTATAAAACAGTGGTGAGACCAGCCATGATGTTTGGACTGGAGACAGTACCACTGAAGAAAAGACAGGAAGCAGAGCTGGAGGTAGCAGAGCTGAAGATGTTGAGGTTTTCTTTGGGAGTGACCAGGTTGGATAGGATCAGGAACAAGAAGATACTCGTCCACGACTGAAAAAAGGACGTTTTGTAAAAACGTGTATACTTGTTTCTGCCGGGGACGGGGTTGAAGAATGTTGTCTTGTCCAGGAAAACCAAGACAATTAAATTATTTATAAAAATGATTTTATTTATTTTAGAAAGACAAAGAAAAAAAAAAAACATTGCGGGACACAGTTCACAGACCTGTCAAGGGAGCCTTCTTCTACTCTGTGTCTTGCGTTCTCCTTGTTTCTTGTCGGGAGGTGGTGAAGGTTAACGCGATCGGTATTTTGAGCAGCTACACAGAGTACAAACTGGTGCAAGAGCAGGCAAATTTGCTTTCAAAAGGTACGTGCAGCGATGTTTTTGCCCTGTTTGATATCAAAGTCTTACAATTCTTTGGTCGGTCTGCCATTCGCGCGGCTTGAACCAAGCCCCTAAGCTCCGATGAGCTTCATAAGGAGACGGTGAAATAAAGATACCTCGCTCGATGAGTCAGACTGGTTCTATTCTCCAGAACTACTTTTTGTGGTGGAGGCAAACATTCCTCGATACATGGCTTTCTCCTGGACTAAATCATGGCTCAGCTTCTCCTCAACCCTCTGCAGGTACCGCTTGACGTTGACATCTGAAACAGTAAAAGGGTCAGTCCAGGTTTTCAATAACTGGTGAGTTGAAGATCTCAGCAAATGAAGAAATAAATAGAAACTCTAAAAAGAAGCTTGTTGTCGTATTAAAGCCTCGCAGTCATTTAAACTGGACCACATCCGAGCGGGCGATCAGGTCTAAGTTTTTACTGCCATGTCAGCTTGAACATTTTTGGCACATCACAGATTTCTTTTGCATAAGCGGAAATAACCACGTCTTGCACACTACAGACGCTCCACAACTTCCCAACATTCAAGTGACGAATAACAGTACATCATACGAACATTTTTGCGGGTACAGTATATCGAAAAATGTTCGGACAGAGAAGCATGCTGTAAGTTAGATTTTCTATTGCGCGCCTTTTTTCACGGCCGAGCTCGCTTGTGATTGGCTGCGTATTGTTCTTCACGCACACACACAGTCACATTAGAGGTTTTAAAGGACAACCGACGTCTCCGGACAAGTTGTGTCCATAATTTGTAAAATGGCTTCAAATGACTTCTACTGAGCGTATTTTACAAAGATTCCACCGCATATAGCTATATTTTACGTTTTAAGACTCACGCTGAATAATCAGGAAGTCTTGTTTTTGAGTTGGTGACGAGTCGGTACGTGACGTCACTTAAGCCCCGCCCCCCCGACCGACAAAAAGACACATTGTAGCAGTCCTTCATCACGTCAATGTATTTTGCTTTACTGTTTGTCTGAAAACCTTGATGTTGTACCCAAAAGCCACCAGAAGAGGGCGTCCAAGCTCCATGGAAGGAATTTATCAGCCTGTAGAAACGGGCTGATTCATTCCTTACGGGAGCTGGTCGCCATTTTTGGGTGCGACATTCCCGCCCCGCCCATTTGCCTCAAAATGACACGGAAAAAATTATTTAATCGATTGCAAACTTGTATGCTTTCCTCTTCAGAACTATTTGAATCATATTCATAACTGGATGTGTAACAAGAAAGCATATTCTCCGAATCTGAAGCCATTGTTTTGATTTTTCAGCAATGCAAGACGTCTTGGCGTGATGTCACGAACTGGGGGCGGGACTTTCTGAAAATGCCCAATTCGCAGCTCCATTTTTTGCAGATTTTGGACACTTTAAGTCATTTTTATTGGTGTTTTGCATTTGAATAAAAATATCGTACTGCATGTTTTGGGTATTTTAGATGCTATAAAACGTTTTTCTGATGTCTGGCACTCGCCAAAATGCAAATATTTAAATATTTTTAGGAATCAGAGTGAACTGCCCCTGACTGTACTGTATAATACCCGTGAGTGAGTCTGCCACTTCATTTGAGAAATGGGATGACATGCAGGACCAACAGAATATTTAAACATGTGCTTGAACATGGAAAAGATCTTCAAATCAATTTACCGTTAGGCTGCACCATGCAGGCCTGTGTCAAGTACTGCTTGGCTTTCTGTGCGTCTCCCAGTTCGAATGTGGCAACGCCTGCTCTGTACAGTGCTTTAGAATCAGCTGGTCGCTCCTCCAACACTCGCAGGGTGTACTCATGGACACGAGAATAGTCCACACTCTCTCTTTGTAGCAAACAGGCTGAAAACGAAAAATAATGTCTGTTCAAACACATTGTAACTTTTTGGCAGCGTTCACATTTTATCAATTCATATACTAGGGTTGTGTTGACAATCACTAATCTAATTACACTAGGACTCTTGTCATTTATAATAATAAGATAAGAAACCATGTATTAGTGTCACAATTATAATAAGAATAAAATAATAATAATAATAATAATAATAATAATAATAATAATAATACCAGCTAAATTGTTGTAGCAGTCCACTTGTGTGTTTCTCAAAAATGTCTCTTGTTCAGATGTGAGTTCTGGCCTCTCTGGTCCAAATCCTTTTAAAGTTGATTGCACTTTAGAGTCGAGGCTACGAAGGATCAAAAGAGCGCGGTGATAACGGCCAACAGCGGAGCGAATGTTCTTTTCCCTGTAGAAAGCGTTCCCTTCAGTCTTCATTTGCGCAGATTCTTCCAGCAAAACCCAAACTGGCTTTGAAGCAGGGGGAACAGCAGCAGGAGAAGCTATTGCTGCTCCCTGAGTTGCAGGCTTGTCTTCTCCTCCGTCAATTTGCATGGCCGCTGCCATTTTACTTTAAAAAAATAAATTATATGATATATGCTCAAAAAACAAGTATGACATGTTCAAGCCTAAAGTTCAGTCTAAATGCACACAAATATAAACTACATCTCTACATCATCTTAAGAGGCTGTAATGTTAAACAAAGGACTGTAATGTTAAACAAAGGACACCCCACTTTCAAACAACATAAGGACGATTTTCAGAATTTTAATGACTGATAAGACTCATCCTTGTTTGACGTTCAATGCTGCGTACTACCTTTTGAGATATAATATTGAAGCATTTGATTTTGTGTATGCACATTGACACATAATTTGCAATCGACTACTCACATTGTGAGAGATGAGTGTAGGATAGCATGCCTGAAGAAAATGTTGACTTAAAACGAAAGTCAAGCGTTTCTTGTGAATACGCTTTTGGGTTGCGCGTTGAACGCGGCTCGTCTTCAATGTTCGGGTTACGTCAAATTTTTGCTTGAAGACGTGTCAATAGATTTCATTATCACGCCGTTAATAAAGTTGGGGTAAATCTTGACCCCAGGCACGTTTAGCACAAACTGGTTTGTGTACGTTCACACTACAGCTATCTATATAGCAGGAGACACTTCCTCAAACACAATGGTTACAAAAGTAAAAACACCTTCACCAGAAATTTTCTTGATGTACGTGTGTTCAACTGATATGTTTTTAATTTGAATTCGGACTCACCTTGAATTATCGACTTGACAACTACGAACATCTGATATGAACGCCGCTCACATATTAGCGTTTCTTCTTCCTTTCAGACCTTGTGCGAATTCCTCCTCCTTGGTGTATACTGCCAACTACTGTCCAGGACATTGAAAAGGGCCCAGCAAGCAACGGCATCGACGCAATCGGCATTGAGCTGCGAATTGGGCATTTTCAGAAAGTCCCGCCCCCAGTTCGCGACGTCGCGCGAAGACGTCTTGCATTGCTAGTGAATCAAAACAATGGCTTCAGATTCGGAGAATATGCTTTCTTGTTACACATCTAGTTATTAATATGATTCAAATAGTTCTGAAGAGGAAAGCATAAATGTTTGCAATCGATTAAAGAATTTATTTGTGCCATTTTGAGGCAACATTGGAGGGAAATCTCTCACCCAAAAAAAGAGGCAAAAAATGGCGACCCGCTGTGGCCACCTCCGTTTTCACAGGCTGATAAATTCCTTATATGGCGCTTTGATGCCCTCTTCTGGCCTTCTGGCGGCTTTTGGGTGCAACACAAGGTCCCCAGACCAAACAAGTACAGCAAAATACATTGACGTGATGGAAGGACCGCTACAATGCGTCTTTTTTACGGTCAGGAGCGGTCCTTTAGTGACGTCACGTACGGATTCGTCACCAACTCAAAATCAAGACTTCCTGATTATTCAGCGCAAGTCTTAAAACGTAAAATATAGCTATATGCGGTGGAATCTTTGTAAAATACGCTCAGTAGAAGTCATTTGAAGCCATTTTACAAATTATGGACAAAACTTGTCCGGAGACGTCGGTTGTCCTTTAAGGTTTAGAAAATTAGAAAGTAGAAAATTATGTTTTATGGGGACCTGGGAACGGATTATTCTCATTTTAATGGTTTCTTATGGGAAATTAATTTTCGGGATACACACTTTTCGCCTTACTGTCTGGGAACCAATTAAGTTCGTAAGCCAAGGTATCACTGTATCTGTGTTCATATGAACACACTTGGCGTAAATGGGTTAAAAATTCTTGATATAAATTTTCATACTTTCAAAACAGAGTTCAAACATTTGACTGGTAGTAAATGGTAAATATTTTGCAAATGAGGTTTCAGACAGAGCTGAAACAAGAAGTTGTGTTCCCTAGCAACAGGGAGAGCAGGTCTTGAACTCTGCTGCAGCGCAAACGTGTCCATTGAGCTGAGCTGACTCTGAAAGCAAATACTGTCGGCTGTTCATTTTCAACCAGATTGTTTTGTTTCATACATTTTACAGTACTATCAACTCAATATGAATGTTGCTTGTATGAGTTTGTATTTATGAGACAGGTGATGTTTTGCCGCAAGTTTATTATCATAATTGAGAACTTGCACTTAACCAGACATTTTTTTTTTCAAAATCCTGAGCACATTTTAAAAAAATGGTTTGGATTAACATATGGCCAGTGTGATTGTACTTCAGAGGCAGGATTGCCAATAGTAATAAAATAAAATAAAATAAAATAAAAAGCATTCCCCCAATTACTGATCACTAACTTTGTCACAGAGCAGCATGCAGAACAGTGTATACGAATAAGTTGGTTTTCATAAGTTACATCATTCAAGTCGCTGATGATACGTTCACTGTCTTTTCACTATAACTGTAGCTATTTTTACTCAGCTTCGTTTTCTACAATTACTTTTACAGACACACAAACGAGATGTTTATAAGAGTCTTAGCATCATCAAATGCCGGTAGATCACATTCATTCTTGCAGGTGTCTACTATTCTTTAAATATGATCTAAAGTCACAATGGGCGGGTTCTCCGGGCCTCTATTTTGATTGCATGTCCCTTTGGAGTTATTAAGTTTTTGGTATGGATAGATCAAAGTGCCTGAGAGAAACTCAACAACTCATGTGTAGTTGTTGAGAGGACATGTGTTGAGTATCTCCAGTCCAAAAGCAAGAGATTCTATATATATATATATTGTATTATTTGACAGTGTTTACACAACATGTAGCTAAAAAAAAAAAATCACTTCTTTGACGGTTTCTGTTTGAGGCTTAAAGATCTCATGGATCCAAAAACTCGTCTTCCCAAGTCTCTCAAGGATCGCGTACGTTGCAAGGAGAGTCTGGGCGGTGGGGATGGAGAAAAAGAAGGAGAGGAAAGAAGAGAGTGTGAGTGACAGCTGCTCTCGAAGCTTTGAGAGCAGGAGAGGTTAAAGAGGCTTGCTGTGGATGACAGGTGGTTGTCCTTGGCGTGAAGCATTGTCGCACCCTCGTCGTCCCTGGCGGTACTCATGGCACATTGCCCCACATCGAATGAGGAAACCCAGTTTGGCTGTCTGGTGGGCTCATTGTGGTTGTACGGTAACAGCAAGCCCTGAGACTCACTCCTGAACAGAGCCCTCTTGGACATCCTGACACCGGAGCTTCGTTTCTCTGCACCTTCCATGCCTCGCTTCTTCAAGTAAATCGGTGATCTTTCTCCCTCTGTCTGCTTGTCCTTAGCGCTGGATGCCACCTTCGCCCTTCTATCTCCTCCCCTGCAGCTGCCGCCTATGTTCCTTGTCCATCCGTAACCATACTCAGCCCTATCCATCTCCTCCCTCTCGCTCAGCGTGTCCTTTCCCCAGAGGTGCCCTTCAAAGGCTCTGCTGAGTTTGTTGGAGGTCTTGCTACGTGATCGTGTCTCCTCATCTTCAAGCCAATCAGAACCAGTGTCCTCCCGCTTGCTATAGCTGCTCACAGTCGCCGCCCTGATCAACTTGTGAGACGCATGCTTGCCTCTGTAGAGGCCGTCCCCTTCCACCCTATTCCAGCCACCGCTGTGTCGGAGGGACCCGCTCCTTGGATGGATGCCCCCGTATTCCGCAGGAGATGTGCTAGTGGTGGTACGAGGCAGTGAACACTGGAAAGGGGTGTCTCTTCGGAAAACGGACAACGGAGTGGCTCCCATCGGAGAGGGTTGGAGTGGACGGAGAGGGGAGTGGGCTCTTTGTGTGGGGCGGGAGGTCGGAGATGAGGCCGTGGACGAAGGCAGGTCGGACGGGGAAGTGATCTGTCGGAGCTGGTTATCTGAGGAGTAGAGTGAAGAAGGTCCATGGATTGACTTGTAAGAGAGGATCGGGCTGCTGGAGTTTGAGCGGGGAGGAGTGAGACTGGACTGGGATTGCGGAGAATGGGTGACACTGAGAGACAATTGGGATGGTCTCTGGGGGATCGTGTCGCCTGGTCTAATGAAGTCATACGCTTGTTCTTTGTGGGTGACCAGGAGACCTTTATGTTTCTTCAACTCCCCGCCCGCTTCCGCCCGGAAGCAGTCGATGTCCAGTTCTACGCCTTGCTCCATCAGCCCGACCACAACATCTCTGGACAATCCAGAAACACGAGAGATTTCCCCCACCGTGGCGGAGTCCTCAATGGGTCTGGGACTGGAGCTGGAACCCTGTCTCAAACTGCTGCGCTGTGGGCCCGCAACTGAAAACGTTGAAGATCCGCTCTCGGATGGCGCTGCGGCACTCCAATCCAGTGAGCGAGAGAAGGCTGGTGGTCCCAATCCAGATGCGGCTGCAGGAACCGACGTAATCTCGAGGGAACTGCGGTGGTTCAGGGAAGTAGGACAGGTGGAAATTCGAGGACGCGCTCGAAGCGCCGGGCCGGCGGGTGTTGACGAGGCTTGTGTCTGCACGGCAGCAGCTAAACCTGCGGAGTCATCTCCCAGATTGACTTTTTGGGTTGTTTGGACAATTCCCCGATTTGAGCTTAAACCGGGAGCAAGGTTCAAGTTTAGATTGAGATGTACATTGATGTTCAAATCCTCTCCGGTCGCAGAGGGAAGGCTACCCAGATTTATTGAGTTCCTCGTGGCTTTTTTCCCAGTAGCATTGAGGCTCACTCGAGCCGAGTTACCCGGTAGTGATTTGCACGGTGTTACACTTCCCCCGGGCGACATGGAAACTGTACTGCGACTTTCAAAGGCAGACAGGGACTGGGTGGAACCGTGACTTTTTGCCGGCGTGCCCAGGCTTCGGTGTGCAACTGGCAACTGTGCAAGATCCGGGATGGAAAGGTTTGTCCGACGGCGGTATTGATGAGCTAGCCGAGTGATGTACTGCTCCAGCTGGGTCAGAGATGCTGGGTGGGTGCCGTTCTGCCCTTGGCGAGAAGGATTTACACCGCCGATGGTTTCTGTTTGCTCGTCGGCTTGGTTTCCTTCAGGATTTGGAGAAGGAGATCGTGCCTGCGTCTGACCGGTGAAAAGAGGACTCTGGAGGGCAACGGCGTGTAGCGGACTGGGATACGAATATATCTCTTTTGTCCGACGGGAGATGAGGTCTTCGCAGTAGCAGGAGTCCAACTGGGGTCGTTGTGCACAGGAGGAGGTGGAGGACTGAGAGGCACGGTCAAGCTTCAGTAGGGAAGAAATCAATGAGTGGTTGAGGCCTGGGCAGAGGTAAGATAAAAAGCTGAGACCAGACACTTCAGGGTCCCCTGAAAGCGTAGACCAAAGGGACAGAAAAACATTTTGTTGAAACATCTCACATTTTATTTTCCACCTTGATCTTCATCTCACCTGACATTGGCTGCTCCTGGGTTGTCTCAGCATCCTTGCTGTGATCTTGCACGACTGGTGGTTGCACTGCACAATCTAACCATAAGGTGTCCGTGTTGCCCACTGACCCGGCGACCTGCTCCCAAACCTTGGAGGGTCTATTGGCTCCTACTTGTCCCCCCTGGGCAGCGTCGCTGGACACTGAGTAGCATGAGTCTGACAAAGAGCTCCCACTCACGGAATAGAAACCTTGAAAGAAAAAAAACAGCAGGTCCGGGAAATTCTTACATATTCAAAGGAAAACAAGCAACGTCTCTAACTTTGATTCAACAAACTTGTCATTTCAATTGTCAAAAAAGATCACTACACGTGCAAAAAGTAATTCTGAAGCACTGATGCCTATTCCTCACAAGAGTTGTCAAATGGCACTGACATTCCTCCCAAATCAAAAACAGTGCTGGCCGATGTGTATATGGAACTGTCGCCGCTTGGAATTGAAGCGGATTTACATGGGACAGGAGATGTGAGACAATCTTTTTTTGTCAATGGATGCTAAGGCTTCGTGTTGGCTTTCAACATTTAGCTTGTAGCACAAGTCGCTGATCCATTAGTGAAAAGGATGCTTTGATCCTCTCCTCTTTCATCTGGAACTGCTTCATGCCACAAAGAGGGTACAGAAAGTGGAGTGAATGACTCTGTGTCTTTGTGTTGTCATATTTATTATTTTGTGTTTTGTTGTTGTCTCAAGATGGCGCAGCAAGAGTGGCTGCCTTGATAGCAGCTCTGGAATTTTGCTTTCTACTTCTTCCTTTCCTTTCGTCTTACTTTCACACTTTGTCGCTGCGAAATGTACATTTCTCCACTGCGAGATGAATAAAGACTAATCCAAGTCTCTTTTCGTCAATGGATGCTACAGCTTCGTGTTGGCTTTCAACATTTTGCTTGTAGCAGATGTGCACATTTCACCATGACATCCCTGATCCACTGGTGAAAAAGACGCTTCGATCCTCTCCACTTTCATCTAGAAATGCTTCATACAACAAAGATGGTGCAGAAAATGCTCAAGATTGATTGACGGACTGTGTCCCATTATTTGTCCCAATATTTGTTATGACTGTGTTATTTGCTACAGCTTCGTGTTGGCTTTCAAAATATAGCTTGTAGCAGAAGTCGCTGATCCATTGGTGAAAAGGATGCTTTGATCCTCTCCTCTTCCATCTGGAACTGCTTCATGCAACAAAGAGGGTACAGAAAGTGGAGTGAATGACTCTGTGTGTGTTGTCATATTTATTATTTTGTGTTTTGTTGTTGTCTCAAGATGGCGCCGCGAGAGTGGCTGCCTTTACAGCAGGTCCTGTAGTTTTTCTACTTCTTCCTTTCCTCTTACTTTCATTACTTTGTTTGTAAATAAAATGTACATTTCTCCACTGCGAGACTAATAAAGGCTAATCCAATCCAATTCAATAATTGAAATCTGTGAGAGGAAATTGTGGCTTTTCGAGCAGCTCCCATTATATATTTTTGCCAGCAAAGGTTAAAAAGTTAATTACTAAGTCACACAAAGTGCAAGCAAACAAAGTCAGAAAAAACACGGGTTAATGTTTAGAAAGGCATCTTACACAAGATGTTCACTCACTTCTATTGGTACATTTGTTTTACCTGAGCTCGGTCTAGAATCACTGTCCAGGTGGACAGCCCCACCGGGCTCTGGCGTGGGCGGTGACAGCAGGTCAGAGGGGGCGTCCCAGGACAGAGTGGACCAGCGGGAGTTACTCCCCCCGGCCAGTGCGGAATGTGCCGTCCCGTCGCCAGAGTTACTGCAAGGGTTGTCTGGGTTAGTCTGACTTGACAGGCCCATTGTGTCAGAGGGGGAGGGTGCCTGAAATAAAAACAATCCAAGACAGGTTTGAGTTGAGTGATCATGTCAACATACAAGAGGAGTAGATTTTTTTATGTGCTGTATCAACACCAAACACTGATATTTAAAGGACAAAGGCCGTAATTCACAAAGATTCCATCGCATATCGCTATAATTTACGTTTTAAGACTCGTGTTGAATATTCAGGAAGTCTTGTTTTTGAGTTGGTGACGATTCCTGACGTGACGTCACGTCTGGAACGCCCCTGACCGAGAAAGTGACACACAATGCATTTTGGGTACTTTGTTTGGTCTGAATACATTGTGTTCATCCGTGTTGATGGAGAAATTAGAAGAACACAGCTTGGGCCCCATCTTGTGCATTTTCTGGGAGCTTCATTTGAGTCCAGACGCATCAAAAGGATCCGGAAGGACTTCTTTAATCGATGGCAAACATGTATGCTTTCCTCTTCAGAACTATTTGAATCATATTCATAACTGGATGAGTAACAAGAAAGCATCTTCTCCGAATCTGAAGCCATTGTTTTGATTCTAGAGCAAGGCAAAGACGTCCTGGCGTGACGTCACGAACAATGAGGCGGGACCTTCTGTAACTCGCCATCCCAAGGTCATTTTGAAGTAGTTTTGGGACACTAAGTCATTTTTATTGGTGTTTTGCATTTGACTAAAAATATCAGCCTGCGTGTTTTGGGTATTTTAGATGCTATAAAACGTTTTTCTGATGTTAGTTAGGAAACAAAAAATGGTGTCGTTGTCCTTTAAGGAGGTTTGCATGCATGATGATGCATAAGCGGTCATTTTCTCAGTTTGGTTTGCGTTTTTTTTGTGTGTGGTTTTAGTGCAAGTTTTAAGACACCTCTTGTCCCTGGTTTGAAATGGATTTAGCAAAGAAGTACAGAAATGAGACCCAAAGGTTTTGGAACCAAGCTATATGAACTGATAAAACCCAGATGAACCTCATTACCCCCCCCCCCCCCCCCCCCCCCGCCACACACACACCCCAGAAATAAACAAAAAGTACACGAGGCTCTAATAAAGCCCGGAAAAAAAGCATTTCAAATGAAGAATGCAAGACTCTGGCAAAGTCACAGGACTGATGCAGTCAGGAGAGATGATACCACCAAATATGAAATGTTATTCACTTTGTTAGTTTAATGGAAAACTGGTTGGCATCAAACAAAAGTTGCTCTATCCTGAGTTGCTGACCACATCTATATGTAATTAAATACAACAAAATAGAAGTTGGAATTCCAAACTCTCTTTTAACCCATTCACTACCATACCTGAATTTATTCGGCAATTAAAAATACAGGTAAAATCCGACTTACGACCAAGTTCCGTTCCAACCAAATGGGCGTAAGTAGAAGTGGTTGTAAGTCAAAATCCATTCAAAATGTTGAATAGAGACTCAGAGGCTAAATAACACGCAAACTCCCCCCTCCGGTGTCATCACACGGTCGATTGCTGTGCGAGAGTGAGATGCTGGCTGGCTGGCCAAAATTGTCCGACGCGTTGCCGGCCTGCTCGCGCGTTGCGGTGCCAGGCGTAGAATTATGATTTTTTTCAATAGGGTCTGGAGGTCATGGTCGTAAGTACGGGCGGTCGTAACCCGAGCTGGTCGTAAGTCGGATGTTACCTGTATGAGGTAGAGCGCCATATCCGAATTTGGGCGGGTTTTGTTTTTCCTTGCTGGGGTGCCGGTAAAGCGCTGCCCAGACCTCTGGCAATGTTTTTCCCTTCCACAAGGGGGCAGCATTTCCCTTTTTTCTATGTTAGCGCTTTGTTCCGGCTTCAGCTGTTGTTAACGTGCAATATAAACCAATATGTATGTATTGCATTGTATTTTGGACATCCGCCCTCATTTCAAACTTATATAACTCCAGACCCATATCATTTAGGAATTAACCATTTTTGTACCATGAACGTAGAGAGTAGAAGGTGTCTTACCCTGCATTGAATGTTTATGTAGTTGTAAAACTCAATATTCTGCAGGTCCTGGAATTCGAGTGACAATGACAAAAACCCTGGCACTGGAGTGGACACATTTTTGCATAGTCTGGCAGTGAATGAGTGAAAACAAAAGCACAACTACAATCTAAAAGTATTGGAGTGGACCGTATGACATAATTATCAGGATGTGCCCTAATGACATCACTTGTCCCAGAACACACATTTCGTTAACAAGACTCCACCCCCAAACAACACAGTAATGGTCTCAAGTCAGCAAAGTGCTTCCATTTCCTAGATTAGCAAGAGCATTGAGTAACCTCCATCAACCATCACAACCCCATCACCCTCCCCCAACCACCTCCCTTCAATTATTCTCTAAATCCGCCTAGCCAACCCACAATCGCTGCAGTCACTCTCTGCATAAGGCAGGAGAAAGCCCGTGATCAAGAAAACAATACAGGTAGTGACTCACCGCTGTGATGACAGAAGACGGGAAGGGGTGGGTGGCAAAGGGGGCTTGGGGGGAGATAATGGGAAAAGACAGATGACGTAACAAAAACCAAGCAGCAGAGAGAAGGGGGTGTAAAGAAGAGGATCTTCACATTCTAACCACGGTCCATCTCCACCTGTCACCTTGGAGATGAGCAAAGCGGTGGGAAAAGACTGAAGAGTGACTCATGGAGTGATTAAAGGGAAGGGGGGTGGGGTTGGGGGCGAAATGGTGGGGGGCGAAAGGGCTTCAAGCGGTTGCCGGGGCTAGGGATCATCGTGGATGACCTCTATGACCCCACCGCCCATAATCACCGTGCTGGCTCTCCTCGAAACTCCCCTTGAGAACTACCCCCCCTGCCCTAGCCACTTCCATTATATGCTGTCAGCACCGCTTTTAACTCTTCTCCTTCTCCGAACCCATGGCTCGCTAGCCATATAGTTATACCTCGGTTTACGAACCCCTTGGCTTACACACTTTTCAGTTTACGAACGTTAAATTTATGAATACTTTACCTTGGCATACAAACTATTTTTCGGAGCGCCACAATGAGTGATGTGTCGTGCGCGAATGAGCCCGTTCTAACAAGGAAATGGCAGCCGACTTTTTTTTGTCCTCTATTCCCCGCCCCCAGTCTACATTCCTCATCAAGTGTTTAATGCTGATGAAACCGGCCACTCCACTCCATCAAGGATCATCACAAAGGTAAATAAAATTACTTTATTATACAGTACAGTTTATGTCTTTAATTATAATACCATATAACATTTATTATACATAAAATAAGTTATATTTTGTGTAGTTTTAATGTTTAGAAGTAGAAATTTATGTTTTATGGGGACCTGGGAACGGATTATTCTCATTTTAATGGTTTCCTATGGGGAATTAATTTTTGGGATACACACTTTTTGCCTTACACACTGTCTGGAAACCAATTAAGTTAAGCCAAGGTATCACTGTACGTCTCTTGATGATTGCATCTGGCTCGCCGATAAAACTAAATACAGTAAAGTCTCGTTATATCGATATCGGATATATCGATAGTCCCGGTTATATCGATACTATTTCTATGCACGCACAGAGAAAATTACACGCAAACAGGGTCGGATATATCGATAGTCCCGGTTATATCGATATTTTTTCGGACTCCCCTGAATATCAATATAACGAGACTTTACTGTACATATTCATTGTACATTTTTCGCTGTTAATTTCCTGTTTGGGCTGCAGTTTGCGGAAAGTGCAATTTTAATTGGATGATACTGGCCGTTCATGTTGAAACAGGTCAACGCCCCTTTTAAATAAGCCCGACGAGTTAAAAAAAGACGAGTATCGTACACTTCAGGTTGGAATGGACCGAAACATTCGCCTTTGTGGAGAGAAAACGTTTTGATTCTAATTTGCAATGAAACAATACCATTGATCAAACATTCGAATATGAGTGGCACTTTGACAAGCCCCATGCTAACGTTAGCATCAATACCTTCTGCGAGAAGTATATTGCAGATAGCAAGTGTGGAAGCTTATGAGCCGTGTGCAGGCTAGCTAGCTGTAACTTCGCGTAAAAAAAGGTTCCCGTCCCCTGCCCTAACTCAACATGCACTTTTTACTTTAAAGGACAACCGACGTCTCCGGACAAGTTGTGTCCATAATTTGTAAAATGGCTTCAAATGACTTCTCTGGAGCGTATTTTAATGAGATTCCACCGCTTATAGCTATATTTTACGTTTTAAGACTCGCGCTGAATATTCCGGAAGTCTTGTTTTTGAGTTGGTGACGAGTCCTCACCCTACGTCACTGAAGGAACGCCCCTGAATGAAAAAAGGACACATCAATGCATTTTGCTGTACTTTGGTCTGAAAACGTCGTGTAGGACCAAAAAGAGGCAGAAGAGGGCGACAAAGCTCCATATAAGGAATTAATCAGCCTGTGGAAACAGGCTGATTAATTCCTTACACGGCTTTGTCGCCATTTTCTGCTTTTTTTGGGTGCGACATTTCCCACCCCTGATGCCTCAAAATGACAATGATGATAAATGCTTTAATCGATTGTAAACATGTATGCTTTCTTCTTCAGAACTATTTGAATCATATTCATAACTGGATGAGTAACAAGAAAGCATATTCTCTGAATCTGAAGCCATTGTTTTGATTCGCGAGCAAGGCAAGACGTCTTGCCGTGACACAACGAACATGGAGGCGAGATCTTCTGAAACTGGCCACTTCCGGTTTCAAATTGAAGTACTTTTTAGACAGCAAGTCATTTTTATTGGTGTTTTGCATTTGACTAAAATATCATATAATATATCGTTTTGGGTATTTTAGATACTATGAAACGTTTTTCTGATGTCAGTTAGGAAACAAAAAAGTGACGTCGGTTGTCCTTTAATTTGCAGTGCAAGATGACGTCCATGTGCATATACAGTACCTCCATCTGCCCATTATAGCATATGATGCTGCACATGGACCTTAGCGATGCATGATCAAATCATAGGAGGCCAAGTGTGGGTGGGTTGAGGTGGGCTGTGGTGAGCAATGTAATCTGATATTTGTTCATGTGAGCACCAGAGCGTCTCTGGAATAATAGGGAACAACACGTGTAGTATAATATTAGTGGACAAACAATGCAGCCAAACAATGTAGGATGTGTTTTGTTTAGCGCTTTTTAATTGGTCATGCATTATTCATTTTTAAAGTCGAACATACGCCAACGCTGTGACTCTAAAGATTGTGTCAGGTGGAATCCTTTTTCTGTTTATGTGTGTGTGTGTGTTTCAGATCCTGAGGCAACAAGCAGAGACAAAGCCTGCCTCAATCCACAAGTCAGTCTAATGGCTCCATGTAAAATGATGCTTCCCAATGCTAAATCTCATTTTCAAGAGTCTACACACACAAACACATATATTTTCAAGAATCTACACACACACACACACACACACACACACACACACACACACACACACACACACACACACACACACACACACACACACACACACACACACACACAAACACGGTCCAACCATCTCAGTCAACCCATTTTTTGACATGCTTCTTGAGATGACTGCTTTTTCATACATGAAAGCTAGTTCATGTTATACAATACAATACATATTGATTCATATAGCGTTTTAATATAATTATATAAACATAAGCTCTTTATTTGCTATCTATCTAGCTCGCTAGCTATCTATCTAGCTATCTAGCTGGCGAGCTATCCATCTAGCTGGCTATCTATCTATCTATCTATCTATCTATCTATCTATCTATCTATCTATCTATCTAGCTAGCTAGCTAGCTAGCTATTTATCAAGCTAGAGATGATTAGAAATATCTCCGTTTGATGGACTGTTGTTTTCTACACTACAGCAAGCAACAACCAAAATAAAACACTTGAGCATTATTATCGGCACGCGGCCCAAATCTGAGTACGGATGATAAGTGTACCTCACGTTCTAGGCCAGGATGTAGATTATATCGGAGAATGTGGGTTGACACACAATCCAGATGGACACAATGTTCCTGCCCGGAGGTGTCGCCTCCAGGGAGAGTGAAATTCTACATTATTTGTGAACGTGAACCACATTTTGTTCAAGCAAAGCCATTGTCATTTTGGAAGCGTGAAGACAACCAACCTTCAGATTTACTGTCCACCTATAGATTATTTCCAGGCTTCTCAAAAATCTGTGCAGTGACAGAAATGAGAAGCATCTGAGCGAAGACATCATGGTGGAAGAGATTCCTTCCACACCGCCCACCCGCTATCTTCTCCTATCTCATCCCTTCCAACCATTTGGTGCGACAATGCCCCGCAGAGAGGACAAGGCAGCATGACTCATTCTCACCTTAGAAGAGAGCCGTCGGTAGGGCTCCGGCAGGTTGGCGCCCTACCCTCTGCCGCCTTCAGAAACAACACCGAGGGCCAACATGTAGACGCGTGTCGACGGAAACTAATAGAATTTAATGATCCCTCTACAAATGGGCGCATGACTCAATGCTTTGGAATTACGTAGCAAGTTGTTTTTCAAAATTCATACTCGTTTGTGAGTTGGACAGTTTTGTGATGAAATGTCTTGTGAATATAATAAGTTTAAGCGCATGGGGTTCCATGCCATAGTTAATTCATTCGAAAGTTTTTTTCGGGAATTGAATAAATGATATAGAACGCCATTACTTAATTTGTTCGGCTTTTGTTTTTTCATGCTTGGGTGCTTATAAAGTGCTGACCTCTGGCAATGTTTTTTCCATTCCATAGGGGGCAGCATTTCCCTTTTTTTTTGCTTGTTAGCGCATTGTTCCAGCGTCATCTGTTGTTAAAGTGCTATATAAAGCAATATGCATGTATTGCATTGTATTTTGGACAGCCGCCCTCATTTCAAGCTCATATAACTCCAGACCCATATAACTTAGAAATTAACTCTTTTTTTCTGATGGAAGAATAGACTAAGTTTGCTTACGCTGAATTGAATGTTTATGTCGTCCAAAAACTTAATATTCTGTGGGTTCTGGAATTCGGGTGACAATGACAAAAACCCTGGCACTGGAGTGGACACATTTTTGCATATGTCTGGCAGTGATTTTGTTAAATATTGGGAGAAAGATTACGATGTTGGTATATGGTAGTTTGTAATCAATAACCAATCGACATGCAAGTGATATTTGCGCCCTTACTGTATAGTAGAAGGTAATACGCTATTGACCAATAATGTAACTTGAATACCACATTTCTAATACACGCTGTATCTTCAAATAAATCATAGAAGTGTGAATATATAAACAGGTAAGCATAACAAGCTGTTGAACAGTACGGCAATGGTCAACCACAACGTTATGAAACCGGTGTCAGTCAAATGTTAGCGTGGGATATCTTGAATTTGGGGCAGCTTGTGCAATATGCCAAGTGACCTTTCCAGCTGATGGAAATAAAAGGCGGCGCCGGCCCAGTGATAACCGACACAGCCTCACTTCACTGACATTTAATCCTATTTTCAATCAATTCAAGGGCGGCAGGAAGCAGATTTGGAAGATTCGTGTTCACGCGCCTCCTAACGAGAGCAGGCGGACTGACTGACCGTCCCCTGCCCTAACTCAACATGCACTTTTTACTTTAAAGGACAACCGACGTCTCCGGACAAGTTGTGTCCATAATTTGTAAAATGGCTTCAAATGACTTCTCCGGAGCGTATTTTAATGAGATTCCACCGCTTATAGCTATATTTTACGTTTTAAGACTCGCGCTGAATATTCCAGAAGTCTTGTTTTTGAGTTGGTGACGAGTCCTCACCCTACGTCACTGAAGGAACGCCCCTGAACGAAAAAAGGACACATCAATGCATTTTGCTGTACTTTGGTCTGAAAACGTTGTGTAGGACCAAAAAGAGGCAGAAGAGGGCGACAAAGCTCCATGTAAGGAATTAATCAGCCTGTGGAAACAGGCTGATTAATTCCTTACACGGCTTTGTCGCCATTTTCTGCTTTTTTTGGGTGCGACATTTCCCACCCCTGATGCCTCAAAATGACAATGATGATAAATGCTTTAATCGATTGTAAACATGTATGCTTTCTTCTTCAGAACTATTTGAATCATATTCATAACTGGATGAGTAACAAGAAAGCATATTCTCTGAATCTGAAGCCATTGTTTTGATTCGCGAGCAAGGCAAGACGTCTTGCCGTGACACAACGAACATGGAGGCGGGATCTTCTGAAACTGGCCACTTCCGGTTTCAAATTGAAGTACTTTTTAGACAGCAAGTCATTTTTATTGGTGTTTTGCATTTGACTAAAATATCATATAATATATCGTTTTGGGTATTTTAGATGCTATGAAACGTTTTTCTGATGTCAGTTAGGAAACAAAAAAGTGACGTCGGTTGTCATTTAATTTGCAGTGCAAGATGACGTCCATGTGCATATACAGTACCTCCGTCTGCACATTATAGCATATGATGCTGCACATGGACCTTAGCGATGCATGATCAAATCATAGGAGGCCAAGTGTGGGTGGGTTGAGGTGGGCTGTGGTGAGCAATGTAATCTGATATTTGTTCATGTGAGCACCAGAGCGTCTCTGGAATAATAGGGAACAACACGTGTAGTATAATATTAGTGGACAAACAATGCAGCCAAACAATGTAGGATGTGTTTTGTTTAGCGCTTTTTAATTGGTCATGCATTATTCATTTTTAAAGTCGAACATACGCCAACGCTGTGACTCTAAAGATTGTGTCAGGTGGAATCCTTTTTCTGTTTGTGTGTGTGTGTGTGTGTGTGTGTGTGTGTGTGTGTGTGTGTGTGTGTGTGTGTGTGTGTGTGTGTGTGTGTGTGTGTGTGTGTGTCTTTCAGATCCTGAGGCAACAAGCAGAGACAAAGCCTGCCTCAATCCACAAGTCAGTCTAATGGCTCCATGTAAAATGATGCTTCCCAATGCTAAATCTCATTTTCAAGAGACTACACACACAAACACACATTTTCAAGAATCTACACACACACACAAACACACACACAGTCCAACCATCTCAGTCAACCCATTTTTTGACATGCTTCTTGAGATGACTGCTTTTTCATATATGAAAGCTAGTTCATGTTATACCATACAATACATATTGATTCATATAGCGTTTTAATATAATTATATAAACATAAGCTCTCTATTTGCTATCAACGGACAGTTAGGACGGCGGAAAAAATCATTGGCACCGCCCTACCCACTCTCGAGGACTTGCACACTGCAAGAATCCAAACTCGGGCGCGGAAAATCCTACTGGACCCTCCGCACCCTGCCCACCACCTTTTCCAGCTACTCCCCTCAGGCAGGCGCTACCGATCCATGCGCACCAAATCCAGCAGACATTTAAACAGCTTCTTCCCCCAAGCCATTAACTCTGAACTCTTTCAACAGTAGCCAAAATGGAACTGTATAGTGCCACTTAGCAGTTTTTTTTGACAACGATACTAGTGCAGCGTGTTCTACCGGAAACAAATTCCTTGTGTGTCCTACATACTTGGCAATAAAGATGATTCTGATTCTGATTCTATCTAGCTCGCTAGCTATCTATCTAGCTATCTAGCTGGCGAGCTATCTATCTATCTATCTATCTATCTATCTATCTAGCTAGCTAGCTAGCTATTTATCAAGATGATTAGAAATATCTCCGTTTGATGGACTGTTGTTTTCTACACTACAGCAAGCAACAACCAAAATAAAACACTTGAGCATTATTATCGGCACGCGGCCCAAATCTGAGTACGGATGATAAGTGTACCTCACGTTCTAGGCCAGGATGTAGATTATATCGGAGAATGTGGGTTGACACACAATCCAGATGGACACAATGTTCCTGCCCGGAGGTGTCGCCTCCAGGGAGAGTGAAATTCTACATTATTTGTGAACGTGAACCACATTTTGTTCAAGCAAAGCCATTGTCATTTTGGAAGCGTGAAGACAACCAACCTTCAGATTTACTGTCCACCTATAGATTATTTCCAGGCTTCTCAAAAATCTGTGCAGTGACAGAAATGAGAAGCATCTGAGCGAAGACATCATGGTGGAAGAGATTCCTTCCACACCGCCCACCCGCTATCTTCTCCTATCTCATCCCTTCCAACCATTTGGTGCGACAATGCCCCGCAGAGAGGACAAGGCAGCATGACTCATTCTCACCTTAGAAGAGAGCCGTCGGTAGGGCTCCGGCAGGTTGGCGCCCTACCCTCTGCCGCCTTCAGAAACAACACCGAGGGCCAACATGTAGACGCGTGTCGACGGAAACTAATAGAATTTAATGATCCCTCTACAAATGGGCGCATGACTCAATGCTTTGGAATTACGTAGCAAGTTGTTTTTCAAAATTCATACTCGTTTGTGAGTTGGACAGTTTTGTGATGAAATGTCTTGTGAATATAATAAGTTTAAGCGCATGGGGTTCCATGCCATAGTTAATTCATTCGAAAGTTTTTTCAGGAATTGAATAAATGATATAGAACGCCATTACTTAATTTGTTCGGCTTTTGTTTTTTCATGCTTGGGTGCTTATAAAGTGCTGACCATGGCCTCTGGCAATGTTTTTTCCATTCCATAGGGGGCAGCATTTCCCTTTTTTTGCTTGTTAGCGCATTGTTCCAGCGTCATCTGTTGTTAAAGTGCTATATAAAGCAATATGCATGTATTGCATTGTATTTTGGACAGCCGCCCTCATTTCAAGCTCATATAACTCCAGACCCATATAACTTAGAAATTAACTCTTTTTTCTGATGGAAGAATAGACTAAGTTTGCTTACGCTGAATTGAATGTTTATGTCGTCCAAAAACTTAATATTCTGTGGGTTCTGGAATTCGGGTGACAATGACAAAAACCCTGGCACTGGAGTGGACACATTTTTGCATATGTCTGGCAGTGATTTTGTTAAATATTGGGAGAAAGATTACGATGTTGGTATATGGTAGTTTGTAATCAATAACCAATCGACATGCAAGTGATATTTGCGCCCTTACTGTATAGTAGAAGGTAATACGCTATTGACCAATAATGTAACTTGAATACCACATTTCTAATACACGCTGTATCTTCAAATAAATCATAGAAGTGTGAATATATAAACAGGTAAGCATAACAAGCTGTTGAACAGTACGGCAATGGTCAACCACAACGTTATGAAACCGGTGTCAGTCAAATGTTAGCGTGGGATATCTTGAATTTGGGGCAGCTTGTGCAATATGCCAAGTGACCTTTCCAGCTGATGGAAATAAAAGGCGGCGCCGGCCCAGTGATAACCGACACAGCCTCACTTCACTGACATTTAATCCTATTTTCAATCAATTCAAGGGCGGCAGGAAGCAGATTTGGAAGATTCGTGTTCACGCGCCTCCTAACGAGAGCAGGCGGACTGACTGACCTGTTGCCCGCCGCCGCATGTCGCAGTGCTCCGCCCGGCGTCCTCCAGTGCTCGGCTCCGATCCGCCGGCTCGATCTCAGTCGCGTCTTGCCGTTCCCCGAGAGCGGCGTCGACCAGCTCGAGGTGTTTGCACCGCAGAAGCTCCAGCTCCAGTACCCCGGCCAGCGTCGCTTTGAGGCGCTCGCCGATGCGCACGCGCTCGGTGCCCGACCAGAGCGAGTAGACGCAGCCACGGCGGCCCGCCGCCATCGTCGGTCGCTTTCGCCGCTGGTCAGTTGGCGAGCAAAGGGCGACGAATGCTACGGCGACTGTCCTCCTGTTGGAAAACGCATTCGGACGAGGGATGGCAACATAGCATCCGGGTAATTAAACCCAGCATTGAGCTCAATCTTTAAGGTTTTCAGCGAGTCAATGCACCGTGACCGGACCACCACCACCACCCGTTGCCAATTATTTGTGTGGATAACGAGCGGGAATCGCCATGGTGCCAAGCAGGCTGCAGTACTTCCAAATGAGACAATGCAACACGCGCACAATGTGGGAAGCAGCGGCAGAGGGGGCGGGGTTAGCCTGCTGTAGCCTCGCTGCTATTGGCTGGCAAGTTTTTCGAATTGACACACAAGAAGAAGGCAAAAAAAAACATTGAGTCCAACTCGAAGTTACGGACTTGTGCATAAAAAAACAGTCCTGCATTGCCGGAGAGTTCCCATAGAGATAGTGTGTCTAAACAAGTGACCTCATCACGGGGGTCTGTTTTATGTTCCCAGGGTCCTTTGTCTTTCGGTGACGTTTCTAGCGGATTTTATTTGATGTGACAAGCATGAGAGACCGCATTGGGCGATGCACTTCCCGACCAAATGTCTAACTGAAGTTTCATTTAAAATATGGACAAAAATTGCCCTTGCGTACTCTCAATATAATTTAATTGGGATAAATTTTCAACGCGGCTAGAAAAGAACCATTCTCTTACTCTAATGTATTATTATTATTATTATTATTATCTAATAACACATATTTTGAGGCAAGCAATAAAATAACCACAAACCGCATTTTGAAAATGTACCTTTAATGACGGCGCAAAAATGCTGCACGAGACCAACCTTCAGTGCTTCATCTATTCATTTTCATTTTGTATTATAGGTCTCGTCGCATACATGTCAATTTATATGTGTTCCCAGTAATTTATGTTTTTTTTTTTATCATTTCAAACAATGCACTACAACCAGTACTACAACTTTTATATGAAAAAAATAACATTGTGTACCGATCTTAGACATTTTTTGCTCAAATTCAGTTCGTCTCAATTGATGGTAGCCAAAGACAATGCTGCCGCTGATCGATACTATATTGTCACGGCAAACCAGCAAAAGTAATCCCCAATTGTATATTTTTTTTATTGCTACGATTGATAAAAGCATAACATGCGCGCTGCGCAGTAAACTGCATTTCCGCACGTTATCATTTTTAATCATTCCAAATAATGTACGGCATAGTACAACTTTTATACGGGAATTGTAATCATTTATAAGGACAACTATTCGCCGAGATTGACAGGTATGTCAATATAATTTAATCAGAATTTTATTTTTTCAATGCAGGTATAAAAGATCCTTTCCCTTACTCTAATGACAACGATTTTGAGCCAAACAACAGAATAACCACAAACCACATTTTTTTCCCTTGCGCGAAAATTAACCTTTGATGACGACGGAAAAATCAATTTTCATTTTGTATTATATGTCTAGATCCGGTCTCAGTGCAACAACCTCAACTTGACACTAACTTCCATTTTTATTAATCGGGATAAAGTCTTAATTCTCTTGTACAGTGAGACCTCAACTTACGAACACCTTATATTGCGAACTTTTCATCTTACGAACGTCAAATTTATGAAAATTAAATCTTATAATAAGCACTATTTTCATAAAACACACCCACCACGGCTGGTCCATCAAGCACACGACCTTCGGATCTGGCGGAGTGATCTTCGGCGGAAGCACACAACCGAACAGCGCTCCAGCCGGCGCTACTTTCCACACCCCCTCTCATTGGATTGGATTGGATTTGCCTTTATTAGTCTCACAGTGGAGAAATTGAATGCACACGTCGATCGCCTACTTGAAGCTCTTTGCTGATAATTTTACGATGATGGGACCGAATAAAACCCCACCACAGGCTCATGTTCAGCCCAAGAAAACACAAAATAAAATCAACGTCGCTGAGAAGGAGATAATTGAAAAACACGAACGAGGTGTACGTTTGTGGCACGAGCACGGCTAGGCTAAATCAACCATTGCTACCATTCTCCGGAACAGAAAAGTCATCAAAGGTGCGTCTGTTGCAAAAGGTGTTTCTGTGCTCTCAAAGCGACGTCTCGGGCAATCGAAGGAGTTGAAAAACTTCTGTTAATTTGGATTAACGAAAAGCAGCTATCCTGCGACAGCGCTATTTTATTCGAGAAAGCATGGCTAACTCACACTGATATCGCCATGCGCCAACCTGGAAGTTCGGCGCTTATTGAGGATTTTAAAGCCAGTAACGATCAATGGTTCGAGAACATCTGAGGAGATGGATGCAGCATCAAGCGAGCTCATAAAGGCAATGTTGGCAAAGTGGAATGATGTGCAGGCTTTTACCATTCAGAAAAGACTGTGGCTATGACAATCATCAACATGATGAACTATAATGTGATGCCTCAGCTTCGTAAGACCTTACAAGTCAGAAAGCAAAAGGTGTCAATTATGAGTTTTTTAAATCAGCAAAAAATGATGAGGAGTCTCCAAAGAAAAAAGAAGAGGAGCCACACCAGAGGCTAAGTTACCAACAGTCCTTATGGAAGGTGACTCTCCTTCCATAAGCCATCAACGACCATCAAATAGGTAAATAAAACTTTATTTTACAGCAGTTTATTTCTTTAATTACAGTCCTCATGTAATGTGCCTCTTTCCAAACAGCAATTCCCTTTGACCTTCGACCTCCAACGCCATTCCATCAAGTCATCAATGACCATCACAAATGTAAATAAAATGACTTTATGATACAATGCAGTGTATTTCTTTCATTACAATACAATAGCACATTTATTATACATAGAATAAGGTATGTCGTGTGTAGTTTTAAGGCTTATTTAGTTGAAAAGTATATTTTATGGAAACCCGGGAATGGATTATTCCCATTTTAATGGTTTCCTATGGGATTTTTTTTTTGAGATACACACTTTTCGCCTTACACACTCGGTCTGGGAACCAATTAAGTTCGTAAATTGAGATCTCACTGTATTGTGTTGTTGACAAGTAGCATCCTTTGACCAGCAGAGGGCGGTACTATCCAGTAAAGGATGGTAATCTGCCCATTGACCTTTGCCACAAAACCTTTTAGAACTGGATTGTCGAGCACGTATGAGTCAAAGATGACCATTTTGTCCTACTTCTCTCCCAACAAAAAAAATTGTGTAATTTGCAAACAACGTTTATGTGTTTATAAAATGATGTGTAATTTGCAAACAACGTTGGATACTAAAATTTTCGGACAAAATCTTTCAGAGAAACAGTGCAAGTTTAATTTAAAACAGATTCTTATCTTACAGACAGTGTATTGTAGGTGTTTCAAATACCTGACATGTTTCGGCGTATACTTCCGCCTGTTTTAAATTAGATATCAAGTAGACAGGATGAACTTAATACAACTATTACGCGAGAGCGTGAGTTTAACATTGTTTAAATACAAAAAGTAATAATTCCCAAATAGACTTCAAATATCCCTCTATCCATTATATTTACTATAACTACTTTGTACTCATTACAATAAATAAATAAAAAAACACTGTTAATTTTAGCTTTTCATTTCTTTGACTTTGTTAAGTGAAGGCTAGCTGCAGAAACTTATCCTGTGACTGTAAAGTGTCCTTGAGAGTTTTGAAAGGCACTTTTAAATGAAATATATTATTGTTACGATAATAATTATATTATTATTATTATCCGATCTGCTTTATCCTGACGAGGATTGCGGAGGTGTCTATCTGCATGGTGATGGGAACACGCCTGCCTCGCAGTTGTGAGAGCTGAAATACCAGGAGGAGCCATCGATATTGCTTTTACGACTACTTTGCTGACACGGATATTAATGTTGGCTTTGCACTTCCCGTGTTATGTAATCTCATCATGGCCACCCAGGCAAGGAGGTTAATTTGTCAAGCCGGGACAATGAAATGATAAAAATGTCATCAGATGCTCTGTCATGATGAGTATGACCTCATCTGGATTCCTTTTCCTGGCCTTCGTGTCCCCCTCCTGACAGCCCACATGACTGTTGGAATGCGAAGTCAGATAACCAGTACGTGTGAAGACCCTACTGAGGGCCACACTTTTTTTGGCAGGTGGGGTGGGCGGGGGGACTCCTCCCTATACGCTCGCCTATAAAGCCACCCCGACTCCCGTATCTCCTCGGGGTTTGCAAACTTCCACCCGAGGGGACATCGACGTGAGCCACGGGCCACAGACAGCCGCAACATTTCTCCAGCACCGCAGTTCCCCGCAAACCACCACAAGCAAGCAACAAAGATGGCACCCTTTGAGAAATCCATGGAAATGGGGATGCCCTTCAAGCAACGGAAGTGCTTGGGTGAGTGATACGAAATGAAAATGGGAAAAGTCAGAAAAATATGTTCGTGTACTTATAATATATATAACAATATAATATATACACGCACACACACACATATATATATATATATATATATATATATATATATATATATATATATATATATATATATATATATATACATACATACACACACACACACATTTGATTTAGAAGCGCCTTTCAAAACTCTCGATGTCACTTTACAGTCACAGCATCAGTTTTTCTGTGGGTGAGCTGCGGCAGCCACACGCGCCAGCGTTCACTCAGTAGAAGTATTCCAAGTAGTTGAAATAGTAGAAGTAAATGAAGTAGTCGTAGAACATGTAGAAGTACAAGAAATAGTCGAAGTAGAAATAGGAGTAGAAGAAGTAGAGGAAGTAGTAGTAGCAGTAGAATTAGTAGAATACGAAGTACAGTAGTAGAAGTGGAAGTAGAAGAAGTAGAAGTAGAGGAAGTAGTCGTAGTAGAAGTAGAAGCATATATATATATATATATATATATATATATATATATATATATGATTTATTTTTAGTTTTTTGATCACAACCTGTGACTGTAAATTGGCCTTGAGAGTTTTGAAAGGCGCTTATAAATGAAATGTATTATTCTTATTATTATTTTCTGTACTTCTTTGAATGTGTTGGATGTTTCCTCATACAAAGAGTTTCGTCAGCAAACTAAAGTTGTGCTGTTGAGCACTGTAAAATGTAAAATGTCATTTCACTTAGTCATCCAAAACAAACTTTTTTTTAAAATTTTATTTTGTCAATCCAAGTTTTTGTTGTTTTGTTATTTCTTTCGTTAACTGTATCATACAGTACCTGTCAACCTTGGCTAATAGCTGCTCGTATAAATGATTACAATTCCCGTATAAAAGTTGTAGTCCGGCGTACATGATTTGAAATGAAAAGAAAACCCAAAAAATGTGAACCCCAGGGGAAATGGAGACAGTGTACCGTGTATGTGCACGTTATGCTTTTATCAATCAGACTGTATGCAGCAATAAAAAGAAATAAAACAATTACGATTGAGGATTACCGCGTCAAAAGTAGCGATCGGAGGCAGCATTGTCGTTAGCTACCAGCAGTCGAGACCAACTGTATTTGAACCAAAATGGTCTTTGTAAGATTGGTTCACAGTTTTTTAAAACATTTTTTCCCTTAAAGAAGTTGTAGTATGCCGTACATTATTTGAAATGATTAAAAAAGCATAAAATATATGGAAAATGTATACGTTGACAGGTATACTGTACTAGCCTTGAGTCAGGAAGGACCATCTTCTAAATTAGTAAAGATAATGGCAGTCTTAAAGGACAACCGACACCATGTTTTTGTTTCCTAACTGACATCAGAAAAACGTTTTATAGCATCTAAAATACCCAAAACACGCAGGCTGATATTTTTAGTCAAATGCAAAACACCAATAAAAAATGAGGTCCCAAAACTACTTCAAAATGACCCCGAAGATGCTGAATTTCAGAAGGTCCCACCCCCTTTTTCGTGATGTCACGCCAGGACGTCTTGCCTTGCTCAAGAATCAAAACAATGGCTTCAGATTTGGAGAAGATGCTTTCTTGTTACTCATCCAGTTATGAATATGATTGAAATAGTTCCGAAGAGGAAAGCATAAATGTTTGCAATCGATTAAAGAAGTCCACCCGTCTCAAATCGAGCCGTCAGTACTCCAATGTAGCGTCCCAGAAAATGCACAAGATGGCGCCCAAGCTCCATTGGAAATGGGCTGATTTATCTGGGCATTTGTGTCAACTATTATCAAATAGTAGCCTTGGTGCAACACACAACGATTCACCATCGCGTTATTTATGTGTTTTCCTTCTAATTTCGCCATCAACACGGATCAATACGAAGTTTTCAGACCAAAAAAGTACCCAAAATGCATTGTGTGTCGCTTTGTCGGTCAGGGGCGTTCCAGACGTGATGTCATGTCAGGCATCGTCATCAACAAGAAAACAAGACTTCCGGAATATTCAGCGCGAGTCTTAAAACGTAAAATATAGCTATATGCGGTGGACTCTTATTAAAATACGCTCAGTAGAAGTCATTTCAAGTGATTTTACAAATTATGGACACAACTTGTCCAGAGGTGTCGGTTGTCCTTTAAGATGATTTGCGCTTAAATATTCAGGTTGTTTTTTTTTTCTACATCATGAACTGCTTTTTTTTTTTTAAATCACAAAATAAAATGAAATAAAACAATGTTTGTATTTTCTGCCTAGAAACAAGAAAAGATGAAGTGTACAGCATTCGCTCCAAATTCCCCAACAAGTTGCCTGTGAGTTGCTCCCGTTTCGTTTCTCAGACTTGTCCGCTAGCTGATAACTGTTTTGTGTTCCAGGTTATTGTGGAACGTTATATCCGTGAAAAGACTCTCCCGCTATTGGACAAAACTAAGTTTTTGGTTCCCTTTGAGCTCACCTTGGGTCAGTTCCTCTGCCTGTTAAGGTAAAACCAGCTCACCTCAAGTTTCGGATCTTTTGCTTCTTCCTTGTTCACACATCTGATTCTGTCTGTCCTCTCAGGAATAAAATCGACCTGGATTCAACCCAGGCTCTCTTCCTGCTCGTGGCTGAGAAAAGCATGTCCTGCATGTCCTCCAGCATGCGGGAGGTCTACTCCCACTACAGAGACCCCGACGGTTTTCTCTACATCACCTACGCCTCGCAAGAAATGTTTGGAGCACCGCAACCGGCGGGAAGGCCGCCCTGCTGACCCACCCAAGTAACCTCGGGAGGCCCATTTTGTCGACATTTGGACCGTGTCCAAACGAGAGATGCTTGACGCGCTGTTGATCCCACAAAGCTGATCTGTTCAACCAAGACAGAAAATTCATCAAGTAATGTGATTATACAGCTCCAGAAACTTAAAGGGCAACCGACACCATTTTTTTTGTTTCCTAACTGACATCAGAAAAACATTTTAGAGCATCTAAAATACCCAAAACACGCAGGCTGATATTTTTAGTCAAAGGCAAAACACCAATAAAAATGACTTATGGCCCGAAATTGCCACGAAATGAGCTTGGAACTGGGCAGATTCAGAAAGTCCCTCCCCCTTGTTCATGACGTCACTATTGGTCACACACTGCCTTGCTCCAGAATCAAAACAATGGCTTCAGAGAGTTCAGATTCGGAGAAGATGCTTTCTTGTTACTCATCCAGTTATGAATATGATTGAAATAGTTCTGAAGTGGAAAGCATAAATGTTTGCAATCGATTAAAGAAGTCCTTCCGTATCAATTAGAGCCGTCTGGACTCCAATGTAGCGCGCAGAAAATGGACAAGATGGCGCACAAGTTGGAAATGGGCTGATTTGACCTCTGGAAATTTATATAAATTTACACCTTCTTTCCGCGTGTTACCGCAATTGGCTGCGACACACAACTATCACCATCGCGTTATTTACATAGTTTTCCTTCTAATTTCGCGATCAACACGGTGTTTTCAGACGAAAAAAAGTACCCAAAATGCATTGTGCGTCGCTTTCTCGGTCACGGGCGTTGCCTCCGTGACGTCACCTAGGGCATCGTCATCAACTCGAAAACAAGACTTCCTGACTATTCAGCACGAGTCTTAAAACGTAAAATATGGCTATATGCGGTGGAATCTTTGTAAAATACGCTCATTAAAAGTCATTTCAAGTGATTTTACAAATTATGGACACAAATTGTCCGGAGGTGTCGGTTGTACTTTAAACAAATATCCATATCATTGGCTCTCAATGACAGCTGGCGGGAGAAGTGCAATACCAACAAAGCTAAGTGGCGCTGGAGCCGGCACGGCGCAGGAACAGGCTTAAAGTCATGATGATCGTCATTCGTTCGTCGCACTTAATCCACCTGCCTTGCATCACTTCTTCCTTCCTCGAAAATGTGAATTCTTGTCCCCAGAGGACCATTTGAGGCACTGTGATGTGTTTCGTTGTTCAAAAAGAAATAAAGATCCTTTTAATACATCGACTCGGTGTGAAAACAGTGATATGCTACTTTTAGAAATGTTTTATAAGGGTGAACGCAGTTCCAAGGTCAACATTTATTAAGCTAAATATAAATTCTAACTGGTTGCTAGGCGGATTTTTTTCCCAGGTCCCCGCTATGGTACCTTGGAGTAAGGGCTACCAGGCCCTCAAAAATTCTGCAAATACATCCCATGGGGTCCGTTTTTGATCCCAATTGACTTTGGGAAGGGTGCCATACAATCGCTATAAATCGTCAACACGGCCACGTTTGTATGATTGAAAACGAAATAATTTCAAAAGATTCCCCCCCCAATTCATACAGCTCAAATCTATTTGTTTTTTAAACTACACATTTTAAAGATGTATGTAACAATGTTTAACAGTGCGCTCTAAAAACTAAGACATGGCTGCCTGAGTCACATTCAAATTCATGATAAACTGGAGTTATCACACACCTGGAGCCAATAACAGAGCCTCTGATTCACTCAAAATAAAGTTTTGCCATTCCACTTGTAGTTTCCTGACATCCATCTATCTAGCTAGCTAGCTAAATAGAGCTAGCTAGCTAGCTAAATGGAGCTAGCTAGATAGATTGCTAAATAGATAGATAGATAGATAGATAGATAGATAGATAGATAGATAGATAGATAGATAGATAGATAGATAGATAGATAGATAGATAGATAGATAGATCAAGCCAGCTAGCTAAATCGAGCTAGCTAACTAAATAAAGCTAGCTAGCTAGCTAGATAGAGTTAGAGAGATAGAGCTTGATAGCTAGATAGATAGATAGATAGATAGATAGATAGATAGATAGATAGATAGATAGATAGATAGATAGATAGATAGATAGATAGATAGATAGATAGATTGATAGATAGATAGATAGATAGAAGTATGATGTTTCGCTGTATTTAAGGTGTGCTCTTGGTTTATATTAAACATACCTTTTGGAATGATGGCCACAAAGTTAACAAAAGCATAACAAAATTTCCCAAACCAAAATGTGATATTTGAGGGATTATTTTATTCAATTAAAAATGTAATTCTTACAAGAATGTTGCCCCCCCTCCCGCCTGTACTCGACAGAATGTTCGTTGACACACAGGTGGCTAATTCCCCACATGGCCTCTGAGAACTCGCACTGTTTGTTATTAATTACATACGTTTCTGCAAGGTTCACTGTGTCATAGGTTTTTATTTATTTTTTATTATTTTTTTTTTGAGTTGTGAAAGGTGATGGAAACAAAGAAATAGGAAAGGGGCAGGAAACAAGGTGAGGCTGTGAAGCCGCAAATAATGACCCGAGAAGGAAGGAAGTGGGGAAAATGGGGAGTGGTGATGAGTGTGTTCCTATCGGAAGAAGACAGGAAAAGGGAAAGAATGTATTGGAGAGATACACTGTCGAGTAGGAGAGCGGCAGTCTGTGTCAACACACAGACAACAAAAACACAGAGATATCAAATCATGGCTCGCCTCACTTCACATCATTGTGGACATTCCGGCAGCTTTGTGCGATTTTAGAAGGAGGTCAAAATGAGATGAAGCGACACAACTTCGCAATGTTTAATAGTCCGATTTCCAACCATCCTTGAATCGTCGGCCCTCGAGGTCAACTTTCCTCATTTGTTCGATTGTTGCCATTTTTGAAAATTGGGGGGCTCATTCAGTCAATTACTCATATACAGTGATACCTTGGCTTACGAACTTAATCGGTTCTCAGAAAGTGCGTGTAAGGTGAAAAGTGTGTAACCCAAGCATTAATTTCCCATTGGAAACAATTAAAACGAGAATAATACGTTCCCAGATCCACAAAAACATAATTTTCTACTAAATAAGCCTTAAAACTACATAAAATATACCTTATTTATGTATGTCTGTGTAAGCTCTCAGTCGTACAGGAGTGGTCCTTCGATGAGAAGGTTTCTTCAGCCGTCATCTGTACAATTTTGAAATTGTACAGATTATTTATTTATGTATGATAAACGTGTTATGATATTGTAATTAAAGAAATAAACCGTACTATATAATAAAGTAATTTTATTTACCTTTGTGATGGTTGTTGAGGGCTTGATGGAATGGAGTGGGAGGAGGTGGGAGAGTCACAGAGGCTGCGGGCCGGATGAAAATTGACCACAGGCCGCATTTGGCCCCCAGGCCTCATTTTGGACATGTTGCTTTAGTGTGATACAATGTCACATACATATAAGATTTGTGGATCGCCGTTCACATAATATTCATAGACGATCTGAATCAAGTCTCGGAAGGTGAATCTGTTGTTATTTATATTTGATGCAGCAACATTATTATATTCATCCATATTGTTTCACCATACAGTTTCGCTTTGCAAACTCAATTATGTTCATCAAGGCAATGTTTACCATTGGAATAAAGTGAAATAGAGTTAATCTGTTCCATTTGTGGACCCAATTTGTTTACTTTTTGGAATCAATTTAGGAATAGCAACAACAACAACAAACAATCCTATAATCAATCAAATAAATAAGCAGAACACACATTATTAAGAAGAATCAATATTTTCACAATATATGTATATATTTTCCCCCGTCTGTGATGGTGTAAATGTGGGTGCGTATGGTTGTTCGCACATGTCCAAAGTCTGGCCCGGGGGCCAAATGCGGCCCGTGGTCAATTTTCATCCGGCCCGCAGCCTCCGTCATAAAATCACATAAAAACATGTAGAATTCATACATTGGGCCGTAGCATTGTAGCCTGTGTGTCCTAAGTGCTGCCATCTAGAGGCTCAAGTAGAAACAGAAAACTAGTACTCAATGAGCCCCCCTAATTTTCTAAAATGCGACAATCGACTAAAGGTGTAAAGTTGACTGTCAATGTCAATTCAATTTTGATATGCATGTTTCAAATGAACCAGAACACATTCTTAAGATAGCTGAAATGAAAATTAAAAAAAAGCAAATGTAGGACACAAAATTACTCACTGAAATGAATTTAAATTCATTGCTGTTACTTGTAAAGAACGTCTGCCATTGTTAACTCAACAAATCTGGCCCTTTTTTGCAAAACGTTTGGAGACCCCTGGTTGTTCATATCTTATGATTTAACTTGGGGTAGATTCTTTTACATTTCAACTTGCAAACCAAGGTTGTGTCGTCACGTATGCTAAAGTTTATTGGCTCACAGCTTGCAGGTTTGTAGTGCGGCAACGGACCGGTGGCTGTCAACCGCTAGCAAAGATGATGTCCTGTGTCGTGGAGTCGTTGCTTTGTGGCTCCTCTACGTTGACTGCACTGTGCCATGATCGTGGTCAGATTAATTTTGAACAAAAATGGGCAGTAGATATCAAGAATGTATTGAAATATTTGCTCACTTTTGTCCAAAGTTTAGCATCGCATGATCATGGTACCTTTTTGAAACTTACAGCTACTTGTTGGGATACTAACGATGGCTCAAGTATGGCAGTTTGATGCACACGTATTAAAAAAAAAAACAATGTACTCAAATTACTTTCAATATTATCCAAACACATACTTACAAAAAAGAAACACATTTTTCTCTTCAGTCTTTTAGGGTTAATAGTTTCAAACTATGGTACCATTCCGAGAAAATCACAATGCCCCATCGCCGGTGAGCTATTTTTAGAAATGGCCGGCAGTCTATTCATGTTTACTCACCTTTGAGGTGAACCTCCTGCCTGTCGACGTCACATTGGTGACCTCTTCAAAGTATAAACTCCCAAATAATAATAATAATGTATTTATAAGCGCCTTTCAAAACTCTAAAGGAGACTTTACAGTCACAGGATAAGTTTTTCTGGGTGTGGGTAAGCAGCGGCGCCCACACGCGCCAACTCAACCCGGAAGTGGAAGTGTAGACCACAAAAGCAAATATAAAATGGGTAATCGGCAAAATAACATTGAAATAAAGTAAAACTACTCGCAATTTGAGCTCCAATATAATATGGTCATCAGCATAATAATAATGTTCAAATAATGTAAAACTCACCTTACCTTAAAATGGGCATCCCTTTTCCTTCATTTCTAAACGCTAGCTAGCGAACTGTTTTAGCTTTCGTTGTACAAAATGGAGGATTACTGGGATTGAAAAAATGCACATTGAGAGTGTCAAAATGAAAGCTATGACCGATGCAATACAGGACAGTACTGTACAGTGCAGAGATGGCCCTGTTCCATTCTTTTGCCAGTAACGATTATGTGTGAAAATTGGAACATGTCAATAGTTTATTGCTGGGGGGGATCCTTCAATAACTAATATGTATAAGTTATAGTACACTATACAATAATGATGAAAACAAAAAATGTTAATCGACAAAAAAAAACCTGTCAGAGTTCATTGTGCCATCTTGTGCCGCAGTCTCTTGTCTGTGTAAAGCAAATGTAGAACAAAAACTTCATAGTCAGGACCAGAATGATAAACACTTCTTTTTATTTATCTGGCAAAATAACAAAAAGGGAATCGTTTGGAGTCCAAGCCAGGAAATACAAAAATATAGGTGAACTTATTTATTTCCTCTCTTTCTCCAAATTGACCCCCTCTGCCCCCCAAAAAATATTTCTTTGGACCAACAAATAATGTGGACTATATACTATAAGATATCTTTTACACACCGGTGTAAATTTAGCTTCAGGCTCATCATGCAACATCCCACGACACGGTGAATTGGTCGCGGGTGTAGCAATGTCCTCCCGTGTGGAAAATCATTCCACGAAGGCCTTCCCAATTTATTCATTCGGTACAACTCTGGAGAAAGTGGCGGCACTTTTTTCTATTTCTAATAATGCTATTTGGGTGAGTGGAATGAACATTTGTTAGTTTTATTACTTATATGATTCCAAAATGTGCATACAAACGTTATGTGAAAGAATGATTGAATAAAACGTTTTGAGTATATTTTGGGACAGATTTAAATTCTTTTTAATTCAGATAGCCGATTTATTAAATTCAGCTAAGTCATATTTAACTATCAAGTACATTTGTAATGATTTTTTTTTGATTGGTTTATTTTGGCGCGGGGTGGGTTGACGGGACACTATTTTGGAACTATTTTCATACCGCAACAATATATTTCCAGTTAACATTTGTCAAAGTGGTCCTATATGAAGAGAGCGTGCGTGTGTTGATGTGGCACTTGGTGTAAAAAGTTTGAAATACACTGCTTTAGAGCATTTATTTGCGGAAAGTGAAAAAAAAAAAACCAGTGTTTCTTTGGTCTCTTAATTTTTCTCCAGAGCTGCATTTTCAACACACCAATTCATCACCCAATTCACCCAAAAAAAATCAACTCCTTTTTTTCCCACAAGTCTCTTTCTAGCATGGGGAGAGTCCCCAACAGGAAGTGAAGCGCTACTCCTGAAGCGTAGCCACACGCTTGGACGGAGGCACCAGGTGTTGCGGGAGCGTAGCGGGCAACTCGTGACCTTCCAGCTTGACTTTGATCAGGTGGTTAGCCAGGGCGAACTCTTCGTTGTCAAGGAGGCCATCTTCGTCCACGTCGGCGAGCTTCCAGATCTTTCCCAGCACCGTGTTGGGCAGCTTGGACTTGAGCATCTCCTTCTTGGCGATGGCGCCCGACACTTTGCCGTTGGTGGGCGACAGCATGTAGAAAATCTCGTCGTACGAGGGCTTGTCGCGGTTCACCACCCATTCCAGGTCGTCGATGCCCTCGCCGGCCCCCTCGCCGTAACCGTGACCGAAAGGCCCGCTCCTGGTTCCCTCAAAGGCGCCGCCCTTGACGGAGTTGCTGGGCAACGCTGCTTCCTCCTGGCGCACCAAAGACATGAGGCGGGAGATGTCGTTGGCCAGCATCAGGTCCACAGCTTCCAGCAGCTTTGGCTTCATGGTAGGAAACCTTGAAAAGTCATGAGCGGTGAGGAGCTCCTGGGGGAGGGGGACAGAAAACAGGAATTGGAGATAGAAATAGATCGGTCTTCCAGTGGCAGAGCGCGGGCAGGATTTCCTGACAAACCAGGAAAAATAAATCGGGCCCATATCCTGGAGGGAATGTCGGGAAAGAGGTTTAAACGAAGCTGGGTGCGCACACAGTCAACCCCCACAACAATATTAATTCATACTTTTTTTTTTAACTCATTCACTGCCAGACGATGTGCAAAAATGTGTCCACTCCATTGCCAAGGTTTTTGTCATTTTCACTCAAATTGCAGTACCCACAGAATATTGACTTTTAGCACTACATAAACATTCAATGCAGCGTAAGAAATTTTAGACTCTCTTCTTTCAACAGAAAAAAAAGGTCATTCCTAAGTTATATGGGTCTGGAGTTATATGAACTTGAAACGAGGGCGGCTGTCCATAATACAATGCAATACATACATATTGGTTTATATAGCGCTTTAACAACAGCTGAAGCTGGAACATCGCACTAACATGGAAAAAAAGGGAAATGTTGCCCCTTTAAAGGACAACCGACGTCTCCGGACAAGTTGTGTCCATAATTTGTAAAATGGCTTCAAATGACTTCTACTAAGCGTATTTTACAAAGATTCCATCGCATATAGCTATATTTTACGTTTTAAGACTGGCGCTGAATATTCCGGAAGTCTTGTTTTTGAGTTGGTGACGAGTCCTCACGTTACGTCACTGAAGGAACGCCCCTGACCGAAAAAAGGACAGGACATCGCAGTCTTTCCATCACGTCAATGCATTTTGCTGTACTTGTTTGGTCTGAAAACTTCATGTTGGACCAAAAACAGGCAGAAAAGGGCGACAAAGCTCCGTGTAAGGACAGCCGCCCCTATTTCAAGCTCATATAACTCCAGACCCATATAATTTAGGAATTAACTCTTTTCTCAAGTGCACTCGCACTATAAAATCTGGAAGCACCCATTTTTGTCCTCATTTTGTGGGTGTCAGAATCAAAAGTCAGAATCAGAAAGCCTTTAATAGTCCCACAATGTGGACATTTGCTCCTAGTTTTAAAATGACGTTTGATGTGAAAATGTGTCGTGCGAAGAAAATACACGTGCTGAGTGCATATGCTTGGGATCATATTGAGCTTGTCCTTACCTGCATTTTAGCAAGGTTGGGGAAATCTCCAGGTGAGATCTGGTACTCCTTCTCCACCTTCAAGTAGATCTCGCCCAAGTTGGCAATCAGCTCTTTCTTCTTCAACTCCTTTCCAAACACACTCGGCATTTCCTTCCTCAACGTGCAGATGATGTACGCGTGCACCTGAAGGACGTATGAGAGGTCACATAATTCAGTAAGTTTCCCACTTCGCGGTTAACATTTCCAACTACAGTGATACCTTGGCTTACAAACTTAATTGGTTCCCAGACAGGGTGTGTAAGGAGAAAAGTGTGTATCCCAAAAATTAATTTCCCATCGGAAACCATTAAAATAAGAATAATCCGTTCCCAGGTCCCCATCAAACATAATTTTCTACTTTCTAATTTTCTAAGCCTTAAAACTACCCAAAATATACCTTATTTTATGTATAATAAATGTGCTATGGTATTATCATTAAAGAAATAAACTGGACTCATGCTGTGCTGGATGTCATGCATATTAGCATATTTATCAATAAAGCTGACTCTGATTTATACACCGTAAAATATGGTAATCTCAATTTGAGTAGTGTTTCATAACTTGAGCAAGGTGGAATTTGATTGTGTTGTTGATGTTTTTTTTATTTCCTGAAAATTGGACGTTAAGGAGATTTAAGCAATCTACCAGACAGTGATGGGCAAAAACCGAGAGACCCCGTGGACATAACAGTTTAGCAGCTAGTTTCTATTGTGCATCGGCATGAAATGATTTTGGAAGCATTAACCTTTGCGAGGCGCGCTCGCTTGATGAGGTCGTTGAGTTTTCGTAAAGCGGCATTGCGGGGCAAGGATTGGATGTCCAAGAAGAGGTCCTGTTCCTCGGCCTCAAACAACTTCCTGTTATCCGGCACCAGCAAGGGCTGGGCCCAAAATGAGCCGATATACACGCGCACCACCTGGAGGGAAACAAACAACATTGACATATTCAGCATATTTGCACCCACATGATTGACGCTGATGACACAGTGATGTGGGTGGAAAGAATAAACAGATGGCAAAGGTGCATTTGAGAAATGGAAGCAGCCACAATGAGATAGTGTGAAAACAGAAAAAGGACGGCGGGACGCTTCAAGTCCTTCAAACGTGCATTGTTGCGGGCGGCAAAGTCAGTGAATAATTGTCCATGTGAACCTTGGCTTCCTCTGGATCCATTTATGACTTTAGCCAAAGTTCAAACATTCACTAAGCTATGAGGCAGGGATAAAAATATTTACATTAAAAAAATCAATTCAAATAACTTGTGTGGCCCTAAATGCTTTGTTACATTTCCATTAAAAAAATGAATCAATTACAGTCTGCCATGAAAATAAAATTCAAATCACTCTTTTTCAGAGAGCGATTGACATTCCAATGACCTTGACAGCAAGCACAAAGGATCTTTGAACCTCTATTATTTCAGAAACTACCGGTTCTTTGCAAGATATATATTGTTAGAAAGGCTTCCGAATCTGCATAATAATAATACATTTAATTTACAAGCGCCTTTCTGAACACTGAAGGAAGCTTTAGAATTAAAAGAACAATACACAAAACAATAAAACCATAAATAAAATGATAAATAATAAAATAGCTAATTAAACTGGACTATGAATGCAATTTTAAACAGATGGGTTTTGAGGTGGGATAGGAAAGTAGGAAGGGAGTCAATATGTCGGATGTTGGGTGGAAGTGAGTTCCAGAGTTTGGGAGCAGAGCGGCTGAAAGCTCTGCACCCCATCGTGGTGAGACGGGTAGAGGGCACATAGATGTGGAGGGAGGATGAGGGTCTGGAGTTAATGCATCCATGAGTCAATGTACACTCAGTGAATATTTGAGCCACGGATACTTGGGTCTGTATAAGCTCTCAGTTGTACAGGAGTGGTCCATCGATGAAAAGGTTTCTTCAGCCGTCATCTGTACTTCTTTGAAGGTGTCGGACGTTTCGCTTTTTATCCAAGATGCTTCTTCAGCGAACTAAAGTCTTACTGGTAGTTTTGGCCCTATATATATATCCCTACTGTCCAGACATGGCGGTGCCGGACTCTGCTATTATAGGTCCCTGCTCTCAGGTTGGGGGGAGCAGAGGATTACTCGTTGCAGCTCCACTGATTGTTCCTATTGTCCTGACTAACGACTGGCCTGATTGCCCTATTTGCTCTGGTATCACCTCATCAGCATTACTAATCCTATGTTGCATAAGCAGGCTGTTGTACGAACGATCCAAATTGAACCTCCCACCACCAAATCGGTTGAGTGAAGAATTTAGCTGTTTTATGAAAATCACTTCTTTTACCCCCCTTTCAAACCATCTATGTTCTTTCGCTAAGATTTTAACCTCATTGTCGCCAAATGAGTGGTTGCTAGCTTTTAAGTGCATATGTACCGCCGATTGAGGCCCTCTAGTATTATCCCTGCGATGTTGATAGTCTTTTTTTGAGAATTTTCTTTAGTCTCCCCAATATTGCTCTTTACAATTTTCATTCTTACAATGTCTTGAATACATGCAATTTGTTTAGTCTCCCCAATGCAGTACATTGGGGAGACTAAACAAATAACGGATAATACAGGGCTGCAGAAGGAGGAGAAGATACCAACATGTCCTCCCATCCGTCATTCTGGGGAACGTGGGATTGCTTCCGAACCAAGATGAACGAGCTAGCGGCGCTGACGCAATATCAGATGGAGTCCCGTGAAACCAGGTTGCTGCTCCTCACATAAAAATGGTGATCACTCTGGACATACACACGGCGAGTTGGAGGGCTTCCAACTCATATGTGCGGACAGGAATGCAGGAGCCGTAAGAAGAATGAAGGGGGAATTGCTGTGTTTGTGAACGACGAATGGTGCAATCCTGGGCACATCATATTCAAAGAGAAACTCTGCACTCGGGACACTGAACATTTTTTGAGATACCCGCAAAAATGTTTGTATGTACCGTTGTTCGTAACGCGAATGGTCATAAGTCTGGGAGCGTCTGTACTGCAAGTTTCAATGAAAGCGAAATCAGCTTGATGATTTGGCCATGTTACAAACCTTTTCACAAAAGGCCCGACGTACAACTACAAACAACGGTCTGTGAGATACTAGAGTCACGTATACCTCTGGCGTGTTGATGATTTTTCCCAAGGACCACATGAGTGCCCCGTAGACCCTCATGAGCTGCTGGGTACTGATCTGGTCGGCCTTGTTGAGGACCACACGCATTTTGTCCTCGTGGTTCTTGAGTGCGCGGATCACTTCGGAGAATTCATCGGAGATGTCCAGCTTGTGGGCATCGAACAAGAGGATGATGCGGTCCACACGCTCAGCAAACCACTCCAACACGGCGGCAAAGTCGTACCCTGCAGGCAATAGCGATACATAGGTAGCACTGAGGAATTCACTTGCATGCACATGTTGACTTGCGTGACCTACAAAGTGTGTGTACGACAATTCCTTAAACATTTTCACACAAACGGCGAGTACATCGCTCTGGGAATGTGTTTTCACATCCACTTCTCTGAAGGAACTAATACCGGAAGATCGGACTTTTTGACATTTATTAATCCTTCCTGAAATTCATTACCTCAAAATGAGAGGTCATACTTTCTTCCTCAAGGCATTTTCAAGAATTTCTCAGGCCGCCCACACCCAGTTATGAATTACATACAGTACCATATTTACCAAAAAGGCTTGAATGTTTTTCAAAAGATGACCCTACGTCTTATACGCAGGTGTGCCTTATTGTAGGTCTTGCAACTACTGTCAGCAGACACGACTCCATTTCATGTGTAGAAGAAGTTGTGCATGCCTTTACTGTAGCGCCTTATAATGCGGTGTGCCTCATACAGTAAAGTCTCGTTATATCGATATCGGATATATCGATAGTCCCGGTTATATCGATAATATTTCTATGCACGCACGAAAATTACATGCAAACAGGGTCGGATATATCGATAGTCCCGGTTATATCGATATTTTTTCGGACTCCCTTGAATATCGATATAACGAGACTTTACTGTATTAGGAAAACTTTTAGATATTTCTAAAAGTACATGTTTATATATTCTATTTGGAAAACCTTTTTCATTCATTGAAGGTGCGCCTTATAGTCCGGTGCGCCTTATATATGGAAACGATTTGGAAATACACCATTCATTGAGGGTGCACCTTATACACCGGAATATACGGGGTTCAATATTGTATATCTTAATGGTAAACCATATTAGGATAAAGTTTTGATCACCCAATTTCAGTTTCTACATTTAACCCAGAAAATGTCAGATGAAAAAAAGGCTTGCGGGAACATTGCGACCCCTCAAACATTTCTCAGTTCCAATTTGTGTTACATTTCTGTTATTTGCGATTTTCTCCTATTTAACGTGTGTTCTTGTAGAGTTCAAATAGCATAGGACTGATTAAGTCAACCAGCATAGGACTGATTAAGTCGAACCCGGGAGGCTGTACTGAACCCTACCTTTCTACATCAGCACACAGTGGGAATTAAAGATGTCATTTTTACGTGTAAAGATGGAAATATGCGACTCAATTCTGTGTATTTATTTAATTAGTGACATTCAGTGGATTATCTATCTATCTATCTATCTATCTATCCATCTATCCATCCAACCACTGGCTATTAGCTAGCTAGCTTTTCTCCCTATTTGAGTTATTCTGGGTTGTTGGCTATCTATTAGCTATCTACAAGTTGGCTAGCTAGCTTTCTGTCTATTGCCTTCCGGGTTGAGTGAACGCTGGCACCCACAGAAAAACTTCATCCTGTGACTGTAAAGTGACCTTGAGAGTTTTGAAAGGCACTTATAAATGAAATGTATTATTATTATTATTATTATTATTATGAAACAATGGATTTGATTTGAGGCATATTATCAGCCATCTTGTCCAGTTCATCTCGTTGGAGCACCGTTTGCAATCAGCAGCGCAGATCTGCTGCACACGCATTCCTTCCCAGCCTTTGTCTGCGGAGTTTGTGCACATAAAGAGAGTGTGGCACAATAAAAGGCGGAGGGAAAGAAGAATGAGATAAGAGGGGAGATTAAAGTGCCAAAAAAGCCAGCACCGCTAAGTGAGGGTAAGTGAAAGTAAGCTGCAATTTTCCTGTGTATGGCTGGCAAGTAGGAGACAGCAGAGGACATTTTGCTCATTCTCTCTTCCTTCTATTTTTTCCCCCCCAACACGTGTTAGGAAAAGCAGGAGTGAGAGACAGCTGCTGTAAGGCTCACTTATAGCCTGTGTAGACAACTGCAGCTCTCGCAATGTACGTCGACAGCGCACAGGGATGCAAGCGAGACACATGCCGCCACACCTTATAGGGAAAGAGTGAGGGCGCTCTCGTAAGTGAGACATTCAAGGGTGTGTAGGGGTGGGACAGTTTTCAAATACAGTGAGACCTCAACTTACAAAAACCTTATCTTACAAACTTTTCATCTTACAAACTTCAAATTTCAGAAAATTAAACCTTATAATAAGCACTATTTTCATAATACACACCCACCACGTCTGGCGGAGTGATATTCGGCGGAAGCACACGACCGAACAGCACCAGAGGTTAAGTTACCAACAGTCCTTATGGAAGGTGACTCTCCTTCCATAAGCCATCAACAACCATCAAAAAGGTAAATAAAACTTTATTTTACAGCACAGTTTATTTCTTTAATTACAGTCCTCATGTAATGTGCCTCTCTTTCCAAACAGCAATTCTGTTTGACCTTCGACCTCCAACGCCATTCCATCAAGACCATCACAAATGCAAATAAAGTGACTTTATGATACAATGCGGTGTATTTCATTCATTGCAATACAATAGCACATTTATTATACATAGAATAAGGTATGTTGTGTGTAGTTTTAAGGCTTATTTAGTTGAAAAGTATATTTTATGGAACCCCGGGAACGGATTATTCCCATTTTAATGGTTTCCTATGGGATTTTTTTTTTTAGATACACACTTTTCGCCTTACACACTCTGTCTGGGAACCAATTAAGTTTGTAAGTTGAGGTCTCACTGTATACTGTAATGGAAAGTCGATTTGATAACTCATTCACTGCCATTTCCAAATGTATTCTGGTTTTGGCTTTTCTTGCCCGGGGGGTGCCAATAAAGTGCTGGCCAGGCCTCTGGCAATGTTTTTCCCTTCCACAAGGGGGCAGCATGATAGAGATTAGACAGAATAAGAAGTTATAGTTAAAAGTTTCATGCTGTTATATGCTTAGTCAACATGTGTGACTCGAAGACACAATTGAAGCACAGACAAACCTGGGGTCAATCTGAGGTCAACAGACACAGCAAATTAAACTGTCATCTTCATCTAGGAGATCCGCCCTTGGACAGAATTTAGGACTTGGGAGTGTCCGATCGAACATCTCTGACACAGCATTACCCTTTTCTCCATGCTAGCGCTTCGTTACAGCTTCAGCTGTTGTTAAAGCGCTATATAAATCAATATGTATGTATTGCATCGTATTTTGGACAGCCACCCTCATTTCAAGCTCATATAACTCCAGACCCATATAATTTAGGAATTAACTCATTTTTTTCTGATGAAAGAAGAGATTCTAAGCTTTCTTATGCTCTACCACAACACATACACAACTGTACCGACCTCCAATAATTCAAATCCGTGCTTAAAATTGACCTATTCCGCAATGCTTTTAAAACATTTTTGTCTCTTTTACCCATGCTTCCTTTTGCTCATTTAGATTGTTTTTTTATGTCAATTATGTCTGCTTGTCTTCAGGTGTACCTTTTATTTAATTTTTAGCTTTTGTAAAGTGTCTTTGAGTGTGATGTAAAGCACTTTCAAATACAATGTATTATTATTAATTACCATTATTATTATTATGTCGTCCTAAAACTTAATATTCTGTGGGTCTTGGATTTCGAGTGACAATGACAAAAACCCTGGCATTGGAGTGGACACAGTTTTTGCACATCGTCTGGCAGTGAAAGGGTTGACGGACAGAACATTGTGTCCAATGTGCCGTCAACATTTATTTGCTCCAGATTTTTATGTATTTCGCAGCGAAACAGCAGGCCCACGTGACGGCCATGATGGAATTGGCGACTTTCCCCATCAAGGAAACCATTTTTGTTCTTATCCTGTGTGTAAAGTGTCCTTGAGAGTTTTGACATGAATGAAATGTATTATTATTAATAAGGCAAACGCATTGAAATCGTCATCAAAGTCCATTCAGACTCACATTGTGAACGTCACAAATGCCCTTTGACATTAATTTCAATTGACAGCAGGTGGCAATGATGCGTAAAATGTCAGCCTCCTTGAATGTTGTAAAATGGGTGTCTGACACTGTTGAATTTTTCCACAAACGCAATATTAAATAGAATATTTCGTGTCGTTTTGACGGGGGATATAAGGCCAAAGTTACCAGCACCACTTTAGTTCGCTGACGAAGCTTTTCAGATGAGGAGCGAAACGTCCAACACGTTCAAAGAAGTACAGATGACGGCTGAAGAAACCTTTTCACCGATGGACCACTCCTGTACGACTGAGCGTTTACACAGACCTTTGGACACACTTCAGCTGTCATCCTGAACATATTACTAAACTACTAAATAAGTTATGAAATCAATTTCACATTTTCAGCTCTGTGAATCACAACAGCAATGTCGCTAACTAATTTCATCACTTAACGATTCAGCAAATAATACTGAACATCATATATTTTTTGAACTACACCCAAAAGAGTGTTATACGCTGAGTTTTGTGCTTGAACGTGTTTTTAATCTTTTCATTGAGCCAGTCACAGGACGCCTTGTTGGACTAAAATTCTTCTGTTTAAAGCCTTTTGAGTCCAGGAAACATTCCACCCGGCAACTGTCACTTTGATCGAGCTCCATGTAAAAATATATTTGTAAAATACATTCCACATTTCACCTAAATAACAAGGTGCCAATTCTCCATTTAAGGGCACTAAAATGACCTCATAATAATGGAAAAATATATTTGCAAAATATACCGCACATTTCACCTCAATAACAACAACAATGCCAATTCTCCATTTAAAAGGCACCACAATGACCTTATAATAATCGGCGACAATGTGGCGACATAGTGATGGTATGAAAGTTTGCCGGATATCTGCATAGAATGTTTAAAGTCTATACGCACTTGTTTGTATATGATACAGTCGACTACGGTATTCTATCGATGTTTATACACAAACAGACAGGACAGACTGGTGTGCGTTTATTAGTGTACAGTACAATCAACAGGTGCAGGGTGGAGAAATTAAAAGGTGTCTCTTAGTCGAATCAAGGTCACGTGAATACCGTATTTTCCGGTGTATAAGGCGCACGGGAGTATAAGCCGCACCCCCAACGAATGGCGCATTTTCAAATTGTTTCCAAATATACACCGCTCCGGAGTGTAAGGCGCACCTTTAATGAATGAAAAAGGTTTTCCAAATATAATATACAAATGGATAATCTTATTTCCAAATATAAGGCACACCACATTATAAGGCGCTACAGTAAAGGTACAACTTCTGTGGAGGGAAATGAAGTCGGTGATTGGTGACAGTCGTTGCGAGACCTGTTGTGGCTCAATATTACTTCACCTATAAGGTGCACCTGCGTATAAGGAGCAGGGTCATCTTTTGAAGAAAATTAAGGTTTTCGGGTATACCTTATACACCTGAAGATACGTTAGTCTCACTAGCCTAACGCGACATTATGACTGAATGCAAGATGAATATCTCTGTGGAATAAAAAATAACGTATTTTCCAGTGTATGAGCAGTGTTTGAAATAACGTCTGCCTGGAGGCCCGGGGCGTACAACTTTTACGTCGGGCGTACAACCTTCACGTCTCGGCCCGGTTGGCCGACAACTTCTTCAAGAAAAAAAAAAAAAAAAAACAAACAAAGATTATTTTCAAATCAAACTTTTGTTTAATTCAATAAAGCAAAAGCTACAAGCAAACCTCTACAAGCCACATGGACTCCTGTTTCTAAGCTTTCAAGTACACTTTTTAGTCACGGTATAATCCGAAGCACAAAAGAGGCAAAAGAGCCAATCAGAAGCCTATTTCGTGCTTCGGACTTAACCGTGACTGAAAAGTGTACTTGAGAGTTTTGAAAGCCGCTTAGAAGGAGGAAGCCACGTGGCTTTGAGCAGACAACGCAACGCAAACATTGCATTGTGCACCATGATGACAACTGGAGAAAAAATCTTCAGCAAGGTGTATTTACCATAAAATAAGCAAGGAAGCATTTGTGGTAGGTACTTCCTTATTTAAAAAAAAATCATTTATACTTCGCAACAATGTTTTTTTTTTTTTTTGCAATTAGTCATCTTATTGTGTTTCAAGGTGTGAAAAATGGGGCAGGCAACTTTATGGCCGGGCAGGCAACTTTTCAGAGTTGTCTGCCCGGGTGTCCGCTAACTTTTTGTGATGAGTTTCAGACACTGGTATAAGGCGCACCCAGAAACCTTCATTTTCTTGAAAAAAATGACCCTGCACCTTATACGCAGGTGCGATTTATATGTGTAGTAAGGTGCAGGGTTATCTGTTGAAGAATATCAAGGCTTTTTGTTCTGCCTTCTACACCGGAAGATACATTAGTCTCACTAGCCTAATGCTACAATATGACCGTGTGTAATGTGTAATGTATAAGGCGCACCGGAATATAAGGCACACCTTCAATGAATGAAAAATGTTTTTTAAATATAATATATAAAGAAAACATTTTCCAAATATAAGGCAAACCACATTATAAGGCGCTACAGTAGAGACTGGGGTTACGCACTAGTTTTACAGGGGGAAATGGAGTCTGTGACAGTAGTTGCGAGACCTGTTGTGGCTCAATATTACTTCACATATAAGGCACACCTGCATATAAGGGTCATCTTTTGACGAAAATTAAGGCTTTTGGGTCCGGTGTATACGGCGCACCCAAAAGCCTTAATTTTCTTGCAAGGATGACCCTTCACCATATACGCAGGTGCGCCCTTATATGTGAAGTGCGGTACAGGGTCACCTTTTGAAGAAAACCAAGGCTTTGGGGTGAGCGTCAGACACCAGAAAATACGGTAATCAAGACTAAACCTAAACCAGTTCTCTTGGTCATAAGATTTTGTTTCCGTTTGTTTGGATAACCCCTTTAAATGTCTCTTTACTGAACTTCTCGATTCACTCCAGCTGCTGATTTTATTTTATTTTTTTACTAGGCTGTGTGTCATGGGAATACTAGATTCAATGAAAAACAGATTGCATAGCAGCATACTGAGCCTTGCACACGGCGTTGCTGGCCTGGTGGAAACTCACTTAGAATTCTTCATTTTACACGATTTCCTTAATGACAAAAGCCTCCGATTACAATGCGTGCACTTCCTCTTGTCACGTGCAGAAAAAAGGAAGATGTTTTTGAGAGTCACTTTGAGTCACATGAAAATTGTGTCTTACTTCTGAAGTGAAAGTGAGCTGTGTGAATCGTGACTAAAACGGATGCACGGCATTTCCGCCTGTAGTGGTCGAGAGGAACTATTTACTAGAGTTATGAAAGGCGCTTACAAATTAATTTAATTTATTATTATTATTATTATTATAATTATTATTATTAATCTCATTCAGTGCCATTCCCGAATTTATTCGGGAACTGAAAATATGATGTAGAGCGCCATTGCGGAATTTGTTTGAGTTTTGTTTTTTCTTGCTGGGATGCCGATAAAGAGCTGGCCAGACCTCTGGCAATGTTTTTCCCTTCCATAGGGGGCAGTATTTCCCTTTTCCCATGTTAGTGTTTTGTTCCAGCTTCAGCTGTCGTTAAAGCGCTATATAAAGCAATATGTATGTATTGCATTGCATTGTATTTTGCGAAAGCCACCCTAAGTTCTAGCTCAAATAACTTCAGAACCATATCATTTAGGAATTTAGGACCTTCGAGCAGATGTCTGGCACCGCCACCTCTGTCCATTAGGGTTATATATAAGGCCAGAGTTACCAGCACAACTTTAGTTCGCTGACGAAGCTCTTCGGATGAGGAACGAAATTTCCGACACCTTCAAAGAAGTACAGATGACGGCTGAAGAAACCTTTTCATCAATTTGTAGTGTATTGGATTACATGTAGGTTGAATATAATTTGTAAATCATTGTATTCTGTATTTATTTATGTTTACCTCAATGCCCCAACTTCATTGGAATTGGGCTTTTACTGTAATTTTGATTATTCTGTTGGGTTATTCATGCACACATGTATTGCTACATGTTTTAGAGTATATGTGTCAGGTAAGGCGTGGTGTGAGTTGGCGAGACCTCGACTGATTCTCTGCTTCTCTCCTGACAGGATTCCGGGAGTATCAATGATGCTGATGCTCTCCAGGACCGGGTTGGGCAACTGGGCACACATGAACCTGTGATTGTGGAATAAAAAGGGGAGCATCAAGTAAACCATAAAAGAGCATGTGGCAGGATGGAAAATAGGGAGGCGGCGGGGGGAGGAAAAAAAGAACCGTGTGTACATAAGTTGAAAAGTAAATAGACAAGAATGGAGCTTTAAATAACTCGTTTTAAAACTCGAACATGTGAGGAACACCTGTTAAGGCTGTTTTAAACGGCAAATAGACAAGGTAACACCAATGCAGTTGGGATAGCACTTTAACATGAAGAGAATAGAGATTATTTATACAGTATGTTGTCTATTTGATTAGCTACACAGGTGTTTATGTTTATGTTTAACCACCGGTCCCAATCAAAAAAGAAGATTGAATGACTGTCTGTGTCTTTGTGTCATCATATTTTATTTTATTTTTTTACTTCAAGATGGCGCCGTGAGAGTGGCTGCCTTTACAGCAGCTCCTGTATTTTTTTTTTTCTACGCCTTCCTTTCCTTTCCTCTTTCTTCCAGAACTTTGCTGCTGTGAAATGTAAATGTCTCCACTGCAAGATGAATAAAGGATAATGTTTATGTTTCATCAAATAATGATATGTTAACACGTGGACTGAGTATGTAACATATGCTCAGACATTACAATATGATATACAGCTTTTTTTTCCAAAAATGGCATTGTTTACATTGTGATGTCATTTGGAACTTGATTCGGTGCTCAGCCCTAGCACAGAACGCAAATGTCAGGGCAGCCTGGATCTTAAAGGACAACCGACACCATTTTTTTGTTTCCCCACTGACATCAGAAAAACGTTTTATAGCATCTAAAATACCCAAAACACGCAGGCTGATATTTTTAGTCAAATGAAAAACGCCAATAAAAATGACTTAAAGTGTCCCAAAACTACTTTAAAATGACCACAGAAAGTTTCAGAAGATCGCGCCCCCTTGTTCGTGACGTCATGCCAAGACGTCTTGCCTTGCTCGAGAATCAAAACAATGTCTTTAGATTTCGAGAAGATGCTTTCTTGTTACTCATCCAGTTATGAATATGATTTGAATAGTTCTGAAGAGGAAAGCATAAATGTTTGCAATTGATTAAATAAGTCCTTCTGTGTCATTTTGAGCCGTCTGGACTGCAATGTAGCGTCCCAGAAAATGCACAAGATGGCGCCCAAGCTCCATTGGAAATGGGCTGATTGGTCTGCTGGGAATTTGTGTCAGCTAGTATCAAATAGTAGTCTTGGTGCAACACACAACAATTCGCCATCGTGTTATTTATGTATTCAACACGATGTTTTCAGACCAAACTTCTTCTTTTCCTTTCGCCACAGTGAATCGGTTTCCTCCATCTTCAGAGGTTAGATTCGCATGTTTGTAAAGTACCCAAAATGCATTGTGTGTCGCTTTCTCGGTCAGTGACGATACCTACCGTGACGTCACGGTAGGTATCGTCACCAACTCAAAAACAGGACTTCCTGAATATTCAGCGCGAGTCTTATATAGCTATATGGGGTGGAATCTTCGTAAAATACGCTCAGTAGAAGTCATTTGAAGTGATTTTTCAAATTATGGACACAACTTGTCCAGAGGCATCGGTTGTCCTTTAAGAGAAGTTCTTGTTTGTTAGGTTTCTTTCAAACTGAAGCAACGCTCAAAACAAGAGTTCAGAGCCAGTGGGTCATGAGACTGGGGAAGCCTTGCTTTTACTTTCATCCTGAAACCACACAAAGGCATGCGCACACAACCGCACCACAAAGACTAACAAGAACTCTTGTTAGTCTTTGTGGTGCGATTGTAGCACACAATGAAAATAGGAAAACCCAAGGAGGAATGAAAACCAGAGTATGTAACATATGCACATTATAATACGATGTACAGTACACTGTTTGGTTTAGATAAGAAACATGCAAGGATTTTTCCGCCCATCTGTCATAGCTGTCGGCATGCTTTGGAATTTTGGCTAAGGGCTTTATTTTTCGTCAATACCAATAGTTTCCACTCAGAGTCCGTCTGAGGGAAACAAGGAGAGCGAAAAAAAAAGCAGGGGTGAAGTGGAATTCAACAAACTGAAAGGTGCAGGGTCCCTACAACTAACTATGTGAGCTCAATCACACTTCAATTATGTATCAAGTGGGTGCAAGAACACTCAGCCGCACATTTTTGTTAAACTAACACCTAATGGGTAACAGAAGGTGAGGTTCTTGGCCTTTAACCTTTCACTATGAATAATACAGAATGATTGTGCTCGCCTCTTGACTGGTACTCTGATAGAGAATAGACAGAATAGAAGTTATCATATTTATAAGTTTCAAGGTAAATTTGCCGCCGAACACAAGGCCCACAATGGAAGCACAGAAAACCTGAGGTCAATCTGAGGTGAACAGACACAGCCTGTTAAACAGTCATCTTCATGTAGGAGATCTGGCCTTGGACTAATTTAGGACTTGGTAAACTCCTTCACTTGAAGAGGTCATTAGCCAGGTTACAAATCTATCAGTTCATGGAAAGGACAACTAATTAAAATGCTGCTGCTCCCTTCTTGACTGGTACTCGTAAGAGGGAACACACAACTCCTACTCTGGCATCCCTTCACTGGCTCCCTATATATTTTAGAGTTCTTTTTAAGGTCTTGTTATTTGTCTTCAAATGGCTTCGCTCGTCCTTACCTCGCCAAGCTCATCCACCTCTACACACCTTCCCAACACCTCAGGTCTGCTGACCAGACATTATTCGATTGCCAAAAACTAAACGGAGACTCAGAGGGGCTCGAAACAAGTTTGGAGACTGCCGGCTTGAGGTACAGGACAAAGATTAGTCTCACTTTTCTGGGATGACCTCCTTTCGAATCAAATTTTCTGCGGGTGCGCAAGCAACCTCACATTTACTAGTATCTACAGGAGCCATGGTGCGGATTAGTGTTTTTATTGTACAGCTTTGTTTGAGGTTGCACTTGCGTCAGATTCAGGAAAAGTGCAGAGTCAGTGTCCTGGAATTAAATGCCAAGGGAAGGACAGGACGAAGTGGGACCAATGCAGAACTTGCACTGCGCTGACTCAGCTTTTACTGATAGCCACATGCAATTGGGGCCCGGGCCTGACTAGGGAGTGAAAGAAATTGATGCCTTTGTGTGAACGTAGGGGAGACAATTAACAACCTTTGACGAAATGAGTCGACAGGCCGCACAGGGTTCGAAAGAAAAAAAAAAGACACCCGTTGCTACCTTTGGAGTTTGAAGATGTGAAGATCATATGACCAACTTGTGTATCTTTTCTTTATGAATAACTGCTTCTACCAAAGGTGAGCTTGCTAGTTAAAGAGTAATCTGAAGCATAAATTACAACTTTTAATGACCTAAATCCTTAAATAAGCACCAAATCCCAATTTCTTAACCTGTATTAGCATCCTATGATAGAATTATTGCATTAGCATCCCTGCAAACTTCTTAAACCAGAAAAGCCTAGTAATACGCGGGGGTCCAGGTGACTGCGCTGTCTTCATTTCCGCTAGTTATATATTTTTTTATCATTTCAAATAATGTACGGCCTACTAAAACTTTTATACGGGAATTGTAATCATTTATACAAGCAGCTATTAGCCGAGGTTGACAGGCATGAAACACAAACTCGTGTCATTTTCACCTGTTCTTGAGCGAAGTCTAACTCCTGGAAATGCTTGAGAGTATTCCTCACAAAACAACTATAGTTTTCTTTTACTTTACACACTTTTTGTTGTATTTTTCTCCAGCAGATGCCATTACACGACAATGATAAAAACAACACTAACTCTTGAGTCTCGATTCCAGGAATGAGCTGTTCATCTGATCAATTCATCTCAAGGAATCTAACAGCTAGCACTGTGACGATCGCCTGTTCTCGTGTTTGGAATTAACATTGAGTACAGTACTTACTATTTTGACCATTTCTTATTTATTGTTTTTATTGGAAACCGTCATTTTCATGATTAACCCGTAACCCGGAATGGGATAATGAAAACTGTAGTTTCTACGGCAAAACCGGAGTACTGTAGTTGGCTGGCCAAACCACCAACCGACATTCACAGCAAATTCTGTGTTACACATTGTTGCCAAACGGCACAAGAAAGATGCAAATTCCATCCAACGCAAACAACAGTTTGGTGACACTGCAGGACAGCGTCCAAAAGGGTGACAAACGATGCACAGATGGACAATGGGCCAAGTTTACACAATCTTATCTGGTTTCCTTTCACATCTTCAATACACTTAGATAGAGTAATTGTCGATACTACAGTGAAGTCCGGCACCGGCGTTCTTTTTAAAGGCCTTATCTCAAATGTGTTGTTTTGTTTTTGTGAGCTTGACTGATGCTGTTTGGCAGAGTGTGGAAGAAAGGGCAAACAATTTTGCTAAATTGCAGGAAATGACTGCAATGGAAAGTGGAAATGGTGTCATTGGATTGCTGTTGCCTGTCCTGATACGTCAACAACGATTGAGTACAGTATTAGTTCTGCTTGATATTTCACTGTTAAAGTAATCATTAAATAAAACTCAACAAAGAATAATATTCACAAATTAGGAACTTTCAATTCATTGTCAGAATCAGAATCAGAATCAGAATCATCTTTATTGCCAAGCATGTAGGACACACAAGGAATTTGTTTCCGGTAGAACACGCTGCACTAGTATCGTTGTCAAAAAAACTGCTAAGTGGCACTATACAGTTCCATTTTGGCTACTGTTGTATAGCTATTCTGTATATACTGTACAGGAATGAGAAATGTAGCATAGATACTCAGAACTGTTCATAAAGGGAGGGCAGCCAAAGCCTGATTTAAGATCAGAGTTGAACTAAATCTTCGACAAGTCAACTGTACTATGGCATTTAAGAGAACTAAAATACGGCTATGGATGAGACCAGCAGTTCGCTTTGCTATCCTTCACGATTCATATTGCCCCGAGTCATAAAACATTCCACAGTGGAATCACAGGCTTGACAGCAAGAATCAAGGACGGTGGCGTGGAAGTGAAGCTTCATTTTCACTCCAAAATGGTTCGTCAAATAATGCACAAAAGCTGTGCGCTAATAAGAATTTAATTCATGTCTTTTTCAAAACACACAGTGACACCACAGCACAAAAATAATCTGTATGTAGCTGATAGAGAATAGACAGAATAGAAGTTATCATATTTGAAAGTTTCATGCTGTTATATGCTTAATTGGCTGAACACAAGGCCCACAATGGAAGCACAGAAAATCCACGGTCAATCTAAGGTGAACAGACACAGCCTATTAAACTGTCATCTTCATGAAGGAAATCTGGCCTTGGAATAATTTACGATTTGGTAATCTCCTTCACAGGAAGAGGTCATTAGCCAGGTTACAAATCTATCAGTTAATGGAAAGGACAACCAATTAAAATGTCTGTGTTCTGTTATTTTGTGGATGTTGGTGCTTGGGACGTCCACGGGCGCGGTATTTAAATCAAGAATGTTTTACTAATGTATCACTTAAATTTCTCATCGATTACTTAAATTTGTATATACTATCAATAAATAGCTTGACAGAGGGCTGCAGAAGTTGGTCATCGGTCATGAATGGCTACGTCAACCTGCCGGCAGTAAAAGACAATCTTCCTGTGTTCACAGTGTCCGACCGAACATCTCTGACAATAGCACAAAGCAGCCTAAACCTGTACTGTGCTGAAAAATACGGACCGGAATGATATTGACTGTGTTCTGTGTAAAATCTGTTGCGAGTGAAAAAAATTCTCAATTGAGTAATTTTTAACGACCCTTGTGTAGCCAAGGGCTGATTACCGGTTTGATGGGTTACCAGAATTTAAAAAAATATATATACTCAACAACCATAAAACCGGTCTGTCTCAACTAATGAGCTTTTTTTTTTCTTGAGGGGACTCGAAAAGTAGGCAAGGTTCCATTGTTGCTTTATGATTTCACTCAGCAAGCCGTCTCACTGAAGAGAATTGCAGCTTTATTTTTTTTTCTCCTTAAAGTGATACCTTGGCTTGCGAACTTAATTGGTTCCCAGACAGAGTGTGTGAGGCGAAAAGTGTGTAGCCCAAAAATTAATTTCCCATAGGAAATGATTAAAATGAGAATAATCCGTTCCCAAGTCCCCATAAAACATACGTTTCTACTTTCTAATTTTCTAAACCTTTAAACTGCACAAAATATACCGATTTCTAATTTTCTAAGCCTTAGAACTACACAAAATATATCTTATTTTATGTATAATAAATGTGCTATGGTAGTATAATTAAAGAAATAAACTGTATTGTGCAATAAAGTCGTTTTATTTACCTTTGTGATGGTCGTTGATGGCTTGATGGAATGGAGTGGCGGGTTTCATTAGCATTAAACACTTGATGAAGAACATAGCCTTCTTTCACCATCTTGAGGAATGATCCCTTGGAGGTGCTTTCTCTGCGATAATTTCACCTAGTTCCTCATCAATTGTGGTCTGTTTAGCTGGGTAGATAGCTTTTTGCATCAAGTGTACAGATGGCATGTGCAGGTTATTTGTGGAGCCTGATTGATGGGATATTTTAATCTTGCAGTCTACACTCTGCCTTTGAACTATCAAAGTTGAAATGAGTCCAAATTTCACTGTTTTCTATCCATTTTCATTCTCTCTGTCGTCTGACTGTCTCTTTAATGTTTAACCCCCACCCGGCTGTGTTCTTGACCAATCACGTGGCTTTAACCGAAGACTGGGGGCCGGGAATAGAGGACAAAAAAAGTCGGGAGCCATTTCCTTGTTAGGAGTACGGGCTCGTTCGCGACCGACACATCACGCTTTGTGGCGCTGCGTCTGTATTCCGAAAAATAGTTTGTATGCCAAGGTAAAATTTTCATAAATTTAACGTTCGTAAACCGAAAGGTTCGTAAGCCAAGGGGTTCGTAAACCAAGGTATCACTGTATCTGCATATTGGAGAGTGGAGGGACGAGCAGTTGCATACAGGTGTGAGGAAGGAGGATCATACGCAGTTGCCATTTGCTACGCCGATTCATGTGCAGTGTAATAATAATAATAATAATCATCATCATCCAATAACAAAATTATGATAACAATAGTAAAATGAACTTGGTAGCAGTGAGTACTAGATTGCCCCAAGGACCACATCAGCAGTCAAAATATTTCTTCTAAAAATAGTTCACAAGGGACGAGACACTGTGGCTTACTAAGAATTAAGAGAGAAGGTAGTTCACATTTTTGTCTTCACTTTAACTTCACTAATGTTTCTGAAAGGACAACCGACGTCTCCGAACAAGTTGTGTCCATAATGTGTAAAATGGCTTCCAATGACTTCTACTGAGCGTATTTTAATATGATTCCACCACATATAGCTATATTTTACGTTTTAAGACTCGCTCTGAATATTCAGGAAGTCTTGTTTTTGAGTTGGTGACGAGTCCGTACGTGACGTCATCAAAGGACCGCCCCCTGACCGAAAAAAGACACATTGTAGCAGTCCTTCCATCACATCAATGTATGTTGCTGTACATGTTTGGTCTGAGAACCGTGTTGCACTCAAAAGCCGCCAGAAGAGGGGATCCAAGCTCCATATAAGGAATTTGTCAGCCTGTGGAAGCGGAGGTGGCCACTGGAGGTCGCCATTTTGTGCCTCTTTTTTTTGGGTGAGAGATTTTCCCCCAATGTTGCCTCAAAATGGCACATATAATTCTTTAATCGATTGCAAACATGTATGCTTTCCTCTTCAGAACTATTTGAATCATATTCATAACTGGATGTGTAACAAGAAAGCATATTCTCCGAATCTGAAGCCATTGTTTGGATTCTCCAGCAATGCAAGACGTGACGTCACGAACTAGGGGCGGGACTTTCTGAAAATGCCCAATTCGCAGCTCATTTTTTTGCAGATTTTGGACACTGTCATTTTTATTGGTGTTTTGCATTTGACTAAAAATATCATACTGCGTGTTTTGGGTATTTTAGATGCTATAAAACGTTTTTCTGATGTCAGTTAAAAAACAAAAAAGTGACGTCGGTTGTCCTTTAATGTTCCAAATATTCTGTATTGACACAAAAATAAAATTGTCTTCAATGGGGCGGGAAAACTGTTCTTTGTGGTTTCTTTAAATGACATCTTAGAGGTGTGGTTTAAATACCCTGATACCCTATTTTTTTGCTTGTGGCTATATTGAGAAAGGCCCAACAGAGGATGTACTTCCTGAGGCTGCTGAAGAAGCATAGGCTGCCACAGGAGGTGCTACGACAGTTCTCCACGGCAGTCATCGAATCAATCCTGTGACTTCAACTGGCAGTTAGGACGGCGGGGAAAAAAAATCATTGGCACTGTCCTACCCACTCTCGAGGACTTGCACATTGCAAGAACCAAGATAATGGCACAGAAAATCCTCTACTGGACCCTCCACACCATGCCCACCACCTTTTCCAGTGACTCTCCTCAGGCAGGCGCTATCGACACTGAACAGCTTCTTCCCTCTAGCCATTAACTCATTAAAAAGACCCCCAAATCTAACTGTTTCGTGACTCTTTGAAACAGCATCCCGCTATCGTCATTGTACCTCCAGTTCTGTACTCACCTGAACCACTATCACTAATCACCAGCACTAGATACTTTGAGGTGATCAAGGTCACTTACATTAAGTCAAGCATTTCATACTTATTTGTCATGTCTTTGTTTATGATGATACTAGTGCACTGTGTTCTACCACAAACAAATTCCTTGTGTGTTCTACTTACTGCATTTTCTGCACAATGAGGCACACCTAAAAGAAAATATATTTTTTTTCCAAAAGCTGACCATGCGCCTCATAATGCGGCGCGCCTTATGTATGGAAAATGTTTTAAAAGATGTCATTCATTAGAGGTGCCCCTTATAATGCGGTGCACCTTATGTATGGATTTTTTTTATATGTCATTTGTTGAAGGTGTGCCTTATATTCCAGAAAATACGGTACTGGGCCAATAAACTTGATACTGATTCTGACAGTCTAATATCAGAATTATTGGCAAGTAGGTAGGACACACAAGGAATTTGTCTCCAGTGGAACATGCTGTACTAGTATAATCAGAAATAAATTGCAAAGAGACACTATACAGTTATATTTGGGTTACTGTTTAGAGAGTTAATGGGAAGAAACTGTTTAAATGTCTGCTGAATTTAGTGTGCATAGATCAGTAGCGCCTGCCATAGGGGAGTCGCTCGAAAAGGTGGTGGGCAGGGTGTGGAGGGTCCATTAGGATTTTCTTTTTCCGTGACCTTGTTTCAATTCTTGCAGTGTGCAAGACCTCGTGAGTGGGTAGGGCAGTGCCAATGATTTGTTCCGCCGTCCTAACTGTCTGTTAAAACCTATGTTTATTCCTATATAAAAGAGGGTACGACGGGATAACAACGTCATTGTCTAACATGAAGAGGGGAAAATACAACAAATAACGTTGGAATCTATACATTAGTTGAAAAAAGCAATCCTACCGAAACAAATAAAGCCTGTTCATTACACAACAACTGATCTGAATATGTCTGGCTTGATTGTTCCAGCAAAGTTTGATGGGGCCTAAGGTGGGTGGGACGGACAGGGCTCCATCCATTGTCTACGGGAAGTCGTCATCTAAACGAACTGCTTTTACACATATACACAACAAATCCACATAACACAGGGTGGAGTAATATGTTGGAATGTGTAAATATACTCGCTGCCGACACACCACATGTGGTGCTGTCTGTTTCTCCTATAGTAAAAAAAACAACAACAAATAAATATAATCCCTTTAAGTCCGCACAGTAGGGTAATAAGGAGCTCAGTATCTTCCTCAAGTACACATTGACTGGAATTTTCAACTTGTCTTGTTCCTCAACCGGATATTAACAGTGGATATATAAAGTCAACACCCCCCCTTTCAAAAGCAGGACTTTTTTGAGGTCGTACAAAATGAAACCTGGATACATATATACACAATTGTGTATTTTTATTGATTTATACATATAAATCTTCTTCTTTTCCTTTCGGCTTTTCCCTTCAAGGGGTCGCCACAGCAAATCAGTGTCCTCCATCTTTAGAGGTTTGATCCGTATGTTTGTTTTGGCCAAACTTTTACGTCGGATGCCCTTCCTGACACAACCCTCTGTATTTATCCGGGCTTGGGACCGGCACAAGAAGACATATGTCCCTTTGTGGCTACAGAACAAGCAACTCGCTCAGTAAAAGGCTCCCCTGCATATAACTGGGACTGTTCTTTTGGACATTTGCGTCAAACATATCATTTGGAATTATGATCAAAAAGGTCAACCTGAACCACGACATAGTTTCTATGTGTTTAAGATTTCGTTTTAGTCTGATGAAACCAAGGTACTAGAGATTCAATTGAGTTTGAGACTTTTTTGAATCAATGTGACTAAAAGGACCATGTGTCTGGATGAATACGCTTTGACTCACCACCTGAGTCAGTCTTGCTTAAAACACGTTACAATGTCAGCTAATGACATGTGTGAAACTTTAACCTGAGACAATGTCATTGCACAAGACCTCTTCACAGTGGCACAATAAGGGAGGTGGCTTCCCTTGTTGCATGTGATAAGAATCTATGGTCACCGGTAAGAACCAGAAGCCGACAAGTCTGTTTGAGGTCAAAGGACCACTTGAAGAATGTGTCAATGCCTGTTACAGGCGTTCACAAGGTATGTGGTTAGAGTGGACAGAATGACAGCTGATAATTATCTGAAAAGTGGAAGGAAAATGACTCAAATGCAGAAACTTGTATTCATCTCCGCTACAACGAACCTATTCCAACTGACTTTGGTGAGAAAATGGGTAACCTGGACACTAATAACAACTCACACACACACATTTACCGGTCGATCTTTAACTAATCTGAGATGTATGTTTTATTTCGCATCAGAAGAGAATATGCAAACTCCAAACAGGAAAGCCAGAGCTGATGTATGGACAAAAAACTCTGAGGCAGAAGCGTTAAACGATTGCCACAAAGGAGTCTCATTTTGGGGAAATGATGAAAGTAGAATATTCACCTAAACGTGGCGTGTGTGTTAGCTACAACCGTGTGTAGTTTTCGTTTATATTTTACACCCCAATCTTGAGGGATAAGAGTATTTATCGGACATTTATTATTTTATATTCGATTATTTTTCGAAATGTATGAGTAGGTTAATACCTGTTCAGGAAGGCATTTCCAAAGGCGTTGAGTTTACGGAAGGGCTTCCTCGGGTCGACGACCAGTGCGTTCCCCGGTATCACCCCTTCCCGGTCCCCGTGCATCACCGCGATGAACGAGTCCGTGGTCGGTTCGGGCCCTATCCGCATGCCGGGGAAGTCCTGCTCAATGAGGTGGCGAATGAAAGTGGTTTTGCCGGTGGAATACTGTCCCACCAGCAGCACCATGGGCTTGTTGTCGAAGTCGGCATCTTCGAGAGCAGGAGAGTGGAAGTCGTGGAATCGATACGTGTCCTCCAGAGGGAATAGTTTGGTCCGGTAAAGCTGTTGTAGCCCGTCCGCCACGTTCTGAAACAGCTCGGGGTGCTTTTTCGATGTCTTCCCAAACATGGTGTATTAACTTTATTGACACAGCTGTGTCAGAATCCCCCTTCGCCGTAAACCCGGTGTAATGGTGCAGCTTTCTCGAAGCGTCTCGCGGGGTAAGGGGTCCGTCGGAATGAAGCAATGGCTGGGTGAGGTCTGGCAAGTTTTTGTCCCCACCCCTCCACCGCGCTAGCAAGCCATATAGCGCGACGGCGTTGCTACGAATATGATATTATACATTTTAATGTTAAAGAAGTATTTTTAATTTAAAAAAATATCAAATTTAACATTATGACGTTTTATTAGTATGATTTAGCTGATTGTTACTTTTAATAAGGACAACAATTTGACTTTTGTGACGTTTACGTCACCTGACATTGTACGGCAAGCACAATGGCCCAGAATAGCAAGCAGAATGGTTGCGTTCCAATCATAGTATGTTGTAAATATAGTAAACCGTTGCTACTTCATTTATCGGTTCAGTGCATTGCGGATATTTAAGTTTATATATTTTTCAGTTTACATATTTTAATCATGCTGGTACTCACAAACGATTCCACACAAATTCATCGGTAAGTGGATGCGGGCGGTCCCCATTATCCCCGATAAACGGGAGATCTATGCTAGTGGGACCTTGGCTTACGAACTTAATTGGTTCCCAGACAGTGTATAAGGCGAAAAGTGTGTATCCCAAATGTAATTTCCCATAGGAAACCATTAAAATGAGAATAATCCTTTCCCAGGTCCCCTTAAAACATAATTTTCTACTTTACTTTACTTCTACTTTTCTACATTTTCTAAGCCTTAAAACTACACAAAATATACCTTATTGTATGTATAATAAATGTGCTATAGTATTATGATTAAATAAATAAACTGTACTGTACAATAAAGTCATTTTATTTATATTTGTGATGGTCTTTAATGGCTTGATGGAATGGAGTGTCCGGTTTCCTCAGCATTAAACACTTCATGAGGAACATAGGCTTTTTTCACCATCTTGAGGAATGGTCCCTTGTAGGTGCTTTCTCTGTGATAATTGTATCTAGTTCATCAATTGTGATCTGTTTAGCTGGGTTAATAGCTTTTTCCATCAAGTGTACAGATGACTTGTGCGGGTTATTTGTGGAGCCTGATTGATGGGATATTTAACCTTCCAGTCTACACTCTGCTTTTGAACTATCAAAGTTGAAATGAGTCCACATTTCAGTGTTTTATATCAATTTTCTCACCATTTTACTTTTTTTCCCCCTTTTCTTTTTTTTTTGTTTCAAGCTCTGCCCTCTACCTTTGGTGTTTGTGTTTCTCCCTCTCTCTCTTTCTGCCTGTCTCTTTAATGTTTACCCCACCCCCCCACACTGCTGGGTTCTTGACCAATCACGTGGCTTTAACCGACGACTGGGGGCGGGGAATAGAGGACAAAAAAAGTCCGCTGCCATTTCCTTGTTTGGAGAACGGGCTCATTCACGAACGACACATCACTCATTGTGGCAGTTCCGTGTGTATCCCGAAAAATAGTTCGTATGTCAAGGTAAAATTTTCATAAATGTAACGTTCATATATATATATTTCAGCTCACATTGGAGAAATTCTCAATTCACGGCAGCAATGTTGGATGGAATATATGTAAAACAATCTTGAAAATCTGTATATTTTGAGACACATATTTTGACCACAAACGTGGTCACAGTTGTTAATTCATTGTAAAAAAAAAAAAGTAGCATATAACCAAAGCCATAATCATTGTGTAATTTTCAGAGGTTTCATTTACATCTTCCCACTTACTTTCAAATATATACTGTATATATTGTATTTTGGGCGCTCTTCAATCACTGATACTTTCAATTATCTAATATTCACAGTGCATTTTTTAACCAATACAGTACGTATTTATAAAATGTATGTGCAGTTTGCGTATGAATAGTTGGGGGCCCTGTTAATAACGACAATAGCAGTTGTAGTTAACCACAACATTTTCAGTTTTATTTTTTCTATGGGTTTGTCACTTAAATTTACATTAAGACACGTCTTAATTCATTGATTTATTTTTTGTTTCCAGATAATTTTCAATATGATGAATTAAAAAAAGACGTGGTTGACTAAACAAACAGCTCCCATACCATTTGTAGTTGAGTTGAAGTTCAGCTGCCCCATTGACTATTCCAATGAACAACACAGAGATTATGTTTTTTCAATGTATTTTATTGACGGAACACCAACAAAGAAATCTGATATGTAAAATGTATCCCGCGGGGTGTTGGGATGACAGGCGGTGCCCCTCCACACATAACAGCAGCTCCACTGGAAGCCCAAGTTTTCCCATATGGAGATGCTGTTACAGCTGGTGAGACCCACAGTTAAAAAAGCATCGCTGCCAGGTCCAACTTGTTGGAAAAGTGAACCCAGCAGTATTATTTTTTGTCAATGGAAGGAAGGATGCTTCAGGTATTACGAATCACAACTTAACACTTTATCAGATGTCAAGTTCTTTTAATTTCCATGTTTACGTCAGTATTTGGACACAACGCGCATATATGTCTAAACTTTAAGGTAGGCAATACCTTAATTTTTTGAAAATAGCTTCTTGCGTGAGGCATAACGCCCAGGCAGAAAACCAAAAACGACAAATTGCTGCCCTCTCTTGGCCAGTTTGCTGACTGAAGAAATCATCTACAGTACTAATACCTCTCAAGTGATAACACGACACACGAGTAATAAACACAAAGTGAAGCACTTTCATGTCCTTGGCTTTTGACCCCCTACACTGAGATTGCATTTTACTCTTATGACACCAATAAAATGAGGGTCATTCACCTGATAAAGAATCTGTGGAGGAATCGTTGCAATATAAAGAGTTATCATTTGAATACATACAAATTCAGAAATGCTTTCAGTACAAGTTATAGAGTAATGATTAAGTTCATTGTTTACATTTTTATTGAGCAATTTAGCTGAATTTTTAAAATCTGGAATGGGATTTCACCTTACACCCCATCTGAGTGAAAAAAAGAAAACGGCAATAAAGCGATTCACGTTTGCACATTCACCGTTGGGTGAAAATAGATCGTCCATTATTACACAAAACGAGAGCCACAATTGAAAACATTTCTCGTGTTCGCTGAATTTAATTGAGTTATTGTACCTACATTTTCGATAATGGCAAATGAAAAATACCACCCTTACAATGACAAGTAGTGATTTTTGAATGATCATTTTACAGAAATTACATGATGAAATATTTTTAAAAAGCCGATGATCATCTACGGTTTTGTGTACAAACACCAAAATCAATCCAATGCATGAATTAAATGAACAAATATCATTGGTTGCATACCACTTTTTTCCCTTGCCCAGCGTTCAATCCATTTTCTTAATGGCCCCGGTAAATTTGATCCATGATGTCTTGGCAGGAGTCTAATTTATGCATGACATAATTTACATAACAGGACACATAAAATATATAGGAACATGCATTTTGTAGCCCACGAGAACACTGAAAATGTTTAGTAATTGGGAGTGCGCAATGGGTCTATACTTACAGAGTAGAGCACGGAGTCTGACGAAACATTTAAAAAAAGGAGATTACATTGAGAAAGATATAAAAGTGACGGGGTAGTTCTGGTGGAGAGCTCTTTGGAAGAAAATTGACCAGAAAAAGTGATAAGTGCTGGGCTGGCTGCTCCTTAAGACGGCAAAGTGGGCGAGAAATAAATTAATCATTACAATCACTGTAAATATGTAACAGACCCACCCTGTCCATAAAACTCAAAAAGCAAATGTCATTGTGTTTGTGCACTAACAATACACACATCATGTGATTTAAAAAAAAGAGAGAGATGCCCGTCAGACACCGTGAAACATTTTTGATGACTATTTTATCTTATGGAACAGGAATTGTGAACTTGTCACTTCAGTGACAAAACATCAGTGTAGCGTTTGAATTTAAGTGTGACTTCGGAATAACGTTTTAAAATGGAGTTTATTAATTTGTAATGGAGACACAATCTCACGTCGAATTTTATTCGAAAATGTAAATGATTATGATGAAATAAGTACAGACATACTGAAACACGACTATCACAAGTATTGATTAAACTTTTATTTTGGCAAAGTAAGTCAATTATGAACAAAATTAAATTACAATATAAATAAATTGCAACATTAATCGGTTAAAAAGTCGTACCTTAATCTCAATACTAAATGTAATATATACAAATATTGATATATGTCTATTTTTCAGTTCCCATCGCTCACAATCACTCGTGTTTTACATTGAAGGCAGAACGTTGTGATGAAACTGTAATTTGCACTCTTACATTCAGTTTGACACAATTATGGTAATTTCTATTAAAATATTAAATAATATAATTAATATAGTAACATTATTCATCGATACACCGAATGAATGTCGTTTTTGACCTACGTATGCTTCCGTACTGTGGCCGCGAAAGCGTGAGTAAGCTGATATCTCGCCGTTATTAACTTGTTGTCCCTTTAGGGACATTAAAATACAAACAGGCGCTTTATAAAGTTTTGTATATTTACGCTTGACAAAGACTTAGTAATCGCTTACGCGAGACCCAAGTGTGTTGGCGCTGTGTTTTTGTTGCCTTTTGTTTCGAAAGCTCGCTGGAATGGAACGCTAATGTTAGCTGTGGATCTTTGAATCATAGCCACACCAATGCTAATTTCATTTGTTTGTTGTATAAGGCAGACGTGTTCGATCACGCTGTGGTAAAATAACCTTCAGTTTCGTAAGCTTTATTTGTGATTCGAATCATCAGTTTTAAAGATTGTTTTGAACTGAATTCTCAGCTTCGGTTCAAAGTCATATCAGCTATTGTGATGCGTCGAGCTGCAATGCATTAATAACGTGACTTCCGTCAATGGTAGAACCAAAGAAAAAGTGCGATGTAAAGAGATAAAAACGTGTGTTTCAGCTGAAAATGGCAGACTTCACAACGCTTGAGAGCCTTTTGGAGATGGGCTTCGACCGGAACAGGGCGTGAGTGACAGTGGATTTTTCTTACAAATCACAAATATTGCTTGTCCAGAGGTTAACACGAACACGAAATGCTTATACAAGTATTTTGTCTTTTCAGAGAACGGGCTGTGGCCAGCACTGGTAACCAGGGGATCGAACAAGCTATGGACTGGTGAGTCAGATCCATACAATAAATGTGCACAGTGATGACGACTTATATGTGTGATTTTTTTTTTTCAGGTTAATGGAGCATGAGAATGATCCGGATATCGATGAGCCATATAAGCCACCTGTTCTTACACCAGTGGACGATGATCCGACTGGCATGCAAGAGCCTTCGTTTGGGGAAAACACTGGAGGTATCTGAAGGCTGATAACATATAAACTGCCACTTTCAAATGCTGTTCCTATTGTAACATCTAAGCAACCGGTAAAATTACCTGACTTTGTAGTGGGCTCCTCCATCGTTTTATTGAAATATCTTTACAATTATTTTTTATGAGAAGTGAAAATGGATGATTGTATGTTTTGTTGCCTTAGTTGTAAGTGGAGAAGGCAGCCAGTTTGGAGATACTGATAAAAAGCCCATGACTGAAGAGGAGAAAATGCAGCAAGTCAAAAGGTCAGATTTTGAGCTAGTGTTATAATAGCTTATAATTTTGAAAGTTTGAAAGCAGCTTTGTTTGGTTTTATTTATTTTTTAAAAAAAAAAACTCCATTCATATGCAGTACAATTCCCAAATGATAGTTCAGACCTTACTGTTTATGGAGGTTTTGGAAAACCAACCACAGTCCAAATAACTACATTTAAAGGTGACCATAAAAGCTTCTGCGTGGAACTAATTGATAATGAATAAAACAAGACATTTTGGCTGTAATTATCATTTTAGTTTGTTTTGTTAATGTAAAATGTAGTTTATCTGTTTATTTAAAGGACAACCGACGTCACTTTTTTGTTTCCTAACTGACATCAGAAAAACTTTTATAACATCTAAAATACCTAAAACATGCAGTATGATATTTTTATTGAAATGCAAAACACCAATAAAAATGACTTAACGTGTCCAAAATCTGCAAAAAAATGAGCTGCGAATTGGGCATTTTCAGAAAGTCCCGCCCCCAGTTCATGACGTCACGCCAAGACGGATTTTGATAATATGCTTTCTTGTTACACATCCAGTTATGAATGTGATTCAAATAGTTCTGAAGAGGAAAGCATACATGTTTGCAATCAATTAAAAAATTTATTCCGTGCCATTTTGAGGCAACAACCCAAAAAGAGGCAGAAAATGGTCACCGACCTCCTGTGAGGAATGAATCAGCCCATTTCCACAGGCTGATAAATTCCTTATATGGAGCTTGGACGCCCTCTTCTGGCTCTTTCTGGTGCAACACGAGGTTTTCAGACCAAACAAGCATTGATGTGATGGAAGGACTGCTACAATGTGTCTTTTTTTTTTGTTCAGGGGCGTTCCTTCAGTGACGTCACGTACGGACTCGTCACCAACTCAAAAACAAGACTTCCTGAATATTGAGCGCGAGTCTCAAAACGTAAAATATAGCTATATCCGGTGGAATCTTTGTAAAATACGCTCATTAGAAGTCATTTGAAGCCATTTTACAAATTATGGACACAACATGTCCGGAGACGTCGGTTGTCCTTTAAAGCTAATTTTAATTTTTTTTGACCTATGACAATGATTTTCCAACTTTTGTTTTAGCTAGTTAATTTGCTATGACGACCTTGATTCAAATATGGATCATGAACATATGCTTCCAAATCTCTAGGGATTATCATACGCAGTTTAGTTACTTTCAAATTGATACCTGCGACTTGGCTTCATCAGGCTGGAAGAGCTGATGCGGGTGAAACAGGCAGAGCGACGAGAGCGTGAACGTGCCGAGGAGCTGGAGAAGGAAAAGCAGCGCAGGAAGCAAGGCCAAGAGCTGCAGCAGATTCGCAACAAACTGCAAGACGATGACATGAAGAAGCTCGCAGAGCTGCGGCGGAAAGAGAAGCTGGAAGACAAGATGGCCAGGTAAGTTCCCTCATAGATAGCTCGGACCGAGAAACAGCGATGTCGTGTGGATTGACTTTTAGGTTTCCCCCGCTAGGCAAAGGGTTAAAGACAAGATCGCAAGAGACAGGGAGGAGAGAGCACAAAAGGTAAACTGACTTTGCATATTTTTTTGTGGCAAAGCCAACCATCATGACTGGAATTTTTCTCACCTTGTTGACCAAAGTTTGGAGGTGGAGGATCAAGTACTTCAGTCCAGCCCAGCCCAGCGTCACCCACCAGTCCGGGTCTGCCGCCCGTTAAGAAAGAATATGAGGAGTCCAGGATACAGGTAGGATTTGAATTGGATCTTCTGTGAACCTTTCAGATGCATGAATGAACCAACACATTTCCTGGTTCATTGGTCTTCTTGATGTTGATATCATGGCAGAGTTCCTGCAGATCTTTCAGAGGTCTCAAAAGGTGTTGAAGCCCAAATCGAAAAAGGCTGCCTCAGTTGAATTATTGAAGAACCTAACAATTGAGTGTCAAAACAGCAAACTTTGCGCACACACACACACACACACACACACACACACACACACACACACACACACACACACACACACACACACACACACACACACACACACACACACACACACACACACACACACACACACACACACACACACACACACAGAGGAAAATGTTTGTTCAGCCATCATCTGTACTTCTTTGAAAGTGCCGGATGTAGAGATTGGCCAATGAGGTGAAATCAGAGTCAAGGACAGAACAATAGAAGTAATCATATTGGCTTCAGGGAGTGGTCCACTGCTCCTCCAACCGTCGAGTAGGGACCTATCAGAGCAGAGGTTTGGCACCGCCATCGCTGTAGGCATTAGGGTGAAAGGGCCAGTGTTACCAGCACAACTTCAGTTTGCTGACGAAGCTCTTCAGATGAGGAACGAAATGTCCGACACCTTCAAATAAGTACAGATGACGGCTGGAGAAACCTTTTCCTCGATGGACCACTCCTGTACGACTGAGAGCTTACACTGACTCATGCACACCCACCGTGTTCTGGTATACTGTCGCAACTTTTGAATTTGGCACATTTAGAACATTGTGAAGTTGGCCTGAGATTCAATGTTTTTTTTTTGGTAAATAATAATAATAATAATAAATTTCTTTTGCAAGCGCCTTTCAAAACTCTCAAGGTCACTTTACAGTCACAGGATAAGTTTTGCAGTGGGTGAGCAGAGGCAGCCACACTCGTTAGCGTTCACTCAACCCGGAAGTAACTCAAATAGATAGGAAGCTAGCTAGCTAATAGATAATAATAATAATACATTTCATTTATAAGCACCTTTCAACACGGATAAGACAAAATGTGCCATTAACAACAATACGCTGGCCAACGTGAGGCTACAAATAGGATATTGTCAATATAGAGTAATCACTGAGTCATGGACAGCTTAAGAAACTAATGGATCAAACACCTGCTGCCAGTTTTGCCATTCACCTGCTTTTCAAAGAAAGCAAGTTCACTCTATCCCTTGCCTTACGTTAACAACAGGTGCGACTGCTAGATGGCTCCACTCTTACAGCGGTATTCAAAGCCCAAGAGCCGCTAGCGGCTGTACGCGTCTACGTGCAAGTGAATGGCAACACGCCAGAGGGTCAGGACTTTACATTGCTGTCACCTTATCCCCGTCACGTCTACACTGATCTGGATATGGAGAAGCCCCTCAAAGAGCTGGGTGAGACACGGCGACGAGGACGCACACCATTGGGCTGTTCAGCTGCATGTTATACAGTTCTGGACATCTGTGATTCCTGAAATTCATTTTCCACTTGATTTGTTGTTTTTTAGGGTTGGTGCCTTCAGCTGTGTTGGTCGTTACCAAAAAGTAAGTTAGGAGGTGTCTTAGGGGGAGCAATCAGCTCTGTGAGCCTACCTCACCAACTCTGCTGCATTTACACAAGAAACAGACTGGACCCCACCCCACCCCCAACACAGCTTTCATGTCATTCTCTCACACCGCCAATTCAACTAAATCACGACGAAAGTTGAAGTTATGTGAGCACTCATATCAGCAAGAGCTTCAAAGACAATAAAAACGGTTGGGCGGATGTTTGTTTTATATGCGGTGACGAAAGATGTACATAGTAAATTAGCAGGCGTCTGACCGGTGTCGAATACGCTCAACACAGAACACCAATTTTAACCGGATTCCTTCATTATAAACTATTTCCACTTGCCTTTTTTTGAAAGGGCCTTAAAATGAGTTCAGTTTATTGATTTTGTGAGATTCTACTTTGACAGTTTTTTAAAGTCAGAATAGAGTCACAAGTATGTTTGCAGAAGTGAATTCCAGAATTGACTTTCAATAAAGCTGATTTGGAGAATTTCCGTGGCGCTCATTTTTTTTGTGTTGGCAAAGATAGGTGGAGTACATCATGTATGCAATCAATTTCTGGGATATCAGGCGCACCTTCTACGAATGACATACCTCGGCTAACAAACTTTTCACTTTACGAACATTAAATTCGCGAGAACATAATCTTGCATACAAACTAGTTTTTGACAGACGAAGCAAACCACACAGCGGTGGCTCCCTCTGAGTGCAGACGTGGTTTGTTATCATGTGTAGTACTTTTGCTATTATGGGACCGAAAAAGACCTCACCACAGGCTAGTGTTCAGCCGAAGAGGACACATAAGAAAATTACGGTCGAGCAGAAGATCATCGAGTAACACGAACAAGGTGTGTGTTTGTGTGACTTAGCGTCCCACTACCAGTATGCTAAGTCGAACATTGCTACGTGTGGCTAAGGGTGTTTCTGTGTTGTCTAAGCAACGGTCTCAGGCAATAGAGGAGGTTGAAAAACTGTTGATTTGGAATAACGAAAATAGGCTAGCGGGACAGTGAGTGAGGGTATTATCGCCAAGAAAGCACGGCAACTTCACTCGGATATCATCAAGAGGCAACTACATCGACCATCACAAAGGTAAATAAAACGACTATTATACAGTACAGTTTATTTCTTTAATTACAATCCAACGGCACATTTACTATATATAAAATATGGTATATTTTGTGTAGTTTTAAGGCTTATTTAGTAGAAAATTATGTTTTATGGAGACCTGGGAACTGATTATTCTCATTTTAATGGTTTCTTATTTGAAATAAATGTTCGGCAGACGAACTTTTCGCCTTACACACTTTCTGGGAACCAATTAACTTTGTAAGCTGAGGTATCACTGTATTTAAAATCATTTTCCATGCATAAGGTGCACCGCATTATAAGGGACACCTTCAATGAATGACATTTTAAAATGTTTTCCATACATGAGGCGCAGGTCAGCTTTTGCAAAAATCTTTTAGGTGCACCTAATAGTGCAGAAAATACGGTATTTTTTTTTTTTTTTTATAAAACATCACATGGATGAAGTCAAATGGAGCATTTCAAGATCCAAACAGCAGGCTCATGAGACACTCTAAAATAGGGATCGGGAACCTTTTTTGACTAAGAGCTGTAAAAGCAAAATACTTCGAAATGTTTTTCTGTGAGAACCAGCAACACACACACAAAATGTCAGAATGTATTATTTATACTAACTTTGTGATCATACCACCATTAATATGAATGGTTTTCCGTTCCTCATTATTGGTTAAAAAAAAAATCCAGCCAAACTATCGGAATGAAAGTCAACTTGCCGGGTCCATACGCAAAGTTACTGCTAGCTAGCCTGCACACAGCTCAGTAGCTTCCACACTTGCTTTCTGCTGTCTATTGCAGAAGTATATTGATGCTAACGTTAACATGGAGCTTGACAAAGTGCCACTGACATTCGACTGTTTCATCGATGATAAAGTTTCATTGCAAATTAGAATCACGGTAGATCCTGTTCTCTCCACAAAGGCCAGCCTGAAGTGTGCAATACTCTAGTGATGTGTCGTTTGTGAACTAACCGGCTCTTAGAGCCGGTTCGTTCTTTGAAGTGAACGACTGGACATAAACACAGGACTATAAACAAAGCCACATCTTCTTTTCCTTTCGGCTTTTCCCTTCAAGGGGTCGCCACAGCAAATCACTGTCCCCCATCTTTAGAGGTTTGATCCGCATGTTTGTTTTGGCCAAGCTTTTACGTCGGATGCCCTTCCTGACACAACCCTCTGTATTTATCCGGGCTTGGGACCGGAACAAGAAGACATATGTCCCTTTGTGGCTACAGAACAAGCAACTCGCTCAGTAAAAGGCTCCCAAACACAAAATGGTCATCGGTACAGCAACATTCAAAAAAGCCACATACATTTTGAATTTTATATATTGTATATTCTTTGCATTAGTAAATTCATTATAGATATTTCACATTATTTTTGGTAGGAAATTAATTGAAGCAAAACAAACAAACAAAAAAAAAAACGGAGGATTCTTTGAGAGCCGAAAGAGTCAATCTTTTGGTGAGCCAATCCAAAAGAATCGGGTGTCTATAAGTAGCCGTAATGCCCATCACTACAATACTCCTCGCCCGCTTATTCAAAAGGGGGAGTTTACCTGTTTTGACATCAACGGCCATCTAGTCAGTATCATCCAATCAAAATTGCGCTTTCAGCCAACTGCAGCCCAAACAGCTAATGAACAGCGAAAATACATACAGTATTTCATAGTTTTATCTGTGAGCCAGATGCAATCATCAAAAGAGCCATATATGGCTCGCGAGCCGTAGGTTCCCGACCCCTGCTCTAAGCAAATCTAAAAATAGTTCTGCCAAAAACAGGTCGACTTCTAACTAGCAACACACAGTTGTGTCAGGCTCCTCTGGCCGCTTTGCCACATGGAGCCTGACCCTTGTACCTTTGTGAGGAAAAAACTGAGATGCAGAGTGAATAGGGGGTGGGGGGATGATGGGTAACCTTTTGACTTGGGAGGACCGGCTCACTCAGTTTCTTTTTCCTGTCCTGGTGCCTCATTTGGTCGTCCATAGAAACTTTTAGCTGGGTGGATAGTATCCCTGGTTGTAGTTCCAGTTGTTTTGGTAGCCATAACTGTTGTAGTTTGGTTGCTGGCGGAAGGAAAAGCAAATTATTTACGCGACATTAGAAATCAGCTGAGATCCACTTTAGAGACGCAATTCATTCTAACCTGATACCAGTTGCTGTATCCGCCGTAGCCACCAGACTGGGCGTTACTATCCATGTTCATCGCTGGGGGAGGCGGTACAGTGACCGGGGCTTGGGGATCAGTGGGTGGGGTTTGTGCCGATGAGTCGTCTTTTGGGGCGTCATCATCGCTTTTGATCACCTTCCCTCGGTCTTCGTCTCTGTGGGGAACATAAGAAGAAGCGTGGTGGTGACCAGCGTACTGTGCTTCTTTATAATGAGGAAGGGCTGTGGAATCAGCAATTTTCAACCCAGAGACTGCAACTAAACAACTTTGGATTTAAACATTCAGTACAGCGTTAACAACCGTAGACTCTCTTCTTTTATCAGAAAAAAAAAGAGTTAATTCCTAAAGTATATAGGTTTGAAGTTATATGAGCTTGAAATGAGGGCGGCTGTCCAAAATACAATGCAATACATACATATTGGTTTATATAATTTATACATTAACAACAGCTGAAGCTGGAACAAATTGCCACCATGGAAAAAGGGAAAATGCTGCACCCTTGTGGAAAAGAAAACAAACATTGCCAGAAGCCATGGCTAGCGCTTTATCGGCACCCAAGCATGAAAAAACAAAACGGGAATGGCGCTCTTCTGCATATTTTCTATTCCCGAATAAATTTGCGAATGGCAGTGAATGAGTTAATAAAAATGAAGATGCTCGATAAAAGGCCTCTTCAAACACAAAATGGTTATCGGTACAGCAACGTTGAAATAAAGTAAAACTACTCACCATTTGATGACAATGCCCTGACCTTTCAGTGAAATGGGCATCTCTTTCCCCGAATCAATTATTCTTTTTGAGAATCGATTAATAAATTTGAGACCTACTTTAATTCAAAATTGTCGAAATCCTCAATTTCAGCCTCTCGACATTCTATTTTCTCTGATTTCTGCGGTTCTCAATCAGAGCGTGTGTGATTCCACTAAAATGTTTCGCGGGTGGGATTTTTGAAGATAACTTAAATCGATGTGTCCCAGCATTCGGAGGGTGGGATTGGAAATAATGAACAAAAAAGGATCAATTAATTAATCAAGGATCAATTGATGCATGTGTCGCTGCTTGGAATTGAAGCGGATTTACGTGGGAGAGGAGATGAAACAATATCTTTTCGTCAATGGATGCTACAACTTCGTGTTTGCTTTCAACAATTAGCTTGTAGCAGAAGTGCACCATTTCACCATGACGTCCCGGATCCATTGATGTAAAGGACGCTTTGATACTCTCCTTTTATTTTCTAGAACTGATTCATACAACAAAAAAGGTGCAGAAAGTACATGGAATGACTGTCTGTGTCTTTGTGTTGTCATATTTATTTTTTGGTTCATTTGTCTTCAAAATGGCGCCGTGAGAGTGGCTGCCTTTACAGCAGGTCCTGTATTTTGTTTTTCTACTTCTTTCTTTCCTTTCCTCCCATAACTTTGCTGCTGTGAGATGTAAATGTCTCCACTGCGAGACTAATAAAGGCTAATTTGGCAGATTCATTAATGATTATTGATTGCAAGAGAACTCTATAAACCGTTGGACCGGTGCATCCTGAAATTCCACACCTCTCTAATTTCCAGCAGTCTAAGTATTTAATGGTTGACTTCCTCTGTCTTATTACTCTATCCTTACCTGTTTTCTCCTTCTCGTTTTGTCCCGCCCAGCTCTTTTAGGAGTTTCTGGTGTTCTTCGTAAACAGACAGCACACTAAGTATGATACAGAGGCAGACTGTAAGCCATGACGACCATTAGGAATAAAAATAAAATCCCTTAAAAAAATGATGAGTGAGAATTGACCTCTTGACAGAGTTGCTGTACTCTTCCACAAACTGAAGGCAGCGCTGTGAGAGGATAAGTTTAGTGTGGGGCGCAATTGGCGCTGCCAGGGCTCGTGTCACACACTCATGTACAGCATCAGCCGAAGATGTATAGTTTGATGACTCCAACTCCAGCAGGTTCAGGTGCAACTTGTCATTACCCTGACAGGGAGAAGAACAATTGTAGAGCTCAGATATCATGTTTTCAGAGCACGACTGAGACTGGCTAGCGTTCTATAGGTCTTGCGCAAGTTAAGAGGCTAACCCGCATATTTTCCATTTGACAAATGTCGCTGCACATCACACAAATGCAACACAAAAAGTACTGTATATACACTATACACTTGACTAAAATAATCATAATCAGTGATAATCTTCATAATAATAATAATAATAATAATAATAATAATAATAATAATATTACATTTCTAAGCACCTTTCAAAACTCTCAAGGTCACTTTACAGTCACATGATACGTTTTTATTCTGCGGGTGAGCAGCGACAGCCACACGCGCCAGCGTTCACTCAACCCGGAAATAACTAAAATAGATATAAAGTTAGCTCGCTAGCTAATAGATAGCTAATAGATAGCCGGCGAGATAACCATCTAGCTAGATAGCCATATAGCTAATAGCTAGTTAGCTAGATCTAATGCAGGCTCTAAAAAGACCCGACTCAGTTGAAGTCCTGGACCCACAGAATATTAAGTTTTAGGACTACATAAACATTCAATAAAGCCTAAGAAACCTTAGACTCTCTTCTTTCATAAAAAAAAAAGAGTTAATTCCTAAATTATAAGCGTCTGCAGTTATGATTTTGAAATGAGGGCGGCTGTCCAAAAAACAGCCGAAGCTGGAACAAAGTGCTAACATGGAAAAAAAGGGAAATGCTGCTCCCCTTGTGGAAAAGAATTAACATTGCCATTGAGGCCATGGCCAGCGCTTTATCGGCACCCAAGCATTGAAAAACAAAAGCCGAACAAATTCGGGAATGGCGCTCAATGTCATATTTTGAATTCCCGAATAAATGTGAATGGTAGTGAATGAGTTTATTGTTGTATAACATTAGTCCATATAGATTAATAATCACTACAAAGGTTTGAGGAAGACATTTTTCTTCGACTTTTATGTATCATCGAAAATAGATTTGCGCTATTCCATGAATTGTTTCAGCTCTTAAAGCTGAAAAGTTCAGTAACTTACAGAACAAGTACTTGTCACTCACCGGACTGATCTCCAGTGCTTCCTGTAAAACGCTGCGAGCTCTACCGGGGTTTCTCCCAAGCTTCAGCAGCAGCCGAGCAAGCTTGACGGAGTAGAAGGCGTGCATGGTAGGCTTTTCTTTCGATTGGCTCACGGCCTCCTGGAGAAGAGCTTCCGCTTGCTCCAGTTTGCCCGCCCTCCTCTCTAAAGCGGCCCTGCGGAGACGAACTACGACCAATCCTGGCATGTTTTTATCCAGAGCCTCGAGTACCCGCCGAGCCTCAGCCAGGTCACCTGAGAGCCAAGATGAGACATGGTGAGAAAAGAGAGGACAAAGGAAAAAAAACAACAGTACTGAAAATGGACCAACGGGAGAAGTTAATGGGTTTTGCCGCATACCGTGTCTCTCCTCGAAGGTGGCCCTTCGCATGTGAAGATTCGGGCTGGAAGGCAGGTGAAGACAGGCTCGCTTGTAGACAGCCCGAATATCATCCACGCTGCGCGTCTCCAGGTATTGAACATACTGAACAAAAACACAAAGGGAAGGAAGTTTTATTGATATCGCACATTTCATACACATGATGAGGCTGGAACTACCAGGCAGGAGAACGAAAGGAAGGTTTAAAGAGGAGGTTTATGGATGTTGTCAAAGAGGACATGAAGGTGCAACAATGGCGCATGGGTGCGGCCCAGATGCATCCCTGCGCTTTGTAATACAGTGATACCTCAGCTTACGAAGGCTTTAGCTCACAAACCTTTCGCCTTACGAACATTAAGAATATAGTCTTGGCTGACAGTAGGTGGTAGACTAGTTTTCGTCAGCCTCTTTCTTTGAGTGCAGATGTGGTTTGTTATAGAATGGATACTTTTGCTATTATGGGACCGAAAAAGACTCATCCACATGCTAGTGTTAAGCCGAAGAGGACACAAAATAAAATTACAGTCAATCAGAAAAGGAGATCATCGAAAAACATGAATGAGGTGTGCGTTGGCGTGACTTAGCGTCCCAGTACCAGTACGCTAAGTCGACCATTGCTACGTGTGGCTAAGGGTGTTTCTGTGTTGTCTAAGCAACGGTCTCAGGCAACAGAAGAGGTTGAAAAACCTCTGTTGATTTTGATTAATGAAATGCAGCTAGCAGGGGACAGTGTGAGTGAGGGTATTATCGCCGAGAAAGCACGGCAAGTATCAAGGGGCAACTACATCCACAACCATCACAAAGGTAAATAAAACAACTACAGTACAGTATTATACAGTGTTTGTTGTTGTTAACTACAATACAATAGCACATTTATTATACATAAAATAAGGTATATTTGGTGTAGTTTTAAGGTTTATCTAATAGAAAATTATGTTTTATGGGGACCTGGGAACGGATTATTCTCGTTTTAATGGTTTCTTATGGGAAATAAATGTTTGGAAGACGAACTTTTCGCCTAACACACTTTCTGGGAACCAATTAAGTTTGTAAACTGAGGTATCACTGTATTGTTTTCTGGCTTGGTTTGGCATATTCTGTTGTCACCATGTGTTTGAAAAGTGAAACAAGTGACCAATCGCCATCCAAATTCAGAACCTCCCTGGGCTGAGGTTCCAAAAAAAAAAAACATCGAGAAAGAGCCCATTTTATAGAATGGATTTTAGTATTGATTCCTCTTAGAAATCAAGATGGTGCACCGAATGTTTTGGGAACTGAGTGTATTCATTCACTCACCCTAGTCCAGAATTCCTCATAGAGAGCACAGGTGATCAGACATCTCTCAAAGAGAACACGAACTCTGTGATCGTCAAGGGCGACATCTGTTTCCTCCATTCTTTGCTGCGGGCTCTCCGTGGTCTCGTTGATATCTGCGTCTGCACAAAGGCGCTAGTTTCAAAGAGGATGGTTCTGGTTTTACAGTTACAAGACAAGGCACGTGTTCGGGTATCACCTTTGCTACTGTGTACAGTGTCTTTGGTCAGTTGAGCGAGCTCCCAGTCCAGGTAGGAGTGCCAACCACGAAGCTGGATTTGATCAAGCGGCTTCACATGGAAATATGGACGTTTGATCTACATAAAAAAAATCGATACCAGACTATTTGAGCTCACTGAGACCATGTTTTTATCACTTTATTCCTGCTTCATGGTCAATGCGTATTTTTATAACAGGACTGACAGTTTTGAGTCTGTTTTGATTTGCACCGGGGAGTGTGGTAGCCATGTGAATTGGTGAGTGCTATCTGCATGCTAAATAATAGTATCAGTACAGTTGACAGTTGTTTTCTAGGACCCAGCTACGGTATCACTCTATGACACTCTTTGCCCGCTCCAGTAAGACAATAATCAAGGACATTAGTACAGAAATGTATTTTTAACAAAGAACAATCACATTGTACTTTATCAAAAGAATTAATACAGACGCTCCACAATTTCCGAACGAGATACGTTCCGAACTGAAGATGAATTTGTTCATAAGTTGCTTTAGTGCTATATGTTGTATGGAATGTATGTTTAAGGCTTATATCGGTATGTTTAAAGGATAACCGACGCCTCCGGACAAGTTGTGTCCATAATTTGTAAAATCACTTCAAATGACTTCTACTGAGCGTATTTTACAAAGATTCCGCGGCATATCGCGATATTTTATGTTTTAAGACTTGCGCTGAATATTCAGAAAGTTTTGTTTTCGAATTGACGACGATGCCTGACGTGATGTCACGTCTGGAACGCCTCTGACCGAAAAAGCGACACACAATGCATTTTTGCTTAATGGACACAGGTGGCGGTGCCTGACCTCTGCCATGATAGGTCTCTGCTCTAAGGTTGGGGGAGCAATACATTCTAGGACATATCCTAGACCAGGTATGGGCAAACTACGGCCCGCGGGCCACATACGGCCCGTTAGGCTTTTTAATCCGGCCCGCCGAACCTGCCCAAATTATAGTAAAAACAGCGTCTGAAACTCATGACAAAAAGTTAGCGGACAACAGGGCAGATAACTGAAAAGTTGCCTGCCCCATCTTTCACAACCTGAAGCACAATGAGACAACTAATCACATTAAAAACATTGTCACAAAGTATAACGTTTTCTTTTAAATCAAGAATGTACCTACTACAAATGCTACCTTGCTAATTTACGGTAAATGTGCATGGCTAGATTTTGCTGCAGTAGTCGATTGTCATTGTACGACGGTACACGTGTATTGTTTGCGCGTGAAGGCGAGGGCGTCAGTGAGGAGTTTGTTGAGCGCGCGGTCAGGACAAACCATCTATGATTTGACGGAATTTAACACAAGTAGGTATTATTGAGCTTGAATATTTCGTTGTGGAATAATATGTTTTGAATGTTGAAAGTGATTCCATTTTTCAATAAATGTTGATTTCTTTAACTTTGCCCCTTCAATGAAAACGTATTAAAAACAGACGCAATCTTGATGAATCACGTGCATATGTTATTTTAATCTATTTCCATTTCCTCCTCCAAGTATCTGCGAAATAGTATGTAAACGCCATATTCCTTGAGACAAATTTATTAACTGATCAGGGATATTTTTCACATTTGAAAGACAGTTAATAAATTGGGTTCTTACTGTGCTATGAGGTTTGTACACACTACATTTAAAGGACAATCGGCACCATTTTTTCGTGTTTCCCACTGACATTATAAAAACGTTTTATAGCGTCTATAATACCCAAAACAGGCAGGCTGATATTTTTAGTTAAATGAAAAACACCAATAAAAATGACTTCAAAATGAATCTGGAAATGGCCAGTTTCAGAAGGTCCCACCCCTTTGTTCGTGACGTCACGCCATGACGTCTTGCCTTGCTCGAGAATCAAAACAATGGCTTCAGATTCGGAGAAGTTGTTTTCTTGTTACTCATTCAGTTATGAATATGATTCAAATAGTTCTGAAGAGGAAAGCATAAATGTTTGCAATTGATTCAAGGAGTCCTCCTATATCAATTCGAGCCGCCAATGACAGCAATGTAGCACCCAGAAAATGCAGAAGATTGCTTAGAATATCTTGTTTTCTATCCTTTCACTCCCACCCCAACCCCATCCCTCTTCAATTGCTGCTGTGGACTGCAAATTTCCCCATTGCGGGACGAATAAAGGTATTCTGATTCTGATTCTGATTCTGAAGATTGCGCCCAAGCTCCGTTGGAAATGGGCTGATTTGTCAGCTGGGAATTTGTGTCAGCGAATATCAAATAGTTGTCTTGGTGCAACACACAACGATTCACCATGGCGTTATTTATGTGTTTTCCTTCTAATTTCGCCATCAACACGAAGTTTTCAGACCAAACAAAGTACCCAAAATGCATTGTGTGTCGCTTTCTCGGTCAGGGGCGGTCCAAACGTGACATCACATGGGGATCGTCATTAACTCGAAAACAAGACTTAGTGAATATTCAGCGCAAGTCTTAGAACGTAAACTATAGCTATATGCTGTGGAAAAATACGCTCAGTCAAAGTCATTTGAAGTGATTTTATAAATTATGGACATAACTTGTCGGGAGGCGTCGGTTGTCCTTTAATGCTTTAGGCTTAGTATTTCCGGCCCAAACACTCCCTCTAAATGCTCCTGGCCCGGCCCCTCTGTTAAATTTTAGAAGCCAATGCGGCCCGCGAGTCAAAAAGTTTGCCCACCCCTGTTCTAGACCATTAGAGGTCATCAGAGGTAACATTCTAGAACATGTACTTGAACATTAGGAGTCATCAGAGGTAACATTTTAGACCTGTTCTTGAACATTCGAGGTCATCAGAGGTAACTTATAGTACATGTTCTAGAACATTAGAGGTCACCTGAGGTACCATTCTAGATCTAGACAATGTTCTAGAACATTAGCGGTCATCGGAGGTAACGTTCTAGGACATTAGAGGTAATCAGAGGTAACATTGTAGAACATGTCCTAGAACATTAGAGGTCATCGGAGGTAACATTCTAGGACATGTACTTGAACATTAGAGGTCATCAGATGTGACATTCTAGAACATGTCTTAGAACATTAGGTGTTCTAGAGCATTAGACGTCATCGGAGGTAACATTCTAGGACATGTTCTAGAACATCCGGGGCCATCAGAGGTAACATTCTACTCCATGTTCTTGACTATTAGATGTCATCAGAGGAAACATTCTAGAACATGTACTTGAACATTAGAGGTCATCAGATGTGACATTCTAGAACATGTCTTCGAAAAATTAGGGGTCATCAGAGGTAACATTTTAGACATGTTCTTGAACATTAGAGGTCATCAGAGGTAACATTCTAGAACATGTTATAGGTCATTAGAGGGAATCAGACAGACCAAAAGAAGTAATCAGATTAGCTTCAGGGAATAGTCCACTGCTCTCCCAATCTTAGACCTATCAGAGCAGGGATATATATATATATATATATATATATATATATATATATATATATATATATATATATATATATATATATATATATATATAGGACCAGAGTCACCAGCACAACTTTAGATCGCTGACGAAGCTCTTCGGATGAGGAGCGAAACGTCTGACACGCTCAAAGAAGTACAGATAACAACTGAAGAAACCTTTTCATTGATCTTCAGGAACAATGGGCTTACCTATGAGTCAGGTTCCAATAAAGGTGTAAAAATCAAGATAACAGACCATGCATCACTCACAGTGTCTTCAAAGTCCCATCTCTTGCGAACTTCACTTTCATTCTTCTGGTAAATTTTATCCCGGCGAACCAACACCTGATCTCTTATCCTCTGCATCAGCTCCTCCTATGCAAAGTGAATGTGGACACAATCAAAGTCATTATGATCTCAGTTCAATGGGTTTTAAGTGTGACGTGATGAAAAAGTTCCTCACTGAGTCTGTGCCCTCAGGCGTGGCAGGTTCTTCCTCCCCGGGTGGCATCTCCTTTTCTTTCTCCTTGGCTTGTTCAGCACGCTCCACTTTCTGAGTCTCGCGACAAAAGGCCCTCACCTCCTCATACTCTTCCAGAGAAAGCACTTCTTTGGGCTCACTGCCGCTCAGATGGGCCTTGAACCTACGCCATGCAACAACAACAAAATTGATTTTTCTCAATCACGATTGTAAGCATCGATATGTCTTACTTTTCGTAGTGCGTGTTGTAGTGCTGGGTAGGAATTTGGAGGACTCGGTCTAGTACAGCTGTTGCATTTCTCAAGTTGCCTTGTTCCTTCTCCCATTCCACATACAGATCCCACAGCCGGTCTGAGTGGAAGTCCAGGCCTGCTGCTACAACCGCGTCCTCAAACACGCTGTAATTTGAAAATCAATATCAGGGAAGAAAAGGCAAATCCAAATAAAGGTACTGTGTTTTCCATGACAGCAGCAAAACATTTTTCCGTAATGAAAAGGTTTCTTCAGCCGTCATCTGCACTTCTTTGAAGGTGTCGGATGTTTTGCTTCCTCATCCGAAAAGCTTTGTCAGCGAACTAAAGTTTACCGGCACAACTTTATTAGTTTAGTTTTAGTTATCCTTTAAAGGACAACCGACACCATTTTTTTTGTTTCCCAACTGAGATCGGAAAAACGGTTCATCTAAACATTACCCAAACATACCCAAAACACGCAGGCTGCTATTTTTAGTCAAATGCAAAACACCAATAAAAATGACTTAAAGTGTCCTAAAACTGCCACAAAATGAGCTCAGAAGTGGCAAGATTCAGAAAGTCCCGCCCCCTTGTTCGTGACGTCACGCCAGGATACACAGTCACAAACTGCCCTGCTCGAGAATCAAAACAATGGCTTCAGAGTTCAGATTCGGAGAAGATGCTTTCTTGTTATTCATCCAGTTATGAATATGATTCAAATAGTTCTGAAGAGGAAAGCATAAATGTTTGAATCGATGAAAGAAGTCCTTCCGTATCAATTTGAGCTGTCTGGACTACAATGTAGCGTCCCAGAAAATGCACAAGATGGCGCACGAGCTCCGTTGGAAATGGGCTGATTTGTCTGCTGGGAATTTGTGTCAACTTAACACCTTCTTTATGCGTTTTACTGCAATCGGTAGTCTTGTTGCGACACACAACGATTCACCATTGTGTTATTTATGTCGTTTTCCTTCTAATTTTGCGATCAACACGGTTTTTTCTAATGAAAAAAAGGGCCCAAAATGCATTGGGTGTGGCTTTTTCGGTCAGGGGCGTTCCGAATGTGACGTCACTTCAGGCATCGTAATCAACTCGAAAACAAGACTTCCTGAATATTCAGCGCGAGTCTTAAAACGTAAAATATAGCTATATGTGGTGGAATCTTTGTAAAATGCGGTCAGTAGAAGTCATTTGAAGTGATTTTGAAAATTATGTACACAACTTGTCCGGGGGGCGTCGGTTGTCCTTTAACCCCTTATAAGAACCAAACCCTAACCTAATACATACATGATCCTCACCACATTTTATGAAATTAAAAGTACTAAATCAAAAACAACAGTAATTCTGAATGGACGCGTACCTGCGAACACGCTTGGGTGACTCGTGCTGGTTCATGTCCAGTGTTCCCAACAGGAGATTGATGTAGTGGATCCACAGATCAACACTCAAAGGGATTGACTGGAGGCCTTGAACACACACCTAACACAAAAAAAAAATCGAATTAGTACCATGGCTACACAACTTAGCCACACATACACGCATGCACACACGCACCTCCGCTGCTCTCTCATTATTCCCAGCACGACGCTCCAAATCAGCATATTTTTTCCAATAACCATAGCAGAGGGGATACCGTCCGAGGAAGGCCATTAGGGCTCTTTGGGATGCTGCATCATGGCCCTAACAAGAACCATGTGTTAACGTTCCATTACACTTGAAGGACAACCGACGCCTCCGGACAAATTGTGTCCATAATTTGTAAAATCACTTCAAATGACTTCTACTGAGCGAATTTTACAACGATTCCACGGCATATAGCTATATTTTACGTTTTAAGACTTGCACTGAATATTCAGGAAGTCTTGTTTTCGAGTTGAAGACGATGCCTGACGTCACGTCTGGAACGCCACTGACCGAGAAAGTGACACACACAATGCATTTTGCGGTAATTTATTTGGTCTGAAAACTTCGTGTTGATGGCGAAATTAAAAGGGAAAACACATCAATAACGCAATGGTGAATCGTTGTGTGTTGCACCAAGACTACTATTTGATACTAGTTGACACAAATTCCCAGCAGACAAATCAGCCCATTTCCAACGGAGCTTGGGCGCCATCTTGTGCATATTCGGGGACGCTACATATAAGTCCTGATGCCTCAAAATGACCCGTAAAGACTTCTTTAATCGATTGCAAACATTTATGCTTTCCTCTTCAGAAGTATTTGAATCATATTCATAACCGGATGAGTAACAAGAAAGCATTTTCTCCAAATCTGAAGCCATTGTTTTGATTCTAGAGCAAGGCAAGACATCCTGGCGTGACGTCACGAACAAGGGGGCCGGACCTTCTGAAACTGGCCATTTCCGGTTTCATTTTGAAGTCGTTTTTGGACACTTTAAGTCATTTTTATTGGTGTTTTTCATTTGACTAAAAATATCAGCCTGCGTGTTTTGGGTATTTTAGAAGCTATAAAACGTTTTTCCGATGACAGTTAGGAAACAAAAAAATGGTGTCGGTTGTCCTTTAATGCATATTCATGAATGCCTTCGGTCTTTGAGACCCAGACTGATATTAATCAACAATGTTTTTTTATTATTATTTAAACCTTAAGCTCTCACCTCTTGCTCACAGTATTGCAACAGGTCAGTCCAACTGGTGAAGTCTTGAGAGTTTTGATGTGCAGCATTCCACAGACGTTCAAAGTCTTCTGGCAAATCCCCAGCCTCATCTTCTGTGGTTGGAGGGAGTGAAATGGAAGCAGGGTCTGCATGCGCAAAGGTCACAGTTGCATTAACGGCCGCGTCTGTGTAGCCCAAAACTCATTTTTTTGGTGTGGGCCACATTGTAGTCACGGTTTCCTCCCGAGGGCCATGATGAATTTGGGGAAAGCATTAGAATGTTTCATCTCCTCCACATATTACAAACATAACACACAACAAATTAATGAATAACTAGTTTTCAAATCTGAAGTCAAGAATGATAACTGTTATTCTTCTTGTGGTTTACATACGACAGTTTGAAATTTTAGTTTGGACTTTGGCAAGCATCATGGTAGTTGTGTTAAGTTCATCCTGTCTACTTGATATCTAATTTACAACAGATTCTTTTCTTACAGTGTTTTTTTAGGTGTTCAATTATCTTACATGTTTTGGCGTGTTTCAGAGTGTCACTCTGACGAAGGCGGAAGTATACGCCGAAACATGTAAGGCAATTGAACACCTAAAAAACACTGTAAGAAAATAATCTGTTGTAAATTAAGCATCATGGTACTTGACATGCTCGATTTGGTTTCGCGGGCAGAATAAAATAATATTCACTGCAATGGCTGCCAACCTCAAACCGGACTACAACTCCCCCCCTGATGAACTTGTTTCCCAATACAACATGGACCTTGCACACATGCTCAACACCCTTGCTCCTGTTAAATCCCGGTCAGTCCAATTCACTCGATCCGCCCCTTGGTTCACCGCCCAACTCCGCTCCACCAAGGCGAAAACTCGGCAGCTGGAAAGACTTTACAGAAAGACCGGCCTCACCACCCACCAGGACATGTACACAGCTCACCTCACCCACTACAAGGACTCTATCACACGCGCAAAATCGGAATACTATTCTGGACTGATTGATGCTAACAGTGGGAATTCACGGACTCTGTTTTCCCTATACAACAAAATCATTCAACCCCCTATCTCTCTCCCCCCACACTTTCACTCCTCAGACACCTGCAACGCACTACTTCTGTTTTTCACTGAAAAGATCAACAAGATCCACCAGCACCTCGGCTCCTCTGTATCCCCCCCTCCCCCAACCTTCCTACTCCCTATCAACTGCTGTCGTCTTTTGAACTCCCTCATCCCTCCTTACTTTCTGACCTCATCACCAAGTCCAAGAATTCCACCTGTCAACTTGACCCCCTCCCTACTGTCCTCATCAAATCTCCTCCCTTTTATTTCAGCTATTATTCACTCCTCACTGCCCACTGGAATTGTTCCTGTCCCTCTTAAAACCGCAGCTGTAACACCAATCCTGAAAAAACTTGGTTCAGATCCCAATGATTTCAATAACCTACGTCCAATTTCGCATCTTCCATTTATCGCTAAAATTCTCGAAAAAAACGTCGCCTGTCAACTCCACTCTCACCTCACTCACAATAACCTCTACGAACAATTCCAGTCTGGTTTCCGTCCCCGCCACAGCACTGAATCAGCCCTCATAAAAATCACGAACGACCTTCTCATAGCAGCAGATACCGGCTCCCTCTCTATTCTCATCCTTCTTGATCTATCTGCGGCCTTTGACACCATTTCTCACCCCATCCTGCTCAACCGACTCTCCACTCTAGGCGTGACACACACCCCACTCAGTTGGTTTCACTCCTACCTCACTGGCCGCTCACAGTTTATCCAAATTACCTCATTCACTTCACGGTCCTCCCCTGTGTCTTCTGGTGTGCCCCAAGGTTCTGTCCTGGGGCCCCTTCTCTTTATTATATACCTTCTTCCCCTTGGTGATATCTTCCGCAAATTTGGAATTCATTTTCACTGCTTCGCGGATGACACCCAGCTCTACCTCTCCAGTAAACCCGACGCCTCTCTTCCACCTGCATCCCTTACACTTTGCCTCTCAGAAATCAAATCCTGGTTTTCTCATAACTTTCTCAAACTAAACAGCGAAAAAACTGAACTTCTCCTTGTCGGTACAAAATCCACCCTTCACAAAGCAAACAGTTTCTCTCTCACCATTGACAATTCTACCGTGTCCCCCGCCCTTCAGGTTAAGAGCCTGGGTGTCATCCTTGATAGCACACTATCTTTTCACTCCCACATAAATAACATAACCCGGTCTGCATATTTTCACCTCCGCAATATCAATCGTCTCCGTCCCTCTCTCACCCCTCACACCACTGCTATCCTCGTCCACAGTCTCGTCACCTCCCGTATCGATTATTGTAATTCACTTCTTTTCGGGGTCAATCAAAAATGTCTCCATAAACTCCAACTAGTCCAAAATTCCTCAGCCCGGATCATCACAAAAACCCCCTCATTTCACCACATCACTCCTGTCCTCCAACAGCTCCACTAGCTCCCTGTTAAACTCCGTATTGAATTCAAGATACTTCTGTTTACATTTAAAGCCATCCATAACCTTGCCCCCCCCTATCTGTCTGACCTAATTCAAATCTCCGTTCCGACTCGGGCCCTCAGATCCTCTTCCTCCCTCCACCTCTACACGCCCTCTGCCCGTCTCACAACGATGGGGTGCAGAGCTTTCAGCCGCTCCGCTCCTAAACTCTGGAACTCACTTCCACTCAACATCCGCAACATTGACTCCCTCCCTACTTTCAAATCTCACCTGAAAACCCATCTCTTTAAACTTGCTTACATGGTCTAATTTATTATCCTGTTTTATTATTTATTGCTTTATGCATGATTTTACTGTTTTGTGTGTTGTCTTTGTTGTAAAGTGTCCTTGAGTGTTCAGAAAGGCGCTTGTAAATTAAATGTATTATTATTATTATTAATATGACGGGACAGATTTTGCCTTGTCGTCTAACCATTCTCATCTGAAATCTTTGCAAGAGGTAGTGTGGGCCTTAGCAGCCTCCATTGCTCAAGAAAAGCGTCACAATAAATGGTAACATTTCATTTTTCCATCAACTTTATGTCTCTATTAGGTATCTGTTACTTTATTAGTTATTCAATTTCAAAACACATCAGCTTTAACCCGAGATGGAAAATAAGTCTATTGTGGCGGACAATAATACACAAGGAACACATATTTAAATATGTTGACCGCCCCCTCACTAACATGTTAAATTTGCGAGATACATAATTCAGAGCGAAGCAGAATGATTCCTCTCACTTGAGACCTCTGTAAAGAATTCATGGTAAACATAATCGTGATAACAAGCAAAAACCAAATGTAGCACTCTGTGTGAGGAGTTCATTAAAGTTAAGTCTTATTCCAATTGCCCATGAATGCATTTGAACCCAAGTTAGCCTAGCTTGCGCTCGTCACGGTTTTCTTCAAACCAAGCATCTCTTTCGCAGACGTTTCGCGTGTGGTCATGCAGAATAAACCATCGTTTCTAACATCACTTTGTGACTAGGATTCAGGTTTCTTCAAGGTACCTGATAGCTCTCCAAGCTTTTCTTTGCCGCTCCTCTCGCCTTCCGTCGCCATAATAGCAAGCCTTGCTCCTGCGTCATTAAATCGCGCCGCTGAAACGCACCTTGGAATGACGTCACCACGTACACCACGAATGTTGCAGGTAAAAATACCGAACAGTAAAAACTTCAGTCAAACGAAGGAACTTTAACTTAACTTTATGTGCAAAAAGTAAATACCTAAAAATATATAGTAAAGTACACACTTGGTAATATGTACTTCGTTCCTTCGCACCACTGCTCCCGGGTTTAAGTAACCTATCACGTGACCTAGAAGCGCGCCGACAAGAGCGACAAATTATCGACAATCCAATTTTTCAAAATAACATATTTTAGATTCCAAAATGAATAAAATTGATTCCGAAATAAATAAAACAGAAGTAATGAAAGTTATGAGTTCTTTCTCCAGTACCAATCCACGGCCCGGAGTTTGGGGCTCGATCAGATACATAACCAAACAATGATGGTCTTCTATCACAATTGGTCATTTTATTTTCACTTGGTCACATTTTTAAAGAATATCAGACAGCGAGTCTGTTGCTTCACTTCCACTGTATCAAGTTGAATCCCTGAACATTGCAGAAACATTTTACAATTATAAAAACAATACAAAATCTGATTGACACCGTTTGAAAGAACAGGACAAAAATCAAACTTAATGATCATTTAGTTTTGTGCACTGCAGCTGACATGGGGACACAACATTCTTTCTGGGGTGGATTTGGAAACAAAAATGTGTGTATCTTTCAAATTACAATTAAGATAATTGAGACATAAAATCTGGAAATGTTAGATTCAAGATGGAACTTCACAATCATGTTGTTACAAGCACATTAAAAATAGTCAACAAAAAAATAAAGACAACTTCAACATGATGACCCGAACAGGGCAGTGGTTCAGCAGCGAAAATTATTCCTATCACCAAGAAGTGCATTGTTTAAACGACCAACTTTTTGTGCATCATAAGATTGAAATGCTCCCTTACTATAGCAAATAAAATTACTTCCATGTACATAACTTCATATTTCAATCATGTATGAAAAGTCTGAAGAATGCTAACTGTAAACTGAAAAGGTAACAAGCAGGATTAATTGTCTTCATATTGTAAAACCTAAAAAAATCTAAATTACATATTGGACGAAAAAAAAAAATGTTTTTAACACATCAGCAGGCGGACCATTTTCTTTAACAATTGACTAGACTCCAAAGGCTTAATAGAGTATGAATTTACCTGTTCGTTATTAACATCAGAGGTTATCATTTATACAATATTACACAAAAAAAGAGGGCACCGTAGCCGTATGGACTTTCACTTCAGATAACAGTGTGCGGTGCATGCGGACACTTGACAAATGGAAGTGAAATATGTGTGTGAGTGTACGTGTAAATGTCTTTGGATGTGTTACACTTTTGTTCTAATTCACACAGTGGGGAATCCTGTTGCTTATTTCTCTTCAGTCACTTTTTCCCACCTGCTGCTACTCATCTGCTATCTCCACGGTTAATGTAGCATCACAGTCCAGTCAGTGCCAGCGTTCACACCAGGTTTACGAAGCGTCAAGACCGACATGGAGGCATCAAAGTCAAAATCAAGCTGGCTCGTCCGACCATCTATGAAAGGCACAACGAAAATCAAAGTGACCAAACAAAACGGATGCTAATAGCATATGAAAATGAAAGATAAGGACTCACCGGCTGTCTTCAGGGTTGCCTTGGTGGGCTTAGTGGCCCCCAGCATGACGATGCGTTCAATGGTGGAGTGGGTAGAGAAATGAGCCTCTGGAGCAAGGTTTCTGTCGGCCATGATAAATTATTTAAAGGACAACCGACGTCTCCGGACAAGTTGTGTCCATAATTTGTAAAATGGTTTTAAATGACTTCTACTGAGCGTATTTTACAAAGATTCAACCGCATATAGCTATATTTTACGTTTTAAGAATCGCGCTGAATACTCCGAAAGTCTTGTTTTTGAGTTGGTGACGAGTCCGCACGTGACGTCACTAAAGGACCGTAAAAAAGACGCATTCTCGCGGTCCTTCCATCACGTCAATGTATTTTGCTGTACTTGTTTGGTCTGGGGACCTCGTGTTGCACCCAAAAGCCGCCAAAAGGCCAGAAGAGGGTGTCCAAGCTCCATATAAGGAATTTATCAGCCTGTGGAAACGGAGGTGGCCACAGGGGGTCGCGATTTTGTGCCTCTTTTTTTGTGTGAGAGATTTCTCCCCAATGTTGCCTCAAAATGGCACAAATAAATTTTTTAATCGATTGCAAACATGTAAGCTTTCCTCTTCATAACTATTTGAATCATATTCATAACTGGATGTGTAACAAGAAAGCATATTATCAAAATCCGTCTTGGCGTGACGTCATGAACTGGGGGCGGGACTTTCTGAAAATGGCCAATTCGCAGCTCAATTTTTTTGCAGATTTTGGACACTGTCATTTTTATTGGTGTTTTGCATTTGACTAAAAATATCACTCTACGTGTTTTGAGTATTTTAGATGCTATAAAAGTTTTTCTGATGTCAGTTAAAAAACAAAAAAGTGACATCGGTTGTCCTTTAAAATAATATTTACATTCAGCAGTGTTCCAAAGCTTTTTCACAATTTGCAAATTCAAGTAATATCAGTCGGTTATCAATAGACGCACTGTACAGGGATAAGAATGACAAATGAGAAAAAAGTCTGGAAAAAAAGCTAAGCAATTTTAGCAATTTAATAACCACAAAACCAAGAATTTCATCACTGAAATTCAACTGTATTTGTGAAAATAAAGTCCCTTTTTTGGGTGGGCTACCACTATGGCAAAATTGTTATCAGTTTCATTTTTTGCCATGTTTCAAATATTGCATTTGTTCGTTGTAAAGTTTATGTAAGAGTTTCACCATTTGTCACACTTCATTCTTCAATATGTATTCATCATTATATTGTCAATTTAAAGGACAACCGACAACATTTTTTTGTTTCCTAACTGACATCAGAAAACCGTTTTATCGCATCTAAAATACCCAAAAGTCGCCTCCCCTCTCCCAGCAAATTGGCGTTTTCATGTTTATTATGTTTGTTAAAGTCATTATAAGTGCCTTGCATGCTGGGTCCGAGAGGACAGTAATTTCATCTGTGCTGTATGTCATGCATATTAGCACATTTGACAATAAAGCTGACTTTGAAAAACACAGGGTAATATTTTTAGTTAAATGCAAAACACCAATAAAAATAAGTTAGTGTCCCAAAACTCCTTCAAAATGACCCCGGAAATTGCGAGAAATTGCCATATTTTTCAAAACTAACAGCAAGTTTATAGTCTTCTAATATGTTGCTGTTTTTCCACTAGTGACACTCACACAGAGGAGAGGTTGTTGTTGGCAAATGACAGCCTCCTATGAATGAACTCGCTCTTCTCAAAGTTGAAAGTGTGTCCATCATCAATGTAGAGTTCACCCTCTGCCGCTCTCTGGGAAAACCGAGACACTTATTTGAATACAAAATGGCAACCCGTTTGGCGTGGTGTCAATGATTTGACGTACCTGATTGCTAAGAGCCACATACAAGGTGTATGGGTCGTTCTCCATACAGGTGGAAGATCGACGTACGCGAAGCTTTCTGGGAATAATGGAGCCACCACGCTGGAATACCGGAATCTGATGTGAAGACAGAAAACTGTCGGGAACTTGTGATGGAGGAACAAAATGCAGACTTTTTAACTCATTCACTGCCAGACGTGCAAAAATGTGTCCACTCCAGTGCCAGGGATTTTATCATTGTCACTTCAATTCCAGGACCCACAGAATATTGAGTTTTAGGATGCCATAAACATTTAATGCAGCGTAAGAAACCGTAGACTTTCCTCTTTCATCAGAAAAAAGTTACTTCCTAAACGAGAGAGAATTGACAGAAAAGAAGTAATCATATTTAAAAGTTTCATGCTGCCAAACACAAGGCCCACAATAGAAGCACAGAAAATCTGTGGTCAATCTGAGTTGAACAGACACAGCCTGTTAAAAATAATCATCTTCATGTAGGAGATCTGGCCTTAGACTAGTTTAGGACTTGGTCAACTTCACAGGAAGAGGTTATTAGCCGTGTTACAAATCTATTGGTTCATAGAAATAACAACCAATGAAAATGTCTATGTTCTGTTGTTTTATAGTTATTGGTGCTTGGGACGCCCAGGGGCATGGTATTCAAATCAAGAAGACTATGTTTTACGAATGTATCACTTCAATTTGCATATGCTCTCAATAAATAGTATGGCTGCGTCCCCTGCCGGCAGTAAAAGACAATCTTTCTGTGTTTGAGCCTTTGTTCACAGTGTCCGACCGAACATCTCTGACACTAAATTATATGGGTCTGGAGTTATACGAGCTTGAAATGAGGGCAACTGTCCAAACTACACACTACATTACATACGTATTGGTCTATTTAGCGATTGAACAACAGCTGAAGCTGGAACAAAGCGCTAACATGGAAAAAAAGGGAAATAATACCCCCTTGTGGAAGGGAAAAACATTGCCAGAGGCCATGGCCAGCGCTTTATCAGCACCCCAAAAAAGAAAAAAAACTAAACCCAAACCAATTTGGGAATGGCGCTCTACATCATATTTTCAATACCCAAATAAATTTGTGAATGATTTAAGAAGCAGTCACGGACAACGTTTATGAAGTATAAGTGTGTGTGTGTGTGTGTGTGTGAGTGACTTACAGAGCTCATAGTAACAGGAATGTAAAGGTTTTGGCCGCCGTTGTGCTTCTGGAAGGTGTGGACATCAAACCAAACCTGACGAGCACATGCTGCAGGTAAGACTATTTACATCACGGGTACTAACCAAGTTGACAGGAAGTGCTTGCAGGCTAAAAACGCTCTCGTACCTCTTCTTTTCCTGGCAGGTAAGCCGTTACACCGGTGGCTCCTTCTTCAGTGACAGGGTGCACCAACAAGTCTCTGCCTGCAGTAAATTAGGTATGATACAGCTAATTTTATAAGAATCCAGAAAGATTGACTGATTTGGGGTCAATATTAGGACAACCGGGTGAAAGATACTGACTTATTTTAATGTTTTTAAAATTAAGTTTTGCCATTTGGTCTCACCAATCAAGAATTCATCGTCCAGGCTATAAGTAGCAGGGTCCTGAGGATATTCCACCCAGAGTGGCCTGTAAAAAAAAAAAAAAAAAAGCGAGAATGTCAAGAGTCATCTCACACTACGGGTCCCATTGTCGTTTGGCTACACAGCAGAGAGCTGCATGCTCGATGCAGCTATTTGCATACCTGCCAACTTCTGAAACCATAAAAGTCCAGTATTATGCCAGGTTCCACAGGCCGCATGACATCGGTCCAAGACAAACGATTTTTAACATTATAGCTACTTAAAACGAGGTTTAAAGGACAACCGACGTCTCCGGACAAGTTGTGTCCATAATTTGTAAAATGGCTTCACATGACTTCTACTGGGCGTATTTTAATAAGATTCCACCGCATATAGATATATTTTACGTTTTAAGACTCGCGCTGAACATTCAGGAAGTCTTGTTTTTGAGTTGGTGACGAGTCCGTACGTGACGTCAGAAAAGGACCGCCTCCTCACCGTAAAAAAGACGCATTGTAGCGTCTTTCCATCACGTCAATGTATTTTGCTGTACTGTTTTTTTAACCATGTCTTATACCCAAAAGCCGCCAGCAGAGGGAGTCAAACTGACCACGATAAATTGATTTTGATATCAGCTAAGATCCACAAAATGAAGCTATCTAATGATATTAAAGACAAATGTTACAGTATTGATAAGCTCAAATATGTTTATTTTGAAGGAATTGTTTTGATCACTTTTTAAGCAGTATATACCGAACCTGAGTCCTTATTGAACCACATTTGGTCATTGAATAAAATATCTCACTATTTACAAAATAAAGTCTGTCGCTGATTCCTCCATGTCCAATAGAAAAATCTTGCTGACACGCACTGCGGTTCGCATCATTTTCCCCTTTTATTGAGCGAAGTATAACTCCTGGAAATGCTTGGGAGTATTCCCCATGAAACGACTAGTTTTATTTTACATATCACACTTTTTGTCACCTTTTCTCCGGGAGATGAAATTACGTGACAATGATAAAAATAATGCTAACTTTTGACTCTCGATTCCAGGAATGACCATAGCATGCGCTATTCACCTAAAGGAAGCTAACAGCTAGTATTGTGCCGATCGCCTGTTGTAAATTTAGGTATGAGCCTTATCGATCCCATGTTTTGTATGTTTTGTATCCCATGTTGGGTATTTACTATTTTGGAGATTTTCCACTTGTTGTTTTTATTGGAAATTGTAATTTTCATTAATATACCGTAACCCGGAATGGGATAATGAAAACCGTACTCATTACGGCAAAACCGGAGTAGTTGGCAGGTATGTATTTTGAAGAAGAGATGTTCAAAAAGTATATGCCTAACGCAATACCCAAACTAAGCCATGATGATAAATTAAAATGTAATCAGGTAGTGTATGAGTATTTAAAACCGTACTAAATGCTCACCTCATGACTGGATACCCAGTCTGATAGGTGTGGTAGAACTGCTGGTACCAATACGGCAGGAGGCTATAGCGCTGGCGCACAGCGTCTCGAATCAGAGCGGTGTTCTCTGGGCCGAAAAGCCACGGCTCACGACGGGTGGTGTCCAGGTGGGCGTGGGCCCTGAAGAAGGGCTGGTAGGCTCCTGTCTGGTACCAACGCACCAACAGCTCTGAGCTGGGAGACTTGAAGAACCCGCCAACATCAGCTATAGGGACAAGATGAGCAAAGATAAGTGAGACTGCGAGACTAATAAAGGCAAATCCAATCCAAAGTCATCATACAAGTTAATAATAATGTTGTGTGTGTCCAAGTTCATTTTTTTTCACTCACATTGTGGCTTCATTTACTTCCACTTCAGGTAACATTATTCCATTTCAAGGACAACCGACGCATCCGGACATCCATAATTTATAAAATCACTTCAAATGACTTCTACCGAGCGTATTTTACAAAGATTCCACGGCATACAGCTATATTTTACGTTTTAAGACTCGCGCTGAATATTCAGGAAGTCTTCTATTCGAGTTGATGACGATGCCTGACGTCATGTTTGGAACACCCCTGACCAAGAAAGCGACACACAATGCATTTTGCGGTACTTTGTTTGGTCTGAAAACTTTGTGTTGATGGCGAAATTAGAAGGAAAACAAATACGATGGTGAATCGTTGTGTGTTGCACCAAAAATACTACAGTAAAGTCTCGTTATATCGATATTCAAGGGAGTCCGAAAAAATATCGATATAACCGGGACTATCGATATATCCGACCCTGTTTGCATGTAATTTTCTCCGTGCGTGCATAGAAATAGTATCGATATAACCGGGACTATCGATATATCCGATATCAATATAACGAGACTTTACTGTATTTGATACTAGTTGACACAAATTCCTATCAGACAAATCTGCCCATTTCCAATGGAGCTTGGGCGCCATCTTGTGCATTTTCTGGGACGCTACATTGGAGTCTTGACCCTCGAATTGAGCGGGAGACTTCTTCATTCGATCGCAAACATTTATGATTACCTCTTCAGAACTATTTGAATCATATTCATAACTGGATGAGTAACAAGAAAGCATCTTCTCAGAATCTGAAGCCATTGTTTTGATTTAGAGCAAGGCAAGACATCCTGGCGTGATGTCACGAACAAGGGGGCGGGACCTTCTGAAACTCGGCATCTCCGGGGTCATTTTGAAGTAGTTTTGGGACACTTTCAGTCACTTTTTTTGGTGTTTTGCATTTGACTAAATATATCAACCTGCGTGTTTTGGGTATTTTAGATACTATAAAACGTTTATCTGATATCAGTTAGGAAACAAAAAAATGGTGTCGGTTGCCTGAGACGGAGGCACTTACCACCGCAAAAAGCGATTCCCACCAGACCCATACTCAGACACATCGGGATGGAGATTTTTAGATGGCCCCACTCAGCAGCATTATCTCCAGTCCACACAGCACCTACAGATGCATAAACAACATTGAAGCACACAAGCACTGACTCCTGTTGCCTCCGGAAACAGTCATAGACGATTTAGTTAAGGGCAATGAAAACAAATGAAGACTTACCGTAGCGCTGTGACCCAGCGAAGAAGGCGCGAGTCAAGACAAAAGGTCTTTCGACCCCTCCTGATCTGTAGATCAGGCCCTCCGCTGTGGCCTTGTGCTGCAACAAAATATTCAAACAGTCAAGATTAAAAACGTCACCTGCAAATCTTCAATCACAAGTGATGATCTTGCTCAATTAATATTCGATAAGCTTTAAAGTGATAATTTTGCTAAGCTAATGTTTGATAAGTCTTATTTGGAAGTCAATTATGCAAACAATGATGCTCACCACGTAAAAGCCATAAAGGTTGTGCAGGTCACGGTGCTCCCACTCTCCGTGCTTTGAGTCTTTGTGCATGGTGATCTCTGGCCCATTGAATACTGAAGGTTCATTCATGTCATTCCATGTATATAAATTCTCCATCGTGCCCTGCAGAGAACAGCGCCTCAGTAAACCCACTCATCAAAATACTTGACCTACGCAACCTTTATTATTAAATGTATAATGGTAACTTGACTCATTTACTACAACTACTATCTGTATACTTTGTTATTTCACATCACAACTAGTGGTAGCAGTTCAACAGATAATGAAGAATAAAATATATACGCCAGAGTCCAAGATGGCGCCCGAGTAGGCAGCCGTTGGCAAGTGCTCTCACATGCATTTATTTTGTTGTTGTTGTTTTGTGTTATTTTTGTGTTTTGTTTTGTCACTCTGTGTTTTGTTGCGTCATGAGGACTGAATGTAGATTGTTTTTCAGGATTTTTGGCCACGTCATTCATCAAGGATGCTTTTGTCAGAGATATAATAGACACTCTGGACAGAGACTCGGAACCAGAAAGATTGTCCCTACTGCCGGCAGGAAATGCAGTCATCAATGACATACGTCTGAATTCTGCGTTTCTCTGCCAAGCTATTTATTGAGAGTACATGCAGATTAAAATGATACATTAATAAAACATAGTTTTCTTGATTATAATGCCACGCCTCTGGACGTTCTGAGCACCAACAGCTGTAAACAATGAAACATTGTCCTTTAATTGGTTGTTTTCCATGAACTGATAAATAATTACCAAGGCCAGATGTTCTAAATGAAAATAACAGTTTAACTGGACTATGTCTGTTTCACTCTGATTTACTGTGGCCATCTGCGCCTTGACTGTGGGCCTATTGTTTAGTTGGCCAGCTAAGCACGCCACTTTTAAACATGATAACTTCTTATTCTCCATCAGCTTTCCTCTTCAGAACTATTTGAATCATATTCATAGCTGGATGAGTAACAAGAAAGCATCTTCTCCTAATCTGAACTCTCTGAAGCCATTGTTTTGATTCTGGAGCAAGGCAGTGTGTGACCAATAGTGACGTCACGAACAAGGGAGCAGGACTTTCTGAATCTGGCCAGTTCCGAGCTCATTTTGTGGCAGTTTTGGGACACTTTAAATCATTTTTATTGGTGTTTTGCATTTGACTAAAAATATCAGCCTGCATGTTTTGGGTATTTTAGATGCTATAAAATGTTTTTCTGATGTCAGTTAGGAAACAAAAAAATGGTGTCGGCTGTCCTTTCAGAGTTCGGTTAATTGTTCAGCCTTACGCTTATTGCTAACATATTGCTAAATTTTATTTACAGACTAATGAATCACATCTATGTCAGTGTTATAAACATATACACATTTAGGCAAACATAGTCATTGGTACTTGAGCTTTATGCCATGTAATAAATTGGGCTCATTTTACTGTCAAGACACCCCTGTTACAATTTGCCTACAGCGAGGTCACGGCCATGGGTCTTACCTCATACTGGTCGTAGGCAAACATGCTAGCCCACCAAGCCCTCATGTCTTCACGTGTAAAATCTGGATAACCGGCACTGCCTAAGCACAGTCATTTGAGTCAAAACAGGGCATGGTTAATTGGCAAGATTCATCACCAAATATCTTGTGTACCGCAGCCAATTTTCATTCAATTTCATTATTGTGTCTTACCAGGCCAACACCAGCCTTCATAGTCACCGCCATCTTTATTCTTTGTGTAGAAACCTTTAGACTTGATTTCATTGTGGATCTTGTAGCTGCTGTCCACCTTGATATGGGGGTCTACAATGGTTACCATCTATTACACAAAAAAAGAGGGAAATGATTGTTAAATGTTGAGCAAAATCACTGTACGATGCATTGAGATGATTGCAGTCTTTTTAACTCTTTCGCTGCCAGACGTGCAAAAATATGTCCACTCCAGTGCCAGGGTTCTTGGCATTGTCACTTGAATTCCAGGGAGCACAGAATATTGAGTTTTAGGCCTACATAAACATTTAATACAGCATTAGAAACCTTAGACTCTTTGTTTTCATCAGAAAAAAAGTGTTAATTCCTAAATTATATCGGTCTGGAGTTATTTGAGCTTGAAATGAGGGTGAATGGGGGAAATCACTAATATCTAATATACTCCAATAAGAGTTCCGATTGCCTTGTCGAGCCAATTACCCATACCTTGCGTTTCTTATCCATGAGACCCTGAAGCATTTCCTTGGGTGTGGGAAACTTGTTGGTGTCCCAGGTAAAGTAGCGTTTTCCATCTGTGTGCTCAATATCCAGCCAGATGAAATCATAAGGAATATCATGCTCGTCAAAGCCAGCATCCACTGACTCTACGTCTTCCTGATCGTTGTAGTTCCAGCGGCATTGGTGGTAGGCCAGGGCGGCGAGAGGAGGCAAGGCCTGGGTGCCTGACCAAAGTTACAACATATTGAGGATTCAAGTGAAAATGGATTAAAACATGATTGATACAGCAAGGATGCATCTGGGAAATTTAAAAAGGGGGCTAGGTGGCCCCCTTGTGTCTGAAAAGGGGGGCAAATTCTAAAATGGATGGGCCTGATTCAACTAGATTGTTGAAGTATACAAAACTGATTGACATAAACCAAAATTCATTCATTGGAGAATGATATTTCTAAATTACAAATAAAAAAACATTTGAGTAAAATCTATTTCTACGATGTCTACTTTAACAAATTTCTTTGCTTTTAAGATTTCCAACGTGCTGCAACAGCTCTAAAATCATCAACCACTAAATTCGAATCATTAGCAGCAGTTTGCTGAAAGGAATTGTCACTACCCTCTGTTGTTTCTTAAAAAAATGAAAATATGTTTGTTTGCTGCTTGTTTTAAAGTCTTTAAGAGTTTTACTCCTGTTTTCTCGCTCCATATTGCGACTGTCGATGTAAATATTGAAATGCACCATGGGAATAATCGATTATCTCTTTTGGGAGTTTCTGGCAGATCACAACGAGAGTTAAAACCTCTGAAGGAAAATGATCAGTTTTCAATTGCTATTTAACTACATTTGTTTCTTTAGCTATTGTTACAGAAGTATGGCACAGATCATGTAACAATATGCGGCAATCGTAATAGTCGTGCGCCGGTGCTAGCGCAGTGGAGTTACGAAATTCCACCAGTGGCTGTCAAAATGCGAAAATGGCGCAAGGGTGCGGCCCAGATGCATCCCTGTTGACATCATTTTACAGTACCTGTCAGGGAAGCGTATTGCGAGAAGACATCTTTTGGTGATGGCCCAAGCATTAAAAAGACGTCAATGATGCCGCTTTCAGAGAACCAATGCACATCAGTCTGCGGGGTCTCACTGGAGCCCTGCACGTAATCCAGCATTTTTCCAAATACAGTCTGAAGAAAACCAAATGAACGAATCTGGCTAAATTGGCAACGAGTTCATCAACATTCACCAACCAGTAAATTGAGTTAAGAAAAACCTCCAGTACAAACCTTCCCTGCAGTATTGGAGCTAATGTCAACCCAGGTTTCAGCAGCATTGAGCCAAAACATTCCTGTTGTCCGCTGTGTGTTGTGTGCCAACATAACAGGTACGGAACCATAAAGTGCCATAGGAATTTCCAGCTCATATTGAAAGACATCCAAATTATAGAGCCGGTATGGATCTCCATTACTGAGAAGTGGAGAAACAAAATATATTTAGCCCCCACAGGAATTCCAGTACTGAATAAGCAAAGCCAATTACATATTCAGATAGATTTTGTTTTCAACTCATCACCTTGTGGTTTTAAGTCGGAGGCTGTCTGCATGTTCTGGAATGCCGTAGACGTGCTCCACCCCGGGCAATGAAAAATCTAGACCGACAGCAGTTGGACCTGTAATATGATTGCAGAATAAAATAAATAAATACAACATTGAAAGAAGAAATATTTAAGAGGGTCAACTATAAAGTTTAACTTACTAGGGTTACTTTTTATTTCATTTAGATTTTTTTTTAGAATTGAATTTGTCTCAACTACTTTTTCAAGCATGTGTGTTGCCTCTTTTAGTTTTTTATTAATTGTAGTGTTATTTTAAAGGACAACCGACGTCTCCGGACAAGTTGTGTCCATAATTTGTAAAATGGCTTCAAATGACTTCTACTGAGCGTAATTTAAAAAGATTCCACCGCATATAGCTATATTTTACGTTTTAAGACTCGCACTGAATATTGTTTTTGAGTTTGTGACGAGTCCGTACGTGACGTCACTAAAGGAACGCCCCACACCGAAAAAAAAGACACATTGTAGCAGTCCTTCCATCACGTCAATGTATTTTGCTGTTTGGTCTGAAAACCTTGTGTTGCACCCAAAAGCTGCCAGAAGAGGGTGTCCAAGCTCCATATAAGGAATTCATCAGCCTGTGGAAACAGAAGTGGCCACAGGAGGTCGCCATTTTCTGCCTCTTTTCTGGTGATCCGTTTCTCCCCAATGTTGCCTCAAAATGGCATGGAAAAAATTCTTTAATCCATTACAAACATGTATGAACATGTCGAACTATCTGAATCATATTCATATCTGGAGGTGTAACAAGAAAGCATATATCTGAATCTGAAGCCATTGTTTTGATTCTCCAAAAATGCAAGACGTCTTGGCGTGATGTCACGAACTGGGGGCGGGACTTTCTGAAAATGCCAAATTCGCAGCTCAATTTTTTGCAGATTTTGGACACTAAGTCATTTTTATTGTTGTTTTGCATTTGAATAAAAATATACTGCGTGTTTTGGGTATCTTAGATGCTATAAAACGTTTTTCTGATGTCAGTTAAGAAACAAAAAGTGACATTGGTTGTCCTTTAATGGTGTTTGTTGAGTGTAAGATAACAAAAGGGTCACAATCAGCATTATGTGATAAACTTCAATGGCCCATTGACTGTTTGTCCTTTCTTCCCTATACAGCCTGACAGTAATACCCACCCCCCACCCAAAAAAAATCCAAATAAACCAAAGGACATTTTCATCATAATTGTAGTTCATTTTAGTTGCATTTATCAACACAAAATGCAGTTCATTTGGTTTCAGTTAGCCATCTTTATTTAAACACTTCTTTTGATTGCATTATGTTAGTGAAAAACGTGTTTTTAATTTGATTCGTATGTTTGTTTTGGCTACAATTTTACATTGGATGCCCTTCCTGACACAACACTCTCTCTGTATTTATCCAGTATTGGGACCAGCATAATCAGGTACTGCCTTGTGTACACTTGTGGCTACATCCAATTTTAATTTGCAATTTGATCTTTTTTTTTTTTAACTCTAGCGACATTTGTGTGTGAGTGTGTATATCGGTATGGTGCTCTGACTCACTACAACAATTTGACACTTACCATTTGGTTTGGTGTCTGTAAAAGATTTAAACGTTTCTTCCCACATGCCCTCTTCAACCTTTTCGTCCATCATAGCCTGTAAGGTGAGAGGAAAAACAAGTACCATCTTATTCAGATTTTTCCCCCCCAGATAAAATTGCAGGATGGGTCATTCCATGCTAAATTAGTTTTTAAAAATTATAACAATCGAAAGATAATCTAGATTTTAATTAAACTCTTGTTTAAAATGATGATGCAACTCTGAATCTAAAATTTGAGGTCAAAAGGAGCCGGAGTTTAAGAGTGACAACCGGCCCAATTTTGACATTTTCGGCAAAAAGGGAGGCAACCTCTTTCCTTTGATCCCTTTTACCATATGTCAGGACCTGGGTCAGGCGGTCTAATGCACTGGTCGGGAACCTATGGCTCGTGAGCCATATATGGCTCTTTTGATGAATGCATATGGCTCGCTGATAAAACTAAATACATATTCTCGTTTTTTTCACCGTTCATTTCCTGTTGGGGCTGCAGCTAGCGGAAAGCGCAATTTTGATTGGATGACACTGACTGAGGTTGGCGGAGAGCGCGATTTTGATTGGATGATACTGGCCGTCATGTTGAAACAGGTAAACGCCCCTTTAAATGAGCCCGACGAGTACACTTCAGCTTGAATGCACCGGAGCATTCGCCTTTGAGGAGATAAAATGTTCTGATTTGCAATGAAACAATACAATCGATGAAATAGTCGATTGTAGGTGACATTTTAACAAGCCCCATGTTAACGTTAGCATCAATATACTTCTCTGAGAAGTATATTGCAGATAGCAAGTGTGGAAGCTAATGAGCCGTGTGCAGGCTAGCTAGCAGTAACTTCGCCTATGGACCGGCAAGTTGACTTTCATTCCGATCGTTTGGCTGGATTTTTACCAATCATGAGGAATGGAAAACCATTCATGTTAATGGTGAGTACTATCGCAGTTATTTTAAATATAGTAAAGTCTCGTTTATAATATTCAAATGAAAAAATATCGATTCTATTGATATATGACATTTTTTGCGTGCATGAAAAGTGGACACGCGTGCGTGCGTCTTTGCATGCGTGTGTGTGTGTGTGTGTGTGTGTGTGCGCGTGTGGCTCTTACTGAAAAACATTTCTAAATATTTTACTTTTATGGCTCTCTTAGTCAAAAAGGTTCCCGACCCCTGATCTAATGGCTCAATCTTCACAAACCAGGGGTTTAACAGATTTCATAAAAAAGGATTCCAAACCTGCGAAACATGACCAACGCTGGTGCAAAACAAAGATTTCAAATGTGTAAATCGTTGAGAAACAATTAAGAGTCCAAGTATCCTTAACATAATTTCACTCAATCAATATTGCATAAAAATACATGGATGGGTACTTTGACTCCCTATTGCAGCTCGACCCAAAAAAATACATTTCTGAAACTTTTGTTTGTCATATGTAAGAGATTACTCACACTTTGGGACAATTTCGAGTGTTCAATCAGCCTGACATGCATGTTTTTTTGACTGTTGGATGAAACCGGAGTACTCGGAGAAAACCCACGTAGAGCCAGGAGGAACATGCAAAGATTGAACCCATGACCTCTGCATTGTGAGGTTGGCGTGCTAACCACTGGACCGACGGGTCACCTTAAGATATTCTATTCGATGAAAAATGTCATATACAGTAAAGTCTCGTTATATCGATATTGGATATATCGATAGTCCCGGTTATATCGATACTATTTCTATGCACGCACGGAGAAAATTACATGCAAACAGGGTCGGATATATCGATAGTCCCGGTTATATCGATATTTTTTCGGACTCCCTTGAATATCGATATAACGAGACTTTACTGTATATGTACACTAATGAATTATGGGCCAAACGGTATAGATTCTAAAATATGCAATAATCGTGCAAACAAACACCATGTTGTGAAGATAGACCCAGTAAACCCCTTTTGCCAAAATTGTTAAAGTTCGGCCTCCTAAACCCCTGCTCTGTTTGACCTAAAATTTGACATTGAATCATTACTATCAACAAGGAAACCAAATTTCACTTTAAATCAAAATCTGCTTAAGTATATTGACTAGGAGGTTTAGCATGGAAAAACCCATAGAGATGGCTGGATTTGTGTGTATGACCTCATCTTCCAAATTTGCCTCCTCAGTCTCTTGATCCGCATGTCTGCTCCATGGTACAAGATCCAACAGTATAGAAAGGGATATGACAAAAAAAAGAGAAGCATGTCACTTTGGAAAAGGACATTGTTCTGAAGATTTACATAACGGTGTAATTAAGTTGGGGAAAATGGGTCAAATCACAGAGGATGACAGTGTACAGCAAGTCAAAAAGAGTGCTCATATAGTAAAAGGTCTTCAGAAAACCGTGAGGATTCTTCCTGATATGTACAGTATTACAGTGCCGTGTATTCAATATCACACTAAGACAACCCAAGGAAATACAAACTCCAAATCATAGGTGTCAAAGTCAAGGCCCGGGGGCCAAATCTGGCCCGCCACATCATTTTATTCAGCCTGTGAAAGCAAATGAAGCATGTAACGTGCTATGATGCCTGCTAAATCCGGAAGCAAATTTTCAAATTGCTGTATGTCAACCACAATGACAGTCATTATTCTTGACTTCAGATTTTGAAACTAGTTATTCATTAATTTGTTGTGGGGAAATACTATTTCACGTCACTGTACATGTATATCTACTCAATGTGGGAAATTAAGCCTCGTCTAAATTCATCTTGATGTGCTGCTGGAAGTATCCAAGCAACAGATGATTTGTAAGATAATTTACACATCAAAAGGGGATGCAGATGCTGTGGGTTAGGAGCCAAGTCAGCACACTATTGCCGCTATTCCATTAGCCACTAAAAGCCCCACTAACACACCATTCCACTTGGCCCAATGCACCACATCTCACTGCTTTCCTTTGCTTTTCCATAACATCAGGCACCAAACAAGATGGGGGCGGCATCAACTTAACTGTGTAACCCTCTTGCCACGAGTGAGGTTCTGCCATAATACAGGTAATATCTGAGTTACGACCGGGTTCGGTTCCAACAAAATGGTCATAAGTCAAACGGTCGTAAGTCGAAATCCATTCAAAATGGCTGATGTGACATTTACACGACAGGATAGTATACGATGTCAATCTGTTGTTTTTAAGCTACGTTTTCTGTTTAATACTCATATACCAAACTGTTTACAGTTCATTTCTGAATTTTATAACTTTTATTGTCATTTCTATCATTTTATATTTCATATTATCGAATTTTATTACTATATAACTGTACCTGTAATGTATACAAAACTGTTCACAGTACAGTTCATTTATACATTTTATATTTACCTTTTACTCTCATTTTTATCATCATATTTCATATTATTGATTTATATTTTATGTAGTGGGTTAAAGAAAACACTTACAAGTAAAGAATACAGCTGTTAAAAAAATCGCTCTCCCTGCTAATGCCCAGAAAAGGTCGACCAACACACACGCTCGGACTGAGGCGGACGCCGAAGGATAAAAGTAGTGTACAGTACTACAGGAGATGTTGCCGAGACGGTATCTGCACCGTATAACTACTGAGTGTAGTCACGCAGTAGATTGCTGTGCGAGTGTGTGACATGCTGGCTGGCCAAAATTGTGGTACACGTTGCCGGCTGCTTGCGCGTTGCGGTGCCAGGCATCGAATAAAAAATAAAACACAATTTTTAAAACCGGTCTTGATGTCATAGTCGTAAGTAGGGGTGGTCATGAATCGCGCCGGTCGTTACTCAGATGTTACCTGGATTATAAATGCGTCTGACAAGATGTAAAAAAAGATCACGTTATATAGGTCTTAAATAATATCACCTATGCTAAGAGGGAAAGGATTACATTTTGAAGCAAATTCCATCATCGGCCAAATGCATTGTACTCTGCCACATAAACACCACCCATCACCATTGTCCAAACTTTCCCATTCACCTCATTTATCTGAGGGGTCAAATTTGACTTTTCTTTCAAGAGACCATGAGTATGTTACTATTTACAGGTTAGTACAAGGAATATGATACACAGTATTTTCTTTACCTAGAGAAAACACTCTTGACATTATTCCACACACTAGCCAATGTGCTAGTTATTAAATAGAAGAAACTAGGGCGATAAGGAGAAGAGGATAAACCGAGTCAGACAATTCAATAAAAATGAAAGTAATCAAAAGCAGTGATTGAAGAATCTGTGTGATTAACAAAATGAGGGCAGGCATTTGTAAAAATAATGTGCGTGTAAGCGTGGTCTCTCACGTGTCCTTGCGTATCCTTAAATGTTCAAACGCCAAAAGGCCACGCGAGTTTAGCGAGAGCAGCACGTCTCGCCCCTCCATAATGTCCAATCGGAAGGGCAATGCACTGACAATGACCCTTTGAGACTCCGCCCCCAGGGACAGAACCACTCCATTTTCATCCTGAGACAAGAGAGACAGACTGGGGGGGAAAAAAGAGAACGGTAAGAGAATGCAGGCATCCAGTGGAGAGAATTTGGCTGGGATCATGAAACCACAATTCACAAGCGGAATTGAAATACAGTAAAGTCTCGTTATATCGATATTCTCGGGAGTCGGAAAAAATATCGATATAACCAGACTATCGATATATCCGATCCTGCGGCATGTAAATTTTCTCCTTGCGTTCATAGAAATAGTATCGGAATAAGCAGTACTATCGATATAACCGATATCGATATAACGAGACTTTACTGTATTTATATATTGAGCATTTAAAGGACAACCAATGTCTCCGGACAAGTTGTGTCCATAATTTGGAAAATGGCTTCAAATGACTTCTACTGAGCGTATTTTAAAAAGATTCCACCGGATATAGCTATATTTTACGTTTTAAGACTCGCTCTGAATATTCAGGAAGTCTTGTTTTTGAGTTGGTGACGAGTCCGTACGTGACGTCATGAAAGGACCGCCCCCCCTGACCGTAAAAAAGACACATTATAGCGTCCTTCCATCACGTCAATGTATTTTGCTGTACATGTTTGGTCTGAGAACCGTGTTGCACCCAAAAGCCGCCAGAAGAGGGAGTCCAAGCTCCATATAAGGAATTTAATAGGCCAGTGGAAGCGAAGGTGGCCACTGGAGGTCGCCATTTTGTGCCTCTTTTTTTCGTTGCGACCTCTCCCCTCAATGTTGCCTCAAAATGGCATGGAATGAATTGTTTAATCGATTGCAAACATGTATGCTTTCCTCTTCAGAACTATTTGAATCATATTCATAACTGGATGTGTAACAAGAAAGCATATTCAGAATCAGAATCAGAATCAGAATACCTTTATTCGTCCCGCAATGGGGAAATTTGCAATATATATATTCTCCGAATCTGAAGCCATTGTTTGTATTCTAAAAGCAATGCAAGACGTCTTGGTGTGACGTCACGAACTGGGGGCGGGACTTTCTGAAAATGCCCAATTCGCAGCATAATTTTTTGCAGATTTTGGATACTAAGTCATTTTTATTGGTGTTTTGCATTTCACTAAAAATATCATACTGCGTGTTTTGGGTATTTTAGATGCTATCAAACATTTTTCTGATGTCAGTTAAAAAACAAAAAAGTGACGTCGGTTGTCCTTTAAATTTAAGAACGCTGCGACACCTCCATGCCAAAAGCTCCCACTAATCATAAGAGATAGCGACCCATGAGACACTTACGGCTCTGTAGGCGGCTCTCTGATGAGCACATCCGGGACCTCAAAACGAGGCTTGAGCGGCTTCAGCTCATTAATCTTCACCCTTGTTATGTTTCCTTGGAGACGATAGAGCTCCAGGAGAAGACGCACCTACAAGCCAGCAAGAGAGGAGATTTGAATGCTATACTGTATGTGTAATGCATTCTGATTAATGTGGTTCCATTTGGCAACGAAGAACAACACAATCTGACCTGTTGTACTTTTATTCATCTAAAAATAAAAACTATGCTAGAAAAATGCTATCTAGCTAGCTACCTAGCCGGCTCCCTATTAGCCATCTGGCTGGCTACCAAGCTGGTAATCTATTAGCTATCTACTAGCTAGCTAGCTGGCTATCTATTAGCTAGCTATTTTTCTATCTACAGGGTGACCCAAAAAGATGCGTACCCATGAAAATTTCAATTGTGGCTTCGAGTAAAAAGCTATTTATTTCAAATTACAACCGGCTTTCTATTAGCTAGCTAGCTTTCTATCTACAGGGTGACCCAAAAAGATGCGTACCCATGAAAATTTCAATTGTGGCTTCGAGTAAAAAGCTATTTATTTCAAATTACAACCACACATTATTCAGTTTATGGAAGACCATTCACCAGAGTTTCAGCTATTTCTGTCAATTTTTCACTTTTACACACTCCTCTTTCGAAAGGGTGACCCAAAAAGATGCGTCCTACTGAGTCTGTCACTGCAGCAATGTTTTCTCCCGAAAGAGGAGTGTGTAAAAGTGATTGACAACTTTGTCAGGCAAATACAGGTTTGCTTGCAATAAAATGGTGGACATTTGGAACACATCTTGGGAAAGCCATAAATTGACTAAAAATTGACAGAAATAGCTGAAAGTCTGGTGGATGGTCTTCCATAAACTGAATAATGTGTGCTTGTAATTTGAAATAAATAGCTTTTTAATCAAAGACACAATTGAAATTTTCATGGGTACGCATCTTTTTGGGTCACCCTGTATTTGAGTTACTTCTAGGTTGAGTAAACGCTGGCGCGTGTGGCTGCCGCTGCTCACCCACAGAAAAACTTATCCTGCGATTGAAAAGTGGCCGTGAGTTTTGATAGGCGCTTATAAATGAAATGTATAATTATTATTATTATTATTATTATTATTATTATTATTATTATTATTAATGTTATTACATAAGGGTTAGCAGATATGGCAACAATCACTTCAATCACATTGGAGATGCAAAAAAACAGTCCTTTCAAAGATTGTATTATTTTAGTTGTGTAGATTTGAGATACAATACAATACATATTGATTTATATAGCGCTTTATATCCAGCTTTATTTATTCTCATTTTAGTCATCCATACGTTCAGCGCTCAAAAAGTGCAGTCCAAGTTTACATGTTCTTTCATGAATTACAGATTGAATTCGTCTGTATTATTTTTGGAATCTGATTCAGGACTGAGTGACTTAACTTTATGAGACGCTTGTTTGAGAGAATAAGTCAATGTGAGTATTACATTTCATGCTACTTTGAGCCTTGACTGATGAGTTTCAAGCTGTCAATAGACTCATGCAAACTCTCAATGAAGTTACAGCTCATATTGGTAAATGAAAACATGACTGCGTTATTTTATCACAAGGGCATTGTTTCCTAGCATGTGTGGCTCGTGTAATGGCCTGGCTACAATGTCTTGACTGTGTTGCTGTACTGTGAGCGCTTTACCTTATTCTTGTCATTCTTGAGCTGAAGGGTGAGCCTACTGTTTGTGAGCTCCATGGTTTCTAGTAGGGCTCGATAAGGCGACTGACCAGGGTTCAGCGCTCGCTGACGTCTATTAAAAGTAAAAAACAAGGTACAAATGTCTTACTCAAAAGGAGCGACGTGTATTTAACTGTCAGTCAGTATATACTGTGCTTTCATAATTCTATTATATTGTTGAACTCACTTGCAGAAGGCACTCTGGTCACAAGATTTGAAGTTGTCTCTCTCCACAGTCAGTACTCCACTGAGACACGCGGCAAACCATAGTGTCAAGATAGGTCCCATCCTACAAAGGGAATGGAGATAAAAAAAAAGCACCAGATGGATTCAGCGCTGAAATTGATCAAGAAGCAAGAGCAAGCAAGACAGATTTTCCGGTCTGCTTTATCCGCAGTGGGTCCTGGAGCCTATCCCGACTGTCTTCGGGGAGTAGACGGGGGACACCCTGAATCAGTTGCCAGCTCATCACAGAGCTCACAGAAACGAACAATCATGAGTCAATTTTGAGTGTTCAATCAGCCATTGGAAGGTAGGAGGAAACAGCAGAAAAACCACACAGGTGGGGAGAGCACGTCACCTCCCCAAACATGCAAACTCCACACAGGGAGGTGGAATTGAACCTGGTATCTCTGCACTGCAAGGTTGATGCACTAAGCACTGGACTCTCTGACCTTTTCTCTCCCTGACTCCCCCCCCCCCTCCCTCATAGTGAGGCTAAGCAAAGCAGTTCGAAGAATAAATACATGTACTTTTCTTTTATGAATTCACTCCCAAGTACATATTTCTAGATCTGAAACCACCACATATTCAATCACATGTACTTGTTTATGTTTTTTTTTTCAAAGTCTATGAATAATTTAATATCAATACAACATACTACACCGGATGTGAATGTTGGAATGATAGTGAACATAATCCTTCTCGACGATTTGACCACATCAAATCAACTTCGCATTTTAAAACAAAACCAAATTCAAACATAGCCCCCTTTACCGCCACAATGAACGCAACACTTTATAAACCACAAACAATTCAAGAACGCTTCGACGCTTTTAATTCTATCAATGGAGTTACAGTAATGGCTATAGCTAGCTCCCGATCTTCGAACTTCTGGGAAAGTATTACCAAAATGATCACACGTATGAGACCAATTTGATACAAAGACAACCCCAAAGCATTGAATGGATAGACGGTTCTTGGCTTCGATTTTTGTCTTCCAAGTGTTGTCTCTGCTTCGTCGTGCTGACTCGTTAGCAAGATTCTTAGCAAAGGCGCAGGTTGACGCACGAGATGTTAATTCAATTGCGAGGCTCTCGCCTATAAGCGATGGATTGTCCCTCGTGATCTGTAAATGGACAGAAACTAAATGTGCTATTACTCCTCATTCTACTATTCCACTCGTCTTGAAACTACATTTTCGTAAAATAGGACACATAAAAGACGGTGACAACGATAATGCGCTACCGCTAGTGTTACCTTTGAGTGAAGGCGGCCATCTTGATAATGCCCCTGGTCAACTCCGCCTCTTCGAATGAAAGGATTTTCTATCACTGCCCAAAACATCCACCGGGGTCATGGATGAGAATTAAACATTGAAACGCCAACAAAGCTTGTTTAAGTAATGACAATACACATTTACGTTCATTTCATTACTTTATTCGTGTCCGAGTTTTCCCCCAGTTTGATGAAGCCGCCGGTATACTGTCAAGGACCGACACGTCATCACAAGGTCTCGTGCCCAAGCAAAGACTGTAAAATGTGCTCTGTCAACTAACTGAAATATGGCACTTGCTGTCACGGGTGTGCTTAACCTTGGTCAAAAATCAATAGCCTCAGGCTCCAATTTTGGAATTGCAGTTCAGTCGTTGTACAGTAGTTTGCGTGTTTGAATGTTTTTAAGTATCTACTTCTCACTTTCACAATTTTGCTCAAAATTGGGAATTTCTTCAAAGTGAGACAAACCATTTTTCTTATATTTATTTCAATGTTAATGAATATATTAAAATAAATTATTTTACTGTTTTGTGTGGATTTTTACACACGGGTAAAAATGACCAACATAATCGTGATTTTTTTCTCAACATAATATGAGGGTTAAATCCAGAATGCAAGCATGCGCCTCAATACATCTAAATAAGGTTAATGATTAGGTTTTTTTCTATTAGTAATTTTAGAAACCCATTTTTATTTATTTCCAGTTAAATGTCGTGTGGCGTCACCGGTGCGCACCGCGTTTGGTGTCTTTCATGCCCTTCGATCTCCTTGATTTGCGTCTCAGCCTGACGCATTTCCCACCCATGAAAATGGGTATAAAAGTAGCCGTCGCGGGACAGAGCGAATCAGAAGCACACGGACTGTCAAGTAATCAGAGAATCGCAGAGACCCGGATGGGCACGACCGGCCCACGCCGGTCATCGGACGGAAGTCACAGCACCGAAGAATGACTTGCTCGACTCCACGATCTGACAACGAACCTACTTACGAATAAAGAGAAACATCAAACTTTAGTCGTCTTCTGCTTAAATGGTGTGAACCTATGTTGTATTTGTAATTTTAGTAAGATACTTTTGTTTTCTCTGATTTGATTCAGTATGTCACTACTTTTTGTTTGTAAATGCTTTTAGGGGCTTTCTAAGCTTCTGTGCAGTGCATTGAGGTGCCCTGTATATGAAATGGGCTACATATACTGCCATGCCTTTCCTTTAAAATGCTTGATCTATCATAACAGTTTCAACCGTAAAAGCAAATTCAGTTTTATCATGAAATATAGCAGAGGAAGCGACAAGAACGTGTTTTTTTTAATAGAGAGCAACAACGGTTTCAACCTCTTTTAACAGTGACGCAGAACATCCGTCTCGACAACTGAAAGAGCCAGATGCCTTTACCAGTTCATATAGTGCTGGTGGTGGTCTTAGCGCAGTGGTCTCAAACTCGCGGCCCGCGGGCCAAATGCGGCCCCCGAAAGAATATTTTGCGGCCCGCCTTTATATGAAAGATTAATGTTAGTGCGGCCGCATGATTGATATGAATTAAACTTGTGTGTGGAGCTGAACAGGTATGCAAGATAAGCAATGTTTAGGACAGTTAATGTTCAATATTTTCTTTATGTTAAGAAAGTTAAAGGTTAAAGAACTGTGAATACAGACATTTGAAACTTTATTAAAATAATTACTTTTCCTGTGGTTTTTTTCAGTTGTCTGTAACTGCCTTGTGATCATTATTTTATTTATTACTGGTTCATTTATTTTTTTTATTCATTTTTCCATTTATTTGTTTAATTCATTTTTTGTATGTTAAAAATAATGATTTTGAGAACATTGGAATGTTTCACCTGTGATTTTCTTGTGGAAAAACCGATGCGGCCCAGCCTCACCCAGACTCTGCCTCCAGCGGCCTCCGGGTAAATTGAGTTTGAGACCCCTGTCTTAGCGGATGACGCAGTCAAGAGGAAATGGAGTCTGAGACATGGGTTGCTTATTCACAAAGATGCAAGCTTTAAAGTGTTGTTTTACAATCTTATCAATTACAACAAAAGGGTTGGAATGATTCACTTGTTAAATAATACTCAAGAAAGCTTTTGTGTAATTTATTTAGCTGATGAAATGGGGAAAAAACATGTGAAATTGATGCTATTTTGTTTTGATAAACATTCAGCGTTTCACTTAGGAGTCTTCGCATGATGTTAAAACGCAAACAGCATCATAGAGACAGCTCTTTAATTAAATACCGGTTCAAATTGAACTGGACATGGTATTGATTTATTGATAAAAACCTGTTGCGAATTCTGCCTTTGATTCCTTGTTACAAAACATCAAGTTGTACAGAAAGTACTGTAGTAACGTAGTTGTGCACAATTGACATAAAATACTGCTAAATTCTTAATACAAATGTTTAGTTCTCAAGCAAAAACATTCCAAAAAATAGATCAAAATAAATAATCACAAAACAAATAGCCTTGGCCAGACTAGTTTTTGGTAAGTTTTATTTAAAAAAATGAAATGTATTAGTCTTTCTGGAACGCTCTTTTTGCCTGATTCTAAAGGAAAAACTATTAATGTATCACATGTTTAAAAGATTATCAAAGTCAGTTAGAAAACAGTCCCAATCATAATTTTGTGTTCCCTCTTCATTCGAGGTGTATATGAGATGTATTTTTTCCAAGAGGTAAAAACACGAATTTGCACTTTGAGGCATATAAATAAGCCTTTGTTTGAAAGAAGGATTAATTTCAGACTGATATATAACATATAATAAGAAATAGTAATTCCGGAAGCAGAATGATTTAAATACACCATTCTTTTTGGATTAAGTGCAGGTGAGTCAATATCAGGTGCACCCTTTTTTCACAGAAACAAGGCATTAGAAAAGTATAAAGTCTAAAAATATAGTACAAAAGATATACATCCATGCACACAGCTACACGTAGGTAAATAAATTCCAGTGATAGGAGTACTGCAGTCCACTCATAGAGCAACAAAAGCGTTTATTTTCCTCTTTTTATGTGTGCCTCATTGTTTCTCTCAGAGCTGAAACCTCCAGCAGAGATGTCCCAATCTGTCAATGTTCTTATGCAGGACACTGTGAATCGGTGACACGTATCGTGCCACATCACCATCCCGGGAGAAATCTCTGCAAAAGAGACCCTTGTCCGAGTTGAAGACAAATTTCTGAGGCATAGGCCCATTGGCCCTGACATACTCCCATACTGCTAGCAGTAGGAGCCTCACCTCAAAAGGCGCGAGGTGCGAGAAAGCCTCGTGGACGTTAGCCAGCACAGGAGGCAGAAGCTGGCCCTCGCCCATGCACGACACCAGGAGGCAAGAGGCCCGCAGATGCCACGGGGAGTCTGCGGATGAGGTCTCGCGAGACGCCTCCCAATGAGCCAGCAGGGTGGCCAGGAGGCCTCTGAGAACTGCCGAGCAGTAACAAAGAGCTGGGCGTCCTGCCGCCACTACCTGGAGCAGAGTGAAGAGCACAGGGTGGGCTTCGAAGCAGCGCCGTATGTGAATGTCTCGTTCCACCGTGGTGCGGGCGTGCTCCTCGGGAGGCCATGACAGCTCTCCATTGGCTACGTCCGGACAGACATTTTCCACCAGGGTGACAGCGACAACCTTGGCTGCCTCAGCATTGATGGGCGGCGGTTCGTCAGGGTCTGCGGGTGGTCGTGATCCGTTGAGACCGGAGGAGCTGCAACACTGGACCACGACAGTCAGCAGTGTTTGGATGTTCTAAAGAAAGAGACAACAACGGTGATGTGCATGTTCTGCTGTCAGGGGGAACTCATCTGAATATTTTTGTTGTCTTTAGGCACTAAATAAACCACATTCAGGCAAGCAGTATGGTTCAAATTGGTTAACTAATTCACTGCCAGACATGTGCAAAAATGTGTGCACAGTTTTTGGCAATGTCACTCGAATTCCAAAACCCACAGAATATTGAGTTTTAGGACTACATAAACATTCAATACAGCGTCTGAGACCTTAGAGTCTCTTCTTTCATCAGAAAAAAAAATCCTAATTTATATGGGTCTGGATTTATATGAGCTTGAAATGAGGGCGACTGTCCAAAATCCAATGCCACACATATTGGTTTATATAGCGCTTTAACAACAGCTGAAACTGGAAAAAAATGCTAACATGGAAAAAAGAGAAATGAGGCTCGCTTGTAGACGGGAAAAAAACATTGCTCGAGGCCACAGCCAGCGCTTTATCGGCACCCAAAGTTGGGAATGGCGCTCGACGTCATATTTTCAATTACCGAATAAATTCATGAATGGCAGTGAATGAATTAATCCTGGTCAGACTGGCGTTTACTGTGGTGTGTATAAAAAAAATCACGTTCCACATTACACATGGTTATGCGCTGGAGAACCTTTCAAATTACAGTAAAGTCTCGTTATATCGATATCGGATATATCGATAGTCCCGGTTATATCGATATTATTTCTATGCACGCACTGAGAAAATTACATGCAAACAGGGTCGGATATATCGATAGTCCCGGTTATATCGATATTTTTTCGGACTCCCTTGAATATCGATATAACGAGACTTTACTGTATAATAAAAGTCAAGCGAAACATGACATAATTTCACTTCAATTTTAACTCATTTACTGCCATTCACAAATTTATTCGGGAATTGAAAATATGACGTATGACGAACGTATGACGAACACCATTCCCGAACTTTTGGGTGTTTTTTCATGCTTGTGTGCCGATAGAGCGCCGACCATGGCCTCTGGCAATGGTTTTTTTTTTTTTCCACAAGGGGGCAGTATTTCCCTTTTTTCCATGTTAGTGCTTTGTTCCAGTTTCAGCTGTTGTTAAAGCCCTATATACTGTATTGCATTGTATTTTGGACAGTCACCCTCATTTCAAGCTTATATAACTCTAGAGCCATATAATTTAGGAATTAGCTCTTTTTTCTGATGAGAGAAGAGAGTCTAAGGTTTCTAATGCACTATTTAATGTTTATGTAGTCCTAAAACTCAATAATCTGTGGGTTGTGGAATTCGAGTGACAATGACAAAAACCCTGGCCCTGGAGTGGACACATTTTTGCACATCATCTGGCAGTGAATGAGTTTATACTGATCTTAACACTGAAAAATAATATTGAAATGGCCTAGTACAAATTTTGCTGTTTGGTGGAAATGGGATTTAAGGCATTTTTTTAATCCTCAGGAGTGACTTTACTCACCAGAGTGACCCCAGACGGGTCAGGCTGAGGGGATTCAGTACGCATCTTCAATCCCTTGCCGATCACCCCAGCATGAAACACAGACCACACGCTTCCTGAAAAGTTGACCGTCGTACCAAAGCGACAGTTGACGTCCAGCAAGGAGGCTCCGAGATCAGTGGATCCCGACTGGAAGGACACAGGAGTGCCCGACATGTCCGCTATCTGCCCTCCGAAGAGCCCCGCGTTGCCTTTATGCAGCACCCCCTCCACCAGCTGCTGGAGGACTGCCTTGAGAGTAAGGGTGGAGTATGCAGCGAAACGGGACAGCAACTGGACGGAACAGCTCACGGCCTCGGCCGCCTGTCCGCCGTCTTTCCCCACTTCCCCTCGCCTTCGCAGAGCGAGGAAAAAATGAGCGACAGCGGCACGAGAGAGCAGGAGGAGGTGCGCCGGGGAGGCCGCGCGAGGAAGCGGACTGGCTGACAGGAGCCGCACCGCAGCATAGGACACCGTCGGGTCGCCGTGCAGAAGGAGCGGGCTAAAGTCGTGGAGGTGTACGGATACCGCGGATCCCAACTGGACCGCCATGGTGCATTGAGCGTCCGGTGTTCCCTTTCTGTCTTCATCTTGACTCTGGAGAACAGTGGCCAGGTTTAGCAGGAGCTGCCTCAGCTGCCGAGGTCCTAAGGTGTGCGTATGGATCTGGGCCACGCAGTAGGCCACAGCCGAAGGAATGAGCCCTGCCAAGCAGGACGAGAGTGTGTTGTGAAGCTGCCAGGCCAGAGCCAACTCCTCCGGGTTGCGGGCCTGAGTGAGGAGCTGACAGAGGGCTTCGGTGGCCACGCTGGGGCCACCGTAGACAGACAACAGACAAAGCAACTGATGCAGCCAGAGGTGCCGCTTCCTCTCCAGTCTCAATGTTTCGGCACACAGCTCGCTTACGTGCGTCTGCAGCTCGTCCAAGAATGGGATGACGACCTGCGGCTGAGGGGAAGCCGAGTGATGGGGATGTCCGTCCGCACTGTCCGAGCGGTTGTACACCAACTTGTGGAGGTGTAGGAGCAGCATTTGTAAGAGGCTATCGCAACCTTCTCTGACGCCTTCGTGAGGGGATGACGTAGAACCGGAGATGATCACCGAGGCCGGCGTGGCCGTATCCGCCAGAAAGCGGAGGACCCGAGCGCCCCCGGATGGGCTTTGGCATATAAGATGGACAGCTAGGCCCAACATGTTGTCCAATTCTTCTCTGGGGAGTCCTTGTAATAAACTGTGCAACTGGAGCAGGAGAGGTGGGCGCAGCAGTTCCACCAGCTCAGCAGACACGGCGCCAAAGAGGTTTGGAGACATTGCTGCCAACTGAAGAAGAAAGGGTACCGCCGATCGACGTAGCTGAGGGGAACCCTCCCAGGAGGTTGAAGATGAAGTGGGAGACATGGGCGTGGATGGGCTTAGGCTCTCCTGGAACATCCTGAGCAACTCTTTCCGGATGCTGTCAGAGTGGTGCGCGGCCAGATGCCCCAAGATTCCCACCACCGAGCCGATCTTTGGCACTCGGCTGCCTTTTTCTACCCCGTTCACAAGCAGACCTTGATCCTTGGCGCCGTGGGAGCAGAAATCTTTGAGTCCACAAGCTAAAACTCGGCTGATGATCGTTCCTGGGAAGGCAGAGCCAATGTGAGCAACCACCCAGTCAAAATGCGGGGAATGCTGGACGGAGGTGTCTAGTAGAGCGTCCACGCAAGCGTCAGGGCACCAGGCCAGCATTGCAGCCAAACATTGAGAGTAGGCTTCCATGAGGGAACGAGTCCCGGCGCAGGACATCCAAAGTTGGAGAACCTCATTGAGGCTGGAGGAATGGGGGGCTACCCTTCGCCCAGCATGTTTGCTGCTGAGCTGACCCAGTAAGTCCACAGCCCAGCTGGACACCAGGGGAGCCCAAGCCCGTGGGTTAAGGCGAATGAACTCAGAGAGAACACCGTGAACCTCCTAAGACAAACAGAAACCCAAATTCAGATTGAGAAAACTTGATTGACTGAAGTTGGAGAGACTTTGATCTGAAATACTAAAAATTAAGATATACTTATGATACTTATGTCTGTGTAAGTTCACAGTCGTACAGAAATGGTCCATCGATGAGAAGGTTTCTTCAGCCGTCATCTGTACAAATTTGAATGTTTCGGACGTTTTGCCTCCTATCCAAGAGGCTGTTCGCTGATGTAGGCTCTTGGATAGGAGGCGAAACGTCCAAAACCTTCAAATTTGTACAGATGACGGCTGAAGAAACCTTCTCATTTATGATACTTAAGCACAAAATGTACAGCTAGGATTCCCCTCCATTGCTTTGCTACTGATCGACTCGTACATTGTCGTACTTCCGGAGGCACGGTGCGGGCCTGAACAATTTCGACCATAATAGCAACAAAATAAAGGCAGAGTTTGAGGCCAACAGATTGAAAGTTGATTGTAAACAGTGAAATTGATAACAGTTTGTTTGGTCGGTGATACTGCCAGTTGCATATGTCGGGCAATATTTGCTGACTGAACGTTTGACAGATGAAGTCGGAACATTACAGTTGTTTGTTTCATTTCTTATTAAAATTATTTTTTCTGTTGAACGAGACATATTTGTAATTGGTATGTTTATACTGTATTAATTGTTCATGTATTTACAGCTCTCTATTCATACCATATCTATCTATCTATCTATCTATCTATCTATCTACCTACCGATCTACCTACCTACCTATCGTATCTATCGATGAAAAGGTTTCTTCAGCCGTCATCTGTACTTCTTTGAAGGTGTCGGACGTTTCGCTTCAATCAATCCATTGACACTATCAACACTAACTATCGTATCGACCTATCTACCTACCTACCTATCTACAGTATATATCTACAGTATCTATCTACTGTATCTATATATCCACAGTATCTATCTATCCACCTATCTACTGTACACAGTGAGACCTCATCAGCACCAGAGGTTAAGTTATCAACAGTCCTTATGGAAGGTGACTCTCCTTCCATAAGCCATCAACGACCATCAAAAAGGTAAATAAAACTTTATTTTACAGCACAGTTTATTTATTTAATTACAGTCCTCATGCAATTCCCTTTGACCTTCAACCTCGAACGCCATTCCATCAAGCCCTAAATGACCATCACAAATGTAAATAAAGTGACTTTATGATACAAAGCAGTGTATTTCTTTCACAACAATACAATAGCACATTTATTAGACATAGAATAAGGTATGTTGTGTGTAGTTTTAAGGCTTATTTAGTTGAAAAGTATATTTTATGGCAACCCGGGAACGGATTATTCCCATTTTAATGGTTTCCTATGGGAAATTCATTTTTGAGATACACACTTTTCGCCTTACACACTCTGTCTGGGAACCAATTAAGTTCGTAAGTTGAGGTCTCACTGTATCTCGAGCTATCTATCTCATAGTTGGCAGCCATTTTGTCAGAAATTATTCCAATGAAATACTGTTATAACATACATTATGTCTTTGCAGGCACGTAATATTGAGGTTCGATTGAAAAAGCTTGTCGTTACTTACATTTTAATATCCATTTGTATATTTTTCTAACAGTCTTGTCATTTCACTGTAGCCTGTCCCATGAGGCATTTCAGTTACAGGCTGGTATCGGTTACGTTGTTTCAGTGCATTTTTTACAGAAATGAGCACAGATGTGCAGTATCAGCGCATTCAAGATGGTGATGGAAATGTTCAATAATAACTTGGAGATTCTCCCACCTGAATGATGTCTTCCAGATTCGAGCTGATGCAAGAGCTCCTATCACCCTCGGTCTCCAGGTGAAGCAGGAAGACAGAGACATGCTCGTCATAGACGCCCCTCAAATGCTCCAGCACGGCTCCTCGACAGGCCGGGACGGAACGCAGCAGACGCACAGCGCAACGGGCGTGTTCCCGGATGCTGAGTTTGCGACCTTGGACTGTGTCAACGCCACTGATGAAAGACTTGATCTCCTGAGACAGTTCCTGGCCACTAAGTGAGAAATTGAGTAAGAAGTTAGGTACGAATAAATGCAAGTTTTGATTAGGAAAATGATGAGGCAAAAGAATTAATGTCATACGAAGCATTACAAAACAGAAAAAAATTGTTTATTTCCCCAGAAAATTCATTATATATTTTTTCTTGAGTTTTTTTTTGTTTTAAATTAGTTTATATATCATTACAGGAAAGCACTGTTTCGGTTCTGCACTCACTCAGTTCTTCACTTACATTCTTGACATTTTCATGACTCACAGGATATTGAATTTAATGACTATATAAACACTGAATCTACCAAACGGAACAATAGACACCATCCTTTCACCAGGAAAAAAAAATCGATTCTGCCTTCTTTCCATTGGATTGGATTGGATTTGCCTTTATTAGTCTCGCAGTGGAGAAATGTACATTTCACAGCAGCAAAGTAATGAAAGGAATGAAAGTATAAAAACAAAATATAGGAGCTGCTGGAAAGGCAGCCACTCTCACGGCACCGTCTTGAAGTCAAAAGAACAAAAAAAAAAAAAACGCAATAACAAATTCTTCATTCCTTTGTTATCAGCAGTAGAAAATGGAAAGTTGCACAAAATGCAGTTCCTTGTCCCAGGTCTGACAATCTGTCCTAATTTCATTTCCAAAAAAGGAAATCAACTGGTGATTGTGAATCAGTAACAACGTTTCCAAGTTTGATATTTACAGTGGGGAAGCATCAGTAGCACGCCCACCGCTCCCCAATAAAAAAACTGACAAGTATAGCAGGGAAATGAGTTATAAAGTACTTCTAATTGTTCAAATATAAAGCCAAAACACATCTTGCATTTTCTTAAAAATGCAATCACATAAATGTTTGCAACGATAAGGAATTCCCAAGCCAATATTTATATCAGTCCAATATTAACCAAAAACATTGATCAGATTATATCAGTCTACATCCAAAATGTACAATAGTAGTAGTTCTATATAATCAACTCATTATATTATCTGTTCTCACAATATCTTGAATGTGGACAGAACATTTTAGGAAATAAGACAGTTCATTTCATTTAATAAACAGAAGTCTCGATAATGTATGCAAGTAATAATAATATATAATATTGTATACCGTTGTAATAATGTATGCATTCAAAATAAAAATGAACAGGTTTCCCACATGTAAACGACGTATTATAATGTATGTGTAAAACGTATACCCGACCAAACACACATTTTCTTAGTTTGTGGTGCTGTTTACGATGAAATAGAAGTAGTATTATGATAAAAACGAACAAATGAGGCATTCCTAAAATGTTTTGGTGGTGTTAGTTAAGTTGTGTTTGAAAAGTAAATGCAAAAGCGGTTCTTGCGTGGAGTTGAAACCCGGCGAGGCAGGCACCCAGCCGGTTCCGAGCGCCACTCACTCACCTCAGGACAGTCAGCGTTGTCTGACTATGTGAGCTCTGCATCGCATTCAGCGGACTACCGTCAAACACCACGGACATCGCTTAGTCTCGTAATATTGGGACTTTATATCAAAAACCTCCCGGCGTACTCGATGCTTCAAGGTGACCAATGATGAGACGTTTATCAGTTATTTTCTGTCAAATTGCGAACGGACGAATATGCCGAAAGGGGTGCTCCTTTACCGGAAGTTTCTTCTTCCTCGATTGAGCAAAGTAAGACGACGGCGTCAAGTGATATCGTTGGCGACATCTTGTGTCCATTTCCACGTACTTTCGTTTTTTTTATTAACCTAAAATTGAATTTAATTCAGTGCGTCACTTGTATAACGTAACAATCTATCGACATATGTATATATCCCTAATCCGTCAATGTATACGTTTCCCCCGTATTTTATGTGTCATTTCAAATAATGTACTGTTACACCCGCGCTGCAAGAAAGAGTTACCGCCGCTCGTTCCTACCACCTGCTGTAAGGCTTCTTAATAATCACACCTGCTTCCTCTTCTTCTTTTCCTTCCGGCTTTTCCCTTCATGGGCTCACACCTGAATAATTAAAAATCAGAAAAAAACTGGATTCTTGTACTGTATTGTACTTGTACCTTATGTAGACTCAATACAGTTTCATATATCAAATGTGCTTTTTTTTACACTTGCACCATGTACACTTCTTTGGGAAACATTTTAGTCCTCTGACATTTCAATTACTCATACACTACTTGGTTTTTATCTCCCCCCCTTTCAAATTGCTGCTGTGGATTGCAAATTTCCCCCTTGTGGGGCTATTTATTAAAGGCTCACTACAACTGTAAACGTTTATGTCAAACGATTTTACAAAGACAATTTTGGCTCGAATCCAGGCTCGAATCAACTTCTGGTAGCCAACGACAATGCCACCGCTGATCGCTACTATTGTCACAGCAAACCAGCAAAAGTAATTTTCAATTATGGTTTTTATCTTTGCGTACAGTCGGCTTGACAAAAGCATAAAGTGCGCATGCGTAGTAAACTGTGCTTTTCCGCCTGTGTTCGCGTTTTTTTATCATTTCAAATAATGTACGGCGTACTGCAACTTTTATACGGCAATTATAATTATTTATAAAGGCAGCGATTATTTGTCAAGATTGACAGGTATGCTTATCATTTCATCCACCTTGCGTTCATTTTGGAATCTGCCTATTCCCGCGGCTGACTGGAGACTATCGCAGCTGGGACCAACCACCTCACAATCACAACCAGAGCGAGAGAGAGCGAGAGAGCGAGAGAGCGAGAGAGGGAGAGAGCGAGAGAGCGAGAGAGCGAGAGAGCGAGAGAGCGAGAGAGCGAGAGAGCGAGAGAGCGAGAGAGAGAGAGAGAGAGAGAGAGAGAGAGAGAGAGAGAGAGAGAGAGAGAGAGAGAGAGAGAGAGAGAGAGAGAGAGAGAGAGAGAGAGAGAGAGAGAGAGAGAGTGTAGAGTAATAGAGAGGCATATAGAGAGAAGGCAATGCCGACCGAAAAATAAGTGGGTATTCGCCGTATACCGGCATACACCCTCGACTACACCGCAGTCTACCGTAATGCACCGTGTTGTCAATCGAAGTGGCGGCTCACTTGACTTCGATTATGCAAGTAAATTTTGCGGTACAGTGGGACCTCAATTTACGAACTTAATTGTTTTTTCATTTGATATTTCCATGATGACGGGTGAGGCACGGCCTCAGCTGACTCCCCTGACTTCACGTCACTGGTGCTTTTATACAATGTAGTATTTACTGTATTTTAACTGGTCGCCAGCCTCCAGTCTTGTGACGGGGTGGAGCGATTTACCTGATTTACTTGCAATGACTTTCGGTTACGTTTCCACAACCACAGAGGTGTCAGTGGACAGTTGACTTAACCCCGGAGACTGAGGTAAGGGCACATCCATCGTTAAAAGGACACCGAACCAATATGATTTGATGTTAATTTATTAAATCTATTTTATGGGATTATCTGCAGCAAATTTAGTTTAACCGTAGAACAAATAGTCTTTGGATGGATGGCAGCGACGTAGGACGCTTGATAATTTATAATAATTATATATAATTATTATAATAATAATTATTTGTATTAATTATCGTGATAACAGCGATCTTAACTATAATTGTAGCGACCGTGTAACAATCGCATAGTGTAATTTAAAATCGACGTAATAGCGCACACTTACATTTCCGCTTCGTTTCATTTCTTCTGAAATGGTCACGAACACACACATCAAGTATTGAGCTGGCCAAGTGCCTCTAAGTCATCTTAGTTGACATTCAGGTAATACGTGTGTAATGCAAATCGTTAAATAATTTGAGTTGATAAATAATTTAAGTCTTTTTTTACAGAAAACTTCAACAGACATGGCAGCAGCAAGGTATCAGGTAAAATAATCCTCTTAATCCTAAAAGTAGTTATTTTGTCTGATTTCATCGCCAAAACCTCAATGTTTTTGCTTGTGGCAATAATTTTTATCTCAATGAATGCTCAGTAACTATTTAGCGAGTGCCATTCTATTTTCATTTGATCGTTTCTATTCATGGCCTGGGTGCTTTTATACAATGTAGTATTTACTGTATTTTAACTGAGTTAATAGCTCAGGTGGATGTAAATTCTAAATCAGGGGTGTCAAATTCATTTCACATGGTGGGCCACATTTGATCTCGGTGGGCCGGACCAATAAAATGATACCATATGTGACGGGTGTCACAACAGTGGCACAACTCCGTTGCACATACATGCTATAAATAACCAAATATCATTCCTCTATTCATTTATTTTTATTTATCTAGCTATCCAGCGATCTAGTTGGCTATCTTGCTAGCTGTCTATTAGCTATATCGCTATATAGCTATCTATTTACTATCTATTAGCTATCTAGTTGGCTGGCTAGCTAGTTCGCTTGCTATCTATATATATATATATATATATATATATATATATATATATATATATATATATATATATATATATATATATATATATATATATATACACCTATCTAGCTGGCTAGCTATTTAGCTAGCTACCTATTAGCTAGCTAGTTTTCTAGCTATTTGAGTTAGTTCTGGATTGAGTGAACGCTGGCGCATGTGGCTGCCGCTGCTCACCCACAGAAAAACATCCCGTGACTGTAAAGTGACCTTGAGAGTTTTGAAAAGCGTTTGTAGATGAAATGTATTATTATTATTATTATTCAATACGGAAACGTGTTGAACAAACACACCAAGCACAAAGGTTTCCCACGCATATCTGTAAAACAAATGACACGGGCCAATTTTAATTGAAAATTCTACACTCTTTATCCACTTTTCTGCGTTTGGATAATGACATTTTGGCTAATGAGGGTATTAAAACCAAAAGACTGCATTTGAAAACAAAAAACACCGCTGTTTTCTTCTACGTTGATCGAAACAGCGACACTCTTCCCCCTAGTGGACAATTCTTGAATTGCACCCCATAAAAATATGAATTCCATGTCGTTTTTGCATGTTTTCAACTTTTAAATTATCATGCGGGCTTAATCAAACCTCTTGGGGGGGACAGTTCCGGCCCGCGGGCCGTATGTTTGACACTGCTGTTCAAAATGCTTAACTCATCTTTAATTTCTACACATTATCTCTTTCACAATGATGTATTGATTAGGGTTATGTCAAAACCCAAGAAAAAAATGAAATTAACACATTCCTGTTTCCCCATTTTGTTTCCACTCAAAGTACGCAGAGAAACCAAAACCTGGTGACTTGATAGAAATCTTCCGTGGGTTCTACCAGCATTGGGCCATATACGTCGGAGACGGCTATGTTGTCCATTTGGCCCAATCATGTGAGTTGTGGTAACAAAAGGCTTGTGCTGACACTTACACACCCAGGAATCAAATTGTTGATAGATAAAGTCAACACATTTACACGTTTACAAAGAAGAACTAAAAATAAACTGAGATCATGTCGCTGCCTCAGACGTGGGTATGCTCAGAATTAACCGATTGCATTCAAAGTCATTTTAACGTATTCACTGCTAGACGATATACAAAAATGTGTCCACTCCGGTGCCAGGGTTTTTGTCATTGTCACTCGAATTCCAGGACCCACAGAATATTGAGTTTTAGGAATATGTAAACAAGAAATATAGCGTTAGCTATCTATTTGCTATCTAGCTCCATGGCCGGCTATCTAGCTATCTATTAGCTATATAGCTCTCTAGCTATATAGAGAGCTATTAATGTATTAATAGAATAATAAATTTCCTTTCTGCTCACCCACAGAAAAATATCCTGTGACTGTAAAGTGAAGACGCTATATATATGCTTATAAATGAAATGTATTATTAGAAACCTTAATAATAATAATAATAAATTTCATTTCTAAGCGCCTTTCAGAACTCTCAAGGTCACTTTACAGTCACAGGATACATTTTTCTGTGGGTGAGCAGCGGCAGTCCCATGCGCCTGCATTTACTCAACCATTAAAGGAGAACCGACGTCACTCAGAAAAACGTTTTATAGCATCTAAAATACCCAAAACATGCAGTATGATATTTTAGTCAAATGCAAAACACCAATAAAAATGAATTAAAATGTCCAAAATCTGCAAAAAATTGAGCTGCGAATTGGGCATTTTCAGAAAGTCCCGCATTGCTGGAGAATCAAAAGAATGGCTTCAGATTTGCAGAAGATGCTTTCTTGTTACTCATCCAGTTATGAATATGATTCAAATAATTCTGAAGAGGAAACCATAAATGTTTGCAATCGATTAAAGAAGTTATTCTGTGTCATTTTGAGGCATCTGGATGAAATGTACTGTCCCAGAAAATGCACAAGATGGCACCAAAGCTCTGTTGGAAATGGGCTGATTTGTCTGTTGGGAATTTGTGTCAACTAGTATCAAATAGTTGTCTTGGTGAAACACAAAACGATTCACCATCGCATTATTTATTTGTTTTCCTTCTAATTTCGCCATCAACACAAAGTTTTCAGACCAAACAAAGTACCGCAAAATGCATTGTGTGTCTCTTTCTCGGTCAGGGGCTTTCCCTGCGTGACGCGACGTCAGGAATCGTTACCAACTCAAAAACAAGACTTCCTGAATATTCAGCGTAAGTCTTAAAGGACAACCGACATCTCCGGACAAGTTGTGTCCATAATTTGTAAAATATCTTCAAATGACTTCTACTGAGCGTATTTTACAAATATTCCACAGCATATAGCTATATTTTACGTTTTAAGACTCGTGCTGAATATTCCGGAAGTCTTGTTTTTGAGTTGGTGACGAGTCCGTCCGTGACGTCACTGAAGGAACGCCCCTGACCGAAAAAAGAACACATTGTAGCAGTCCTTCCATCACGTCAATGCATTTTGCTGCACTTTGGTCTGAAAACGTCCTGTAGGACCAAAAAGAGGCATAAGAGGGCGACAAAGCTCTGTGTAAGGAATTAATCAGCCTGTGGAAACGGGCTGATTAATTCCTGCTACATTTCCCGTCCCCAGATACCTCAAATTGGCACGGAATAAATTCTTTAATCGATTGTAAACATGTATGCTTTCCTCTTCAGAACTATTTGAATCATATTCATAACTGGATGTGTAACAAGAAAGCATATTATCCGAATCTGAAGCAATTGTTTTGATTCACTAGCAATGCTAAGACATCTTGGCGCGACGTCACGAACTGGGGGCGGGACCTTTTGAAACTGGCCACTTCCGGGTTCATTTTTTTTTGCAGATTTTGGACACCAAGTCATTTTTTATTGGTGTTTTGCATTTGACTAAAAATATCATACTGCGTGTTTTGGGTATTTTAGGTGCTATAAAATGTTCTTCTGATGTCAGTCATGAAACAAAAAAGTGATGTCGGTTGTCCTTTAAAATGTAAAATATAGCTATATGCGGTGGAATCTTTGTAAAATACGCTCAGTAGAAGTCATTTGAAGCCATTTTGTCCAAAATACAATGCAATACATACATATTTATATCGCGCTTTAACAACAGCTAAAGCTGGAACAAATCGCTAACATGGAAAAAGGGAAATTCTTCCCCCTTGTGGAAAAGAAACAACATTGCCATGGCTAGCGCTTTATCGGCAACCAAGTATGAAAAAAATAAAACCCGAACAAACTCGGGAATGGCTGTACATCATATTTTCAATTTTTGAATACATTTGTGAATGGCAGTAAATGGGTCATCTGATTAACACCATCTGAAGTTCAGATGTTTTCGTAGGCTTGTGTGACATTTTTCTTTCATTTCAGTCATAATTCAGGAGGAATTTTAATAACTTCATGAAATCATATTTTCATGTTCGCCCAATCGGCGACACATTTACTGACAATTTTATTAGGCCATTATTGACTCAAATCTAACTTACTCCCCTCGGAAATTGTAATTACACCCCCCTCCGTAATTTTAACTGTACTATTTTTTACAATATGACATGTTCAATTTTAAAACATACATTCCTGACATTAATAGAGGTCAGCTTCTCCCTTTGTGTCGCCCTTAACTGTAGGCGAAGGTCTGGATGCAAATGCAAGCAGTTTGGTGTCTATTCTAACAAACACGACCATCGTGAAGAAGGAGGAGCTGTGGAAAGTGGTTGGTTCCGATCGCTGGGAAGTAAACAACTTGTTGGATAAAAAGTACCAGCCTCGTCCCGTCAACTTGATCGTGAGGGATGCCCACCGTTTGGTGGGCGAAGATTTGCCATATGACATTTTAAGTCACAATTGCGAGCACTTTGTCACCCAGCTGCGTTATGGCAAGCCCCAGTCCCGGCAGGTTGGTGGAAACATTTATATACAGACGCTCCCCAACTTACGAACAAGATACGTTCTGAACGGTCGTTCGTAAGGTGAATTTGTTTGTAAGTTGCTTCAGTGCTCTATTTTGTATGTGATGTATGTTTAAAGGACAACCGACGTCACTTTTTTGTTTCCCAACTGATATCAGACAAACGTTTTATAGCATCCGCCCCCCCAAGTAGATAAAAGTGTAACCTCTTTTTGCAGGTGCGTCAAGCAGAAGAAGCTGCTCTGGCTGCAGGTGCAATAACTTTGGGTGTTCTTGGCATTGCAGCTCTGGCGCTAACTTGGCGCGGAGACAAAAACGAGCGCAAACAGTAATACAAACATCTGGCTCCTTCAATTCAGTGACTCACCAGCAAAGTTTCACACAAACTGTATGTCTCCTAACGGGGATTCAGACACACTAAATAATGTTATGCCAATGGGAAATGACGTACTATTACATCATCAATGTTGAGATTTGTACCGTTTTTTAAATGTAAATAATTTGACAAGAATTGTAAATGTTGTACTCTGATTTAAATAAGAACTGTAAACCTTTTTATCTGTTTGTAATTCAAAATAAAAATCCATGTAATTAACTTTCGAGGACAGTGGTCTATTTTCTGTTCTTTCCATGATTTGTACGTATGTTCTCTTCTTTTAAGGTATAAATTACTTTAACTTACACCCTTGCAAATTTGCCTCAACAAGAACACTGACGTCATCAAAGACGCATGGATATGTTTATTTCAGAAGAGATCATATGCATGCTACATCATTTTTACTCTCTTTTTAAAGGCATAATTTCTTTCCGCTTGCTAATGTGTCAACTCTTTACATCCACCATTGATGGTCCCAGCATCCATATCATCCTGAAGCCAAACCACCCAGCAGACCCATGATTTTTTACATATTTTACTGGGAACATGGAATGTTTTTCCAGACCATTCAAAACAGGGATGTGAGCCAACAGTCTTGTCCAGCAAAGTAAATGAAGGCACACAAAAAAAAAGAAAGACAGACGTGTATTTCTTTCGCTCATAACCAGCCAGGAGGTTAAAAAAACAGCTGAAAGTTTTTTTTTTTATTTGCTAAAAAGAAAATACAGTGATACCCCAGTTTACGAACTTAATTGCTTCTCAGAAATTGGGTGTAAGTCAAAAAGTTCGTCTTCCAAACATTTATTTCCCATAAGAAACCATTAAAATGAGAATAATCCGTTCCTAGGTCCCCATAAAACATAATTTTCTACGATATAAACTACACAAAATATACCTTATTTTACGTATAATAAATGTGCTATTGTATTGTAATTAAATAAATAAACAGTACTGTATAATCCGTCTGTGTAAGATCTCAGTCATACAGGAGTGGTCCATAAATGAAAAGGTTTCTTCAGCCGTCATCTGTACTTCTTTGAAGGTGTCTGACGTTTCGCTTCTTATCCAAGATGCTTCGTCAGCGAACTAAAGTCTTACTGGTAATGAGGTTACAATCTTAGCGGAAGAAAATAGATGGCTTGAAAGGGGAGTAAAAGAAGCTATTTTCATAAAACAGCCAACTCCTTCACTAAACCGCCATGGTGGGGCGAGGTTCAAGTTGGATCGTTTGTACAAGAGACAGCTTAGGCAACATAGGCTTAGTTATGCTGATGAGGTGATACCAGATCAAATAGGGCAATCAGGCCAGTCGTAGACCTCATACCCAGGCAAGACAATACAATACAAGTAATCAGTCAGGACAATAGAAGTAATCAGTGGAGCCGCATGGAGTAGTCCTCTGCTCCCCCCAACTTGAGAGCAGGGACCAATCATAGCGTCCTGCTCCGCCACGTCTGGACAGTAGGGATATATATAGGGCCAAAACTACCAGTAAGACTTTAGTTCGCTGACGAAGCATCTTGGATAAGAAGCGAAACATCCGACACCTTCAAAAAAGTACAGATGACGGCTGAAGAAACCTTTTTGTCGATGTACCGTATAATAAAGTCGTTTTATTTACCTTTGTGATGGTCGTTGATGTAGTTGCCGCTTGATGATATCCGAGTGAAGTTGCCGTGCTTTCTTGGCGATAATACCCTACTAATACTCACTATGTCCCCTACTAGTTGCTTTTAGTTAATCCAAATCAACAGAAGTTTTTCAACCTCTTCTATTGCCTGAGACCATTGCTTAGACAACACAGAAACACCCTTACGTAGCAATGGTCGACTTAGCATCCTGGTACAGGAACGCTAAGTCACACAAACAAACTCTTTGTTTGTGTTTTTCGATGATCTTCTTCTGCTAGACCGTAATTTTCTTTGTGTCATCTTCGGCTTAACACTAGCCTGTGGTGGGATATTTTTCAGTCCAATAATAGCAAAAGTACTCCACTCGAAAACAGACCACGTCTGCACTCAAAGAAAGTGGATGTGGAAAACTAGTCCGCCAGCCACCATGGCACTGATCGGCCGTGTGATTTGGTGTTCATCCGCCGAAAACTAGTCCGCCAGACACCGTGGCGCTGTGTGGTTTGGTTCGTTTGCCGAAAACTAGTTTCTATGCTAACGTTATATTCTCGCAAATTTAATGTTCGTAAGGCGAAAAGTTCGGGAGCTAAAGCGTTTGTAAGCCGAGGTATCACTGTATGCGTATCAGGCTGCGTGCACTAAATATTAAAGAACACAGCCTTTCAAAGGGAAAATGTCACATGACACATGTCACATGTACCTTGAACCTATCAAATAACTGATTCAAATGTAACTGGTCAGCCAATTTCTTGATTGGCCCCTAAAATTACATGCACGAACCAGAAATGATGAAACTCATTTCTATAAATATTTTGCGTACATGGAAAAAAAGTGTATTTTTAAGACAAGATGCTCCATTTTATGTACATTTACTTTACAACAGCGGTCCTCTTATCAGGAGGAAACTGTATATTGTGTCATCCACTCCAATTGTGTTTTTTTCCTATTCACAATAATACAAGGCAAGATAAACGAATTATTTCTGCACTGTCAACCACCTAATCAAGTCTCTGTGATGATCAATGTCGATTGATCATCACAGAGACTTGATTAGGTGTTTGTCCAAGTGAGCGCCAGTTCAAAAAGGAAGTTTCAACTCTTGTTGGATTCGCAATGGGAATATGGAGTCTCCATCTCAAGGGCCTTGTTCAACCAAGGGTGCTCATGGCTGTCTGTACCTCTCAGTCCAGTTTGCGTGCACCCAACTTGAGGGGACCTTTCGCAGCTTTGCGTTCTGCCCGTTTGGCCTCCAGCTCTTTCCTCCTCTCATCGCGTTTCTTCTTGGATAGCTCGGCTTTGCTAAGACCTGTTGGGTAATACACAAAGCAGTCTCTATGAAAAGTGTTGTCGGAGAATAGCCAAACGCAATGTTTGAAAGCTCGTTATTTTTCAGATGTATTACTTGTATTTTGCATACATGATCAATAAAAAGCCGGCAGAGACTGCAGAGGTCAGGTTTCAGTTAAAGGACAACCGACGCCTCCAGACAAGTTATAGTGAGACCTCAACTTACAAACACCTTATCTTACAAACTTTTTGTCTTACAAACTTCAAATTTATGAAAATTAAACCTTATAAGAAGGACTATTTTCATAATACACACCCACCACGGCTGGCGGAGTGATCTTTGGCGGAAGCACACAACCGAACAGCATCAGAAGTCAAGTTACCAACAGTCCTTATGGAAGGTGACTCTCCTTCCATAAGCCATCAACGACCATCAAAAAGGTAAATAAAACTTTATTTTACAGCACAGTATATTTCTTTAATTACAGTCCTCATGTAATGTGCCTCTCTTTCCAAACAGCAATTCCGTTTGACCTTCGACCTCCAACGCCATTCCATCAAGCCATCAATGACCATCACAAATGTAAATAAAGTGACTTTATGATACAATGCAGTGTATTTCTTTCATTACAATACAATAGCACATTTATTATACATAGAATAAGGTATGTTGTGTGTAGTTTTAAGGCTTATTTAGTTCCAATGTATATTTTATGGAAACCCGGGAACGGATTATTCCCATTTTAATGGTTTCCTATGGGATTTTTTTTTTTCAGATACACACTTTTCGCCTTACACACTGTCTGGGAACCAATTAAGTTCATAAGTTGAGGTCTCACTGTATTTATTTATTGATATTTTTATATACATTTTTATTCATGTATTTATTTTCAATGTTGCTGTGCCGATGACTATTTTGTGTTTTGGAGCTTTTTACTGAGCGAGTTGCTTATTCTGTAGCCACAAAGGGACATAAGTCTTCTTGTGCCGGTCCCAAGTCCGGATAAATACAGAGGGTTGTGTCAGGAAGGGCATCAGACGTAAAAGCTTGGTCAAAACTAACATGCGGATCAAACCTCTGAAGATGGAGGATTTGCTGTGGCGACCCCTTGAAGGGTTTTTTAGATTAAATGTATCAAGACACAAAATGAAATATAGATGTATCTAGATAAGAAAGAGAGAAATTGAGTACACAACTTGTATTTGGATGTGAAAGCCAGCTCAGCGAGTGGCCAACTGGTTAAAGTATTGATGAAGTTATCAATTAATGGATGTTGACTACAAGGAAGCGTAACCACAAAAGAATTGGAGACAGTAGGAAGACAAAATAGTCATGTCACCTTGATTTTCATCCAATGCCTCCCAACTTTCTTCAGTGCCCCAGTCTCCCGTTGCGTCTGTACCCCAGCCGCCTCCGAGCTAAAAATACGAAAACACCACATTCATCAAAAACAATCATTGATTTACCATCATACCCGGTAAATAACATGAACCAGTTTATAATACTGTCTTTGTTCAACAGTGTCAACTAACATCCAGATTAATTGTCTGCAATTTTTCCTCAATGTTCATGAAAATTTGAAAATCCGGAATTCCAGGAAAGACCAGACGACTTTCATCACTGGAGGGATGCATTTCATTTCCAACAAGCTCCTTCAGCCAGAGACTGTTACACCCGCGCTGCAAGAAGGAGAGATACCGCCGCTCAATCCTACCGACTACTGTCAGGCTTCTTAACTCATTCACTGCCATTCCCGAATTTATTCGGGAATTGAAAATGACGTGGAGCGCCATTCCTGAATGTGTTCGGGTTTTGGTTTTTCATACTTGGGTGCTGATAAAGTGCTGACCATGGCCTCTGGCAATGGTTTTTCTTTTCCACAAGGGGGCATTTCCCTTTTTTGTTATGTTTGCGCTTTGTTCCAGCTTCAGCAGTTGCTAAAGCCCTATATAAACCAATATGTATGTACGTCTGTGTAAGCTCTCAGTCGTACAGCAGTGGTCCATCGATGAAAAGGTTTCTTCAGCCGTCATCTGTATTTCTTTGAAGGTGTCGGACGTTTCACTTCTTATCCAAGATGCTTCTTCAGCGAACTAAAGTCTTACTGGTAGTTTCGGCCCTGACCAATCATGTGGCTTTAACCGAAGACTGGGGCCGGGGAATAGAGGACAAAAACAGTGGGCTGCCATTTTGTTGTTAGAAGACGGCACTTCATTAATGAATGACGTGCCAGCAGCCATTACTTTTTGTTATGCATCACGTCCTCCTGGAGCGTCAAATGGCAAGAAGGATTTTCTAACTGTCCACATACTCTACGCAGCCAACTCGTCGGCAAGACTTCAGCGCTGATTGGTCATCCATCCCTTGAAACCTCCAATGTGTCTACGTGTGCGTGAAGCACAGTACGCAGCCAATAGCACGCAATACAAAATCTAACTTAGAGCATCTCTGTCCAAACATTTTTGGACGTATAGTATCCACAAAAATGTTTGTATGTACTGTTGTTCGTAACTCAAATGTTTGTAAGTCTAGGAGCGTCAGTAAATCTAGCGACAAAGTCAAATGCAAACACAGAGCAGCAGTAGTGTTCTAAGAGAGTTTGGTCGGTAGCAACCCACAGGGCACCTGACTTTTGAAACCTGAAAAAATGCGGTCAAAGAAAAAAATCATATGATTCCACAATAAAATGAAATGGTTTGATATGATTCTACATGCTCACCGTGGGGCCTGTGGCGTTTCTCTGTGCCACGCAGGCAAACAGGTCATTTTGATTGGCTCCTTTGCCCAAACTGCCACTATCCCAGTTGTACTCGCTGGCTAAGCGGACGCCCTCAGGTAAGGTGGAACCGACAACGTCCGTCTCCTCTTCGGTCCATTCGTTGCCCCAGCCCTCCTCGCCAGCTGAACTCTGACCTTGGCCTTCTTTCTCATTGGACCGGCTGTCATCTGCATTCCAGCCTGAGCTAGTCCAGTCTGAGCTTTGCTTTTTTACCGTCGTCGTAGACAATGACCTGCCCGCCTGCATGTGGTGCATGACGGTGGTCACGGTATCAGTGAGTGAGTGAGTTTCAATTTTAAAAAAGCTAAAACAAAACCTACTTCGTGTCCACCAGCGTTTTTTTGGGATGAAGCCATTCCTGACCAGTCAGTATTCCAGTCATCCTTCTCAGCTTGACCTTTCTCTGAATCCTTATAGTGGGGGAAACAACTCCCAAGTGTTAAAATTGTAACACTCCTACCAAATTACACATACAGAGACCCTACCTCTAAACTCCCCCAATCCTCCTCATCATCCCAGCGCTCTCCTGACTCCTCATCATTTTCCATCCCTTCAAGTGTTTGTGATCTGTCAACAAGACTTAAAGCAGAAGGACTGAGGGCCTGGGATGGATGTGGACCTTTATCTACAGAAGAAGAAGGAGAGAAAATCATGAAATGGACATTGTTTAATTCATATTGAGGTCCTTCATTTGCACGTTGCTTGAAAGTGGGAATTGATGGGGGATTCTCCCACTGGGTCTTGTCACTTTTTAGCAACAATATCCTATTCCTGACTGGCATTCGCTTTTTTTTTCGGTTTGCTACTCACAAACTTGTTTAATGTGTAACTTAACCTCAGTTATGTGCTGAAAATTTCACTTGGGGGGGATCATAATGGAAACAGGCAGGAATGATAATAATACTACTACTAATAATAATAATAATAATGATAATACATTTCATTTATAAGCGCCTTTCAAAACTCTCAAGGTCATTTTACAGTCACATGATAAGTTTCTCTGTGGGTGTGCAGTGGCAGCCACACACGCCAGCGTTCACTCAACCCGAAAGTAACTCGGATAGAATAGTAAGACAACTACAGTACTGTAGATAGAAAGCTAGGTAGCAAGCCAATATATAGCTAATCACTAGCAAGCTACATAGCTAGCCAGCCAGCCAGATAGCTATTGTACGGTATTACAGGAAAGACAAAGAATAAAGAGTAATTAAGACTTTAGAGAGCTTGAAGAGGATGTAAACAAGTATTATTAGTTATAAGTTAGCCACTTAACATGTAAAAGGTTTGCATTTTATTTGAAATTCACTCAATTGTCATGTTTGACATTGAGATGCACCAAAATGGACACCGCCTCTTGTAACATATTCCAATAGCCTACTAAACAAAGTTGCTTATTTGAGCCCAGTTCTTAGCATGTGACTGCTTCAAACGACATTTAAACATAGGGGCCAGTTGGCCCCGTTGTGTCTAAAAAAAGGGGCCGATTTTCTAAAATGGATGGGCCTGATTTAACTGCATTGGCGAAATATACAAAACAGATTGAAATAAACCAAAATACATTCATTGGAGCATGATATTCCTAAAAAACCTTATTTGACTAAAATCTATTGGATCAACAATTTTAATTCAAGTCAAATAATTTATTCATACATAAAATTAAAAGCTTTCTATTTTCTTGAGTGACGACACAATCAATCCTGTGCTATTTTGATATTGTACGGTATTACAAAGAAGACCAAGAGAATAGACTTCGCACAATATTTCTTCCGACTGTTTAACAAATTTCTTTGCTTTTAAGATTTCCAACGTGCTGCAACAGCTCTGAAATCACTCCCATTGGCCACTAAATTCGAATCATTAACAGCAGTTTGCTGAAACAAATTGTCACTACTCTCTGCAGTTTCTTCAAGAAACAAAATTGTTTATTTGCTGCTTGTTTTTAATGTCTCTTAGAGTTTTACTCCTGTTCGCTCACTCCATATTTGCAGCCATCGACGTCGATGTAAATACTGCAATGCTTCTTGATCTTCTTTCGGCTTTTCCCTTCAAGGGGTCGCCACAGCAATGTTTGTTTTGGCCAAGCTTTTACGTCGGATGCCCTTCCTGACACAACCCTCTGTATTTATCCAGGCATGGGACCGGCACAAGAAGACATATGTCCCTTTGTGACTACAGAACAAGCAACTCACAAAATGGTAATCGGCACAGCAACATTCAAAAAAGCAAAAACTTTGCAATGCACCATGGGTAAATTAATAATTGGTTATCTCTTTCGGCAGTTTCTGGCAGATCACGTCAAAAGTTATAACCTCTGAAGGAAAAAAACAGTTTTCAATTGCTGTTTAACTAAATGTGTTTCTTTTGCTATTTTAACAGAAGTATGTCATATGTGGTGCAGATCATGTAGCAGCAAACGTAATAGACTTGCGCCGGTGCTCACGCATTGGAGTTACAAAGTTCCACCAGTGGCTGTCAAAATGCGTAAATGGCGCCAGGACGCGGCTCAGATGCATCTCTGGGACATTCAATGGTGAAATCTCTCCCATTTGGTGAAACATGAGGTGCATTCAAATACACTTGGACCTTTCAAACTCAAACAGAAAAGTCCATTGATGCAGTAAACATCCATAGCTATAAATCTCTAAATAATGTGGTCTTTCTATCAATCTATAATCAGTAATTTATCTAGAAGGATGATGTGGATGAAATTAGTTATTTTACTTAATTCCTACAATACAATACATAGATTTATATAGCCTACCAATGGTTGACTAATACTTGGTCTCTTTCCTGTCACTGTAAATTGCCCTTGAGAGTTTTGAAAGGCGCTTATAAATTAAATGTATTATTATTACTATTATTATTATCCTTTCCATTTTTTCTCATGAGCATTTCTATTTTTTTGCAGGGGCGACAGGCTCAACGACTCATTGCTTTTCCCTATTTGCAGCCGAGCCCGACCTCTCTCGGGGTAGAGAAATGTTTCATCATCATCTGCGCCTTACCAGGGCTTCCGCCTGTGCGAACGGGCGTCACACCGGTGGCATTTGAAGCCATGCCGCCCTCGGCTGTCACGCCTCCCACTGTCCCTGGTGCGTTACGGATCAATTTGGATGTTAGGGAGGACATGCCAGTCACAGCCCAGCCAGCCCAGCCGGAAGAGGCGCCAGGTGGCTGAGCACACGACCCAACATCCTTTTCTGTTAAACACAAGCAATTCGATCATCATCATGAGTACATGGTAATAATAATAATAGTAATAATAATAGTAATAATAATAATAATAATAATAATAATAATAATAATAATAATTTAAAAAACAAACTGGTTTGTACCAATCTCAGCAAGCTTGGTAGGATCTTCTGATACAGTTTCCAGCTTGGAGATAAAACTCTTGATGGCTTTGAAAGACTGACAGAGAAATAACATGGGGAAAAAATGGAAACGACTGAATCAAGCATGAAGCATAAAATTATGTGAACTTAAAAGTCAAAAAAAGTACCTGCTCCCTGACACTCTTATCAGGGTCGACAGTAATAGCACAGAGTGTGGGCAAAATCCGGGCAGCAACCTCACTTAGGCTGTAATAGTTGTGTGTGGCAGCGAAGCCAAGCACACCGGCAGAACGCGAGGCTGCGAATGGGTCTTTTGTTGCCCGTGAGAAGGCAGAAATCAGAACTCTCTGTCTGGTCTGTAAAAGATAGTAATAGTAATAATAACAGTAATAGTAATAATACATTTCATTTACAAGCGCCTTTCAAAACTCTCGAGGTCACTTTAAGGACCAGTAAAGTTGCTTGGTATCATTTATTTTTGAATGTCTTCAATGTGCCTGAAAAAATACATGATGTGTAATTGTCTAAATTGCTTACATTACTCTATTTTATTGCTAGACACTATTTTTATTCTTTATATCTTGAACAGAATTACAATGGTTTCAATGACAATACAAAACAACTACATTTTCTCGAAAATAAGTGATATTGAATTAATGAATTCCGGGGCTTGGCCTTTCGCCTCACCATATATGTTAGCTAGCAACTAACAGCTTGCTCTCGCTAGCAACTAACAGCTTGCTCTCGCTAGCAGCTTGCGACAGCTAGCAACTAACAGCTTGCTATATATATATATATATATATATATATATATATATATATATATATATATATATATATATATATATATATATATATATATATATATATATATATATATATATATATATATATATATATATATAGTAAAGTCTCGTTATATCGATATCGGATATATCGATAGTCCCGGTTATATCGATACTATTTCTATGCACGCACGGAGAAAATTACATGCAAACAGGGTCGGATATATCGATAGTCCCGGTTATATCGATATTTTTTTGGACTCCCTTGAATATCGATATAACGAGACTTTACTGTGTATATATATATATATATATATACACACACACACACACACACACACACACACACACACACACACACACACACACACACACATACATACATACACACACACACACACACACACACACACACACACACACACACACACACACACACACACACACACACACACACACACACACACACACACACACACACACACACACACACACACACACACATACATACATACATACATACAACTATAGAACTCAGTTGCCTAATTAATACTAGCTAACAAACACCTGTTCCTGTTAAGTACTTAGTTGCAGCTTCAGCTGTTGTTAAAGCGCCATGTAAATCAATTTGTATTGTACCTGAAACATTAAAATTATGAATGGTTTGTTTCAAGTATTTCAGTAAAAGAAATGCAAGTAGTTAATTGTGACCAAAGTGCAAAAACAAGATGCAAAAATAAAACTGCTTTGAGGTGTGTGGCAAGCTTGACCTGACTCACAGGTCAACAGATGGAAAACAAGCAGCTAAGTTATGTCGTTTTTTTCTTGTTTTCAAATTCTTGATTATTATTAAATTCGGGACTTCAACCTGAGTTATGATCTCGAAATACAAGCTATATCGAGGAGAAGAAGAAGAAGATCAACCGCCAAATCTTTTGCACTCAGAGTGTTGACTCTTATCGTTTTGCAATCTTTGCTATTATGACTTACACCAGCATGGAGGTAGGAGGCAATCTTTCCCAGGCAGACAGTGGTGTTGCATCGGATTGGGCCTTGCTCATCCCTGGCCTGCAACCTTGCGAAATGCCGCATGAGCTCCTGGTTCAAGTTGCTTTCGTTCAGTTTGGGAGCCAACAGCAACATAGACTGAGCAGAGGAGAGGGAGCAGGGGGGAGTTGCTGCATCAGACAAGTCTGTCAACGTCAGAGTACAAATGTGGTTGAATTTGGAGTGAGCACATACCTTAACAGTTTGCTCTCTGATGGCAGGGTTGGTGTCCGTAAAGCCGTGAACAACATGAGGGAAAATTTGGGAATTCACAGCTGCTTCGTTAAGATATTGAATAAACTGCTCCATCTATAGGCAGAAAGAAGGGGGGGAGGTACAGTGCTGCCTTGAGCCATTTTTGAAATATAAGCCACCATGTTGACTTTTAATATGTGCATTGAATGGTGGCAGTTCATTCAACTTATTCACAATAATGACAAGTTTGGCAAATTATGAACAACAGTTTGTTGTTCGTTGCCAAACCCGGTTCAAGTTTACTGTCAAACTAAATACAGTGAGACCTCAACTTACGAACTTAATTGGTTCCCAGAAAGAGTGTGTAAGGCGAAAAGTGTGTATCTCAAAAAAACACCAAAAAAGACCAGTATTGGACTGAATGGAGCAAGAGCATCATGTCGTAACAAACGGCATAATCAGAATTTTACAAAACTCAGACATGTAAAAGAATTTATTATTTAATGAGTTAGTGACAGAATAGAAGTTATCATATTTGAACGTTTCATGCTGTTGTATGCTTAGTTGGCTGAACACAAGGCCCACAATGGAAGCACTGAAAAAGACTGTTTTTTTAATGTATCACTTAAATGTACATATACTCTCAATAAATAGCTTGGCAGAGGGCTGCAGAGGTTGGGCGTCGATCATGAAAGGCTGCATCCCCTGCCGGCAGTAAAAGACAATCTTCCTCTGTTTGAGCCTTTGTTCAGTGTCCGAACAAACATCTCTGACAGTTAGACATTGGTGTTTAATGGGCATAAAAGCGTTGACATATCAGATTTTTTTTTTATAAAGGCCTAAAATTGCATGATAAATAACAGCTGACCAATTCATCGGTCGCACTGCGATTCCGCAAAATAGTTGGGACTCAACTATTAGGTTCGCATGAAGGAAAGATTTTGCTCCTGTGAACATGCATCAAGTACCTGCTGAAGCAGTCGTATTCTCATGGCCCTGTCTGTGGAGGAAAACATCTTCACAATGACGGGGATGATCTTTTGTTGGTATTCTTCAGCAGACAGGAACTTCCCCACCTAGTGGAGATTTTTGAAGACATGTAAGCTAAAAGGCCATTTACAAATGAGTTTGATGTTGGGAATATATTTGGAAGTATCATGTTTGGTATTAGTTGAAGGCTCTTAATGATCATCCTGGCAGTGTGCTGACTGTAAATTCCTGCACAGGGCATAACTGGTTTTTGCAAAGAAATCTACATTACACATACCTGCCAACTTCTGAAACCAGAAAAGCGTACTCCTGGAAATGCTTGGGAGTATTCCTCATGAAACGACTGTAGTTTTCTGTTACTTTTCATATTTTTTATTGATTTTTCTCCTGCAGATGCCATTACACGACAATGATTTAAAACAACGCTAACTCTTGAGTCTCGATTCCAGGAACGAGCAGTCACTCTAGATTCCAGGAAAGACCTGTACCATGCGCATGCACAATTCATCTAAAGGAAGCTCACAGCTAGCACTGTGCCGATCGCCTGTTCTCGTGTTTTGGTTTAAAGTTGAGTACAGTACTTACAATTTTGACGATTTTGGATTTATTGTTTTTATTGGAAACCGTCATTTTCATTATTAACCCGCAACCCGGAATGGGATAATGAAAACTAGTTTTTACGGCAAAACTGGAGTAGTTGGCAGGTGTCATATGTATATATCACTACAAAGCTTGCTTCTGTCATTGAAAAGGTCATTACAGACAGACAACGTTGAAACCTGGTATGTTTTTATGTTCATAGTGGGGGGAGGGGTCATCCAGCCACAAATTAAAGGCCTGAATGTATTTCAAAGGGCACCCCTATTTGACAAAAGATGGCATTAAATTTCCAAAATTTGAGCGACTGCGGCATGAACAAGTATTCAAAAGAGATATAGAGAGATATTGCCAATTTCCCCACTGTGATACTATTAAAGTCTTTCTGATTCAGATTTTTTTCGGACATAGGACTGACCTTGAAAAGTGGCGTGAGGACTACCGCTCCAGCATTTCCAAATTCAAAGGCAGTGAGCAGTTGAGGCAGGACTTTATGTTTACAGAAGTCTTCTGGGAAAGAGTCCAAATTGTCACTCAGGTCCTGGAAGAACTGCTGCTTCTCCGCCGGCTCTTTAATCTGAGAAAGTTACAATCCATTGTTATTCGATAATTTGTATCATCGACGAATCAACAATTATATATATGGAATTTATGTCAAAACAAATTACTGTTCAACGTGAATGGTTGTATTTTTATGTGCGAATATGGACCTGGATCTCCTCCAGGAAGAGGTTGCTCTCCACAAAGCTGTTACTGAGGAACCCTCCGGGGCTTCTGCAGTTTTGCAGAAAGCGGGCTGGATTGGGCCGAGCTCGTGGATTGGCACCCACAAGCTCACAGTAGTGAGGAACCAGAGCCTTGGGGATCTGAGAGTACAGAGATGACCGTATTAGCATTTAACTGGACTGTCAGTTATAAAGCGCTTTTTTATCTTTGGTACTAAAAGCACTTTACACTGTGTCCTCATTTACCTACAGATAGTGCAGCATAGGAGATAATAAGTTTTCACTATCTGGCTAAAGGACACTTTGACAAAGTTTCAATGTCTGAGGATTGAAACACCAACCTCTAGGTTGGTGTTTTTTGTGTATTAAAAATAAAGCTTTTGAGAACATCGGAATGTTTTATCAGTGATTTTCTTGTGGAAAAACCGATGCGGCCCAGCCTCACCCAGACTCTGCCTCCAGCGGCCCCCGGGTAAATTGAGTTTGAGACCCCTGCTTTACAGTCACAGGATGAGTTTTTTTTTCTGTGGGTGACTAGCGGCAGCCACGGACACCAGCGTTCACTCAACCCGGAAGTAACTCAAATAAAAGCCAGCTAGCTAATAGATAGCTAATAGCTAGCTAGACACCTACATAATAATAATAATAATACATTTCATTCATAAGCTCCTTTCAAAAAACTCTCAAGGTCACTTTACAGTCACAGGGTAATTTTTTTGTGTGGGTGACTAGCGGCAGCCACAGACACCAGCGTTCACTCAACCCGGAAGTAACTCAAATAAAAGCTAGCTAGCTAATAGCTAGCTAGACACCGATATAATAATAATAATAAATCCAGCAGACATTTAAACAGCTTCTTCCCCCAAGCCATTAACTCTTTGAACAGTAGCCCAAATTGAACTGTATAGTGCCTCTGCAATTTTTTTGATGATGATACTAGTGCAGCGTGTTAGACCGGAAATAAATTCCTTGTGTGTTCTACATACTTGGCAATAAAGATGATTCTGATAATAATAATAATAATAATAATAATAATAATAATAATACATTTTATTTATAAGCACCTTTCAAAACTCGCAAGGTCACTTTACAGTCACAGGATAAGTTTTTCTGTGGGTGAGCAGCGGTAGCCACACACACCAGCGTTCACTCAACCCGGAAGTAACTCAGATAGAAAGAGAAAGAAATAGCTAGCTAGCTAGCCAATAGACACTATATAGCTAATATAGATATCCTACAGATAGCAAATAGCTAGCTAGCTACCCAGATAGCCAACTAGATAGATAGCTGGATAGCTCGATAAATAAGAAGTGAAAAGGAAAAAGAAAATAACGATAAATTCAAGAGAAATTACAAAAAAAAACCTCAATATTAATAATAATAATAAGAAAGTTGAGCCAGTGGGGAAAAAAGGCACATTTGAACAGCGCCATTGCGGGAAAAACAAACCTTCCCAAGTGAACGAAGTGAGGATGTGCGGGAAAGTGGCCCATTAAATACTTCCCAGATCAGACAGCCTAACCGCCACACTTCCATTGTCCTGCAAAATAAATAAATAAATAAATAAATAAAAATCATGTTTTTTATTTATTTATCGAATTGTATTTGCCAATACAGTACTTCATCTATTTCATACATTGTCTCTTGCAGTCATGACAAGACCTGAAAAAAATGCTCTCTCCTGGAATTTCTCACCATTTTTCTCCAGTGCAATTGGGTGTCTCGGGTGGGTCATATTTCTCCATGTCTGGATAAATGGACTTCGGATCAGGAAGCAAGGCCCCGCTTGGATCACATTGTTCTGGGGTAACATGATCGAGTGCTCCTAGCTTCCACTCTCCGGCTCGGTCGACAAAGATGGCCCACAATCCCAAGTTGTTATGGAGCAGGTGACAATCATTCACCAGGAAACTCAGAGCTTTCTGATAGAAATACAAACAATTACGTAGAGTCCAAGTTAAAGGGCACCTGAATGGGTAAGGAAAAAAAACTCAACCGATATGACCTAAAACTTTTTAAGTGACTCACTACTATCTGATGCAGACCCCAGGAAATCTCCAATTCACTCGGAGCACCCTTCAGATGAACGACGAGTGGCGTCACAGGCTCAGTAACCAAGTACAAGCTCTTGTCCGTCTGCAATGAGATTTGAAATAAAACAAAGGTGACCAATTTCACAAATCTTAATAAAAACATTAAAAAAACAAATCGGAAATAATGATGCATGATGTCTTGCCTAAGGTAGCAAGTGAAATACGCTTTTTTTGCTCTTTGAGTGCACAGTTTTGTGACTACATTAATGTAAATCAGAGGATCCCCAACTAATGGTCCTGTGGTACCAGGCGACACAGTCAACCCCTGAGATCATGACTGTGAGTGTGCAATTAACCCTTATGGTGCAGAGTAAACATGTACCTCCAAACCATCAACATAAGCCAGGATGTTGGGGTGGCGAAGGGTCTTCATCCGTTTGAATGCTGCCTTAGCCAGCTGAGCTTGTTGTTCTGACCCCTGAGCCACATCGTGCATGAACACAGAAACCGGCTCTCCATTGGACTGAAAAGGGTGACATTGAGTATTCATCAATACCAAACGTGCGAACACACAGAAAAAATATATTAATAGAAAAAGCAAGTTATCAAAGTGTATCAGTTGCGGCTTTTGGTGCGGCTAACTCGGTGACGTGGCGACACAAACGTAACCGGAGTAAGCTGTCATTTCTTTCGGCGCTTTTGGACAAGAATGATAGTACAACGTTGAAATTTAAATTCAGGTAAGCTCGCAACGAATAGCAAGACAATGCTCACCCTTTAAAAGTGAATTGGTATAGCGAACAAGCGCTATGATTTTCCACAGGCCGAAACTAGCTTGCTGTTGTCAAGCGGAAGAGAAAATAAACTTTTTACCTTTCGCTTGCCTCGATGTAATGACCATATTCCTGACTTTTCATGACTATCTGGAAGAATTTCATAAGCGAAGTCTTTGACGGGATCCCTGGCAAAAAAGGACCACATCTCCCCTTTAAACCACACACCTCATCAAACAAACATACTCGCTAGCAACAGGAGAAAAAAATGCGAGCTTGTAAACGGAAACCGGTGAGGAAACACAGGCGCGGAATATTGGTTCCGATGTCATATATGTGTGGGTTTTTTTCTGTTTATTTCATGTGATATTCTATTTTTTCTATATATTTTTTGACTTGCGAATTTCATAAGCTGTAAGCCATCACACTCAATATTTGAACAAATAAAAGCTAGAAATATTTTGCAATGCATGATATTTTCACAATACGTATTCTAATAAAATACGTATTATACTTGTATATCTCCGGGGTTTTCCTCACACATTGGAAAAACATGCAATGCAGCCTGATTGAACACTCAAATTGTCCCTCGATGCGAGTGTGGTTGGCTCGTGATTGTTACTTTTTTGGTAAAAGTCATAATTATTTAAAGTCTCACCCTTGTAATAGACAGGACAACATAAAACCACACTTTTAGCAAGAATGGTGGTAGGTGACACGCCAACTGCTTTCTCAGGCAGACAGACCTTGAGTTACAAACGTGGTTTAGCTGGGCTAACACGAGGAGGGTATGACGACTTACCCAAATTGGCCTTCGTTTGCAGATTTGTATTGATAGGCAGACATAGGACATCAAGTTTTGAGGGTGCAATGAAAGGATAACCGACGCCTCCAGACAAGTTGTCTATAATTTGTCAAATCACTTCAAATGACTTCTACTGAGCGTATTTTACAAAGATCCCACCGCATATAGTTTTACATTTTAAGACTCACGCTGAATATTCAGGATGTCTTGTTTGAGTTGGTGACGATTCCTGACGTCACGTCACGTCAGGAACGCCCCTGACCGAAAAAGCGACACACGTGCATTTTGGGTACTTTGTTTGGTCTGAAAACTTTGTGTTGATGGCGAAATTAGAAGGAAAACACATAACGCGATGGTGAATCGTTGTGTGTGGCACCAAGACTACTATTTCATATTCATAACTGGATGAGTAAAAAGAAAGCATCTTCTCCGAATCTGAAGCCATTGTTTTGATTCTCGACCAAGGCAAGAAGTCTTGGCGTGACGTCATGATCGGGGCGGGACCTCTGAAACTCACCATCTCCGAGGTCATTTTGAAGTTTTGGGACACTTTTCTTCATTGTTATTGTTGTTTTGCATTTGACTAAAATTATCAGCCTGCGTTTTGGGTATTTTAGATGCTATAAAACGTTTTTCTGATGTTAGTTAGGAAGCAAAAAAATGGTGTCTATTGTCCATTAAGAGGGACGAGTTAAAAAAGCTGAAAATGTATTCTTACATTTTCTGGATCAATTTATGGAGGCTCACGGGGTGTGCTGGAGCCTCTCCGAGCTGTCTTCGGGCACCAGGATGGGGGAGACCTTGAATTTGTTTGCAGGAGGGCACACATGGAGAAAAAGAATCATCCGCATACTTGAGTTTTTGAATGGTAATTTTTATCCAGAAAAGAATATTGCACTGGAAAATTAATGTATGTGCTTTCATTGCCAAGTTCAAATACTTTGTTGCCAGTTTAGGGTAATCTTTGTACTTCTTTCATAACCTCGCTGCTGTGAAATGTTAATTTCTTGCCGGCGTGACGAATAAAGGTGAATCCAATCTTTTAAACACACAGTGAGAATCTTTATTACAAACTGTTACAACATTGAGAGCACCTATTTTGTCTGTTTTAGCTTTCTGCACAGGTGAGCACGGCCAATAGATGTAATCATTTAATACATCAAAAGGACTTGTACACACAAACAAGGCCCTCATGTGCTTTTTCCTCAAACTCCTACATGGCATTAGAAATCATCAGAGACATTTAACAAATGTACCCACAGTACACTGGTTAAAAAGCAAGACACCGCAGGGAATTGAACCCCGTCCTAACAAAGTCAGGAGTGCCACCACCGGAGTCTTTTGCTTTTTGTTACTGTATTGCGGGCAAAAGCAAAACCTGGAGGAACAAAGCCAGAAGGCTTGTTCCTCCAGGAAAAGAAAACCCATTGACGACCTGGCTGCTATGTGTTCTCATCACTTGCACGGGGGGTTAAGTCTGGACACGAGGCTGAAACTAGAAGACAACTGGTTGCCCCCCCGGACCCCGGCATTTCCCACACAATATATGGTTGCTGTTTCTGCATTATCCTTTCATTAAACACGATACCAGGATGTTAGGTGCGCCTGAAATCCATTTTTCATCGTGAATGATATTGGAGGCCGCTCTGGTCAAAGCTGTAGTAAGGGGTAAAAAAGACAACAATTTGAGGCAACCCCCCCCCCCCCGATATCCCAAAATATGCCAACAATTATACAATGCAAATCAGATGCTCTTTTACCGCCAAAAGACGAAATCCCATTAATCACCAGCTACTCTTCCTCAGTGAAGTAGTACAATTCTTCCAAGAAATTCAACAAGGCAGGCAGATTGAAGGCATCCAACGAATGGCTGTCGAGGTGTTAAGTTGCGCCCCCAGAAGTCATTTATGCTGCAAAGAATATTCTGAAAAAACAAGACTGTTCTCCCCCCAAAAGCTTGCATTGCAACTACTCATGGTTACGCACAAGTATGTTATGCAGAGCCTATGTGCATGCAGTAAAAAGTTCTTTAGAGCCACGGCATGAACATTAAATTAAGGGAACTGAAATTACTTAACCTTGAACCCACGAAAAGCGATGTGCGTTAGGGGGTGGCAAACAAACTTGCAGATGTTGATCTAAGTGACAGGATTCTCCATTCCATCACAGGTTAGCCCATCCCAGGCGCCATTTAGAAAATGTGTTTGGAAATTTGACCTGGGAAACCAAATGGAAAGAGGCACACACATACACACACGAAGAAGAAGAAAGAGCAGGGCTTCTGCGAAGGACGTCTGCCATAAGCTCAAGCGCACAAGGGTCGATCGATACATCATTCAGGGACTACACATAATCATGGACGGACGGCTTCCACTGATGGCTTTGCATTCAGAGGCGGGCGAGGTCAGAGTGGACAGACGAAAACAATCTGAAACAGAGTCACCTACACAACACCCAGCACAGAGAACGCAAAACAATGTCTACTCATCTTAAGGTTTAAGATGCAAAAGCAAGGACCATTGGCCAAAGAGGAATTCTCTAGTAAAGCATTTTTCGGATTTGAGGTTAACATAAAGTCAGTTCCAAGATATCTCCTTGTCTACGACTGTTGTTTTAAGTCTTACTAGTCTCCTGGTTAGACGACATCACTCCTGCGCCAAACTGAGCTCTGTAAGAAAAGCGCAGGGACACCAAAAACCATAACCTGGACTAATTAACCGCAACACATTTGCGTTGCGTTACTAGTTCAAGCTGCACAATGCACAGCTTTCCCCCAGCTACAAAATTCTCTTCACTTCACACAGTTGCGTGATTGTGGACATACATAAAGAAATACAAATCTGCCACTGGCACAGTTGCGCAAGGGCATGTAGCTGGAGGGCTTTTTGGTTTGCAAGGCAATGAAAACCGGACAGGATTTAAAACCTGATAATATGACGGTTGATTGGGCACAGCGAGATTCTCGCGTCACGGTGCGTATGCATTTCCTCCTCTGTAGTTTTCTGTAGAAAGAGATAGGACAAAACAACCCCAACAACCCTTACCCCCCCAAAAAAAATAAAATAGAACTGACTATTGTTATCCTTACGTGAATGCTTTACTGCAGATATGACAATCGCAGCCCATCAAATCAGTTTCTCTGCACAAGACAAAGCAATGCTATATGTATCCAGGTATGTATAGCAAGTTGCTTTTGAGATGAGGGCAGCCGAGAGCCCATTCAACACCAAACCCATCAGTGGGTTTTTGGATCTTTAGCTGCTTTCCAACATCAATATTTGATGGATTCCACTTATCTGCCTTCAATTTCCACTTTGAAAAGGTAGCACTCAAGCTCTGGTCACATCCGTGCTCTACAAATCTCCAAGCTTAAATACCTGAAAAGCACAAAAAGAGCTCCCCCCAAAAGACCCCCCACCCCCAAAGAACAAATGCATACCAAAACTGTGTAGTCAATCACAACAAGCTATGCATTTATTTACGCAAGTAAGAAAACCCTTTACAAATAGTTTCACTCATTGTATTATTAATACAAAGGATGGTAACTAATTGCAAAGGAATTGCAATGGAGCAATTTTACCAGACAATGAAAGTTAAAAATAAATGAATACATTGAATGACCTTACGTGATGCTCGAAGCGCAAGGAACGTGTACATACAATGAGTTAGGAGACTTCCAGGTGGTCTCAGGGTATTGGAAAAGCACACAGGACACGGCACACTGAAAAAATGCAAAGGAAAAAGCCTCTCCCCACAGGACCAAATCCCAATACAGAGTAGGGTAAACTACAAGTATTACAACTTGCGACGTTATGATTAAAATTACCCCTCTCCCCAAAATAGTAATTAAATACCACAGCGGTGAACACGAAGCCTTTCCACCTTTTGCACAGATGTGGAGCGGTAGGCTTGGATGTAGCTTACTGAAGGCCTGGTAAAACTGATCTGCAAAAGCAACAAAGACATAGCCCCAACCCCCGACCCACAGCAGCATGCCTTGACAGAATTGCAATGTCTGAGTTCGAGAGACTTTTACCACATTCCAAATGTGCTCTGGCTACACCAGCTGACTACTTTAGGGGGGGGCGTTATCCTGCGAGGAAAATTGTCCACTTGAATGACGTTTGCTTGGCACACCGAGTTGATTCTTAGTCAAGCCATTGCGCAGGGGTAACTTGAAAGCTGTGAAGTCTAGGAAGAGACTGGTTAACACGACCCCCCCACCCCAACCCGCCAAACCCAAATGTGTACAAGAAACTCAAATGTAGACAAACTTCTCAAGTAGGGCTAGTGAACAAAGGACTGGCACTCCCCCGCCGGCCGGGGAACTACTTGTGATGGCAGAGAGGGGGGGTAGAGAATTCCTTTAAGGCGTTGTTCTCGCCACCACACTATCAAGGCATTCATCCCAGTGGACAGCACCACGAAAATCAGCACACAACAGCAATGTTGATCAAGGTACGCAACGCTTTTTAGATAGCCTGAAAAAGGGAAGAGAGATCTATGCGAGACATTGGTCCTACAAAAGGTGTTAAATGTAACGAACGGGGTTCTGTTACAGATACCTCTACCGTCATACAAACCAATGCCTCCGTGATTAACTGAAGTATGAAGAAAACTGCACCCTGCACAACTCTCTTGGCTGGCTTGCTCTGGATTGGCTGAACTGCTTCAACGATGAATCTCTTTGCCGACACTACCCTGTCACTGGCGCCATCTGGTGACCGCTGTCGCCTGCTTCTGGTTCGCCCTCAGCACTCTGGTCCTTTTCCTGCCTGGTTCGCCCTTTGGTCCTGATACACGCTCTGGTCCTGTCCTGCCTGGTTCGCCCTCTGGTCCCACCATGCTCCCGCTTCATCATCCCCGCGTCGCACTTGTCGCTGATCCCTCGATCTTCTAAAGACTAAGTCCATTCGTCCGCTCAACAACTATGTCCATTCCTCCCAATAAGCTCAGTCCACGGCCATAAGAGTGTTAAAAAAGTTCTTAAAAAAATCCTTAACTATTGAAGTTGATGCAAGGAACGTTGTTTCTAATAATACTAAAAAACGTGGGTTATAAAAATGAATGTGCTTGATCCAAGCGACTTAATTTCTGTTGCAATGAGTTGCAATAAAGTCTTCAATTAAAAAAAAAGCTGCATTGCAATTTAGAGCAACTACAGGAGGTTGCAAATGATCTTGCGCACGTTTTTTTTTTTTTCGATTTGTAGGATGAGTCATCTCGTGCTGGTATTTGCCTTTAAAATCAGTACTAACTTAGAAGCATATTACCACTTTACGAGCAGCTCATATGCCAATGAATTCTTGAATAATGATTAAATAACGTCTGCTAAAAGAGGCTAGTGTAACAAAAAGCCCACATATCGACCGTTGTATTCTCAATTGCACCATGCATTATCTATGGCGCGGTACAAAATTGTAACAAAAAAATGCGCCTGCGGTCGTCTATTGTGACGTCATTCTATTGAGCGATAGCAAACCACACGAGGTCTTACGTCACGGCGGCCATTCTTTTCATAGATTACAAAAAAGCTTAAACTTAAGGTTTTCTCAGATCATTTAAAATCAAATTAACCGAAACCAAGAAAATGACGTTTCTTCAAGGTTTTTAGTAACACGGCGATTAAGGGTATGGTTCGCCAACATTTCGACCGTAAAAAAGTCACGACGACTTGGAAGAGTAAATAATGGCGACCATAGGTTAAAAAAAATATTCTCTCGGCTGACGGTTGGTCTGTTGTAATAGCTAATAAACAAAAGGGTACCGTTCTTTCCCGCTTTAACACAGTTTCTACAAGGCAATGCACGCCATTCAAAGCCAAATTCCACATTTTCACAAAGAAGTCTAAGACAAAACAGATCTCATCAACAATATAGACAAAAACGATTTCACCTGAGACGTGAATAAAAAGTAAGGCAGGCGTCGATTCGAAGCAATGTGACGTTGGAAAGAAATGGCGTCGTTTTATAAGCATTGAGTGGTTAGGTCATGGTGGATTGTGTATTCGTCCGACTAAAAAACTAGTCCCTCTCAGCAGCAACAATAAAACTGTCAATAAATTCAATTTGGAGTAACAAAAAAGAACATTGGAGATGTCAGATCAATATGTGAATCCATCAATACTTAACAGAATTGTGAATGCAGGTTAAATTCAGAAAACGCAACGGGTGGATTTGGTCTAATTTTCAAATGATGCGGCGAAGTTTATAATACAGCAATTAAATGTTATTTCATAAAATTCATACGTATTTAATTTTGTAAATTGGTTATGGGCCTAGAAGATAGTGCATTTTGAAACAAAACAGCCGACGTCACGGCCAACGGTCGTGCGGATTAATACCTGATGATTCAGGCCTGCAAAACTGGATGAAACTGGAATGTGGCCGGATCTACTTCTCGTTTACTGCAGTCATTCGACACGCCTTTCATGTTGATATGTATTAAAAAAACAGCTCACAGAATGATAACCGTGACAAAGACCAACTTGATAAATCGTACTTTTCGACATATAATACGGCGGCCTTAAAAGACTTTCCGCACGGTATCATATACACATATTTAATTGTAGTCATCCATTGGCCGTACATATTAGCTACATTAGTTGTCAGTATATGTATATGAGTATATGAGAAATACAGCAAGTCATATCCTATTCTTATTTGGATGCAGAAAAGGAGTCGTTTACTGGAATAAACGACATGTTTCTAGAAACACCAGAACGCAATGGAACTTCAGAGTGGAAAATTACCAGCGCCGTGGGAAGGGGGTGGGAGCAACTGTGCCATATTCAGCTTCTCGTGTCCAGAAAGAAAACCGTTGTGAACTCCCCAACTAATATTAAACCAACCAATATATGTCCTCGATACGTCGATCTACGTTTAGTTGTTTATTTCATTGTCTTTATGACCTTTCCTTTGATTAAGTCATGTTACAAAGCCCCTGACATCTACATTAACGCCGCTTAAGGTTTATCTTCAGGAGAAAAAATGACAAATGTACACGTACGAAAACACAGTGTGTTGTATGAAAACATCTCGAACGCGTGGTGTTTACCAATTTTTATAGAGAAGCACAAAAATGAATGACCTGATTTAAAAACAATAGCAAGGGAGATACCTCTGTTGACCAACAGGAGGAGCAGCGTGACTTCATGACTCCACCACGTCACGCATACGTTTCTTTTCCTCAATACAATGGCTCACCCTCCTAACTCGCACACGTGATTTTAAGACTGACTTCACTACCTATAGGTCTAGGTAGGTCCTAGACCTATGGCATCTATGACCTGGCATCTCCTAGACACTAGGAGATGCCAGTTGTTTACGGAGGCGACGTCACGAATCACATGATTTTTCTCGCTGGTAGGGAAAAGAAACAATGGCGAGTATCAATAAAAAGGTTTCTTCAGCCGTCATCTGTACTTTTTTGAAGGTGTCGGACGTTTCGCTTCTCATCGACGAGGCTTCGTCGGCTAACTAAAATTTGCTGGTAGTTTTGGCCCTATACCTATATCCCTACTGTCCAGAGGTGGTGGTGCCAGACCTCTGCTTTGATAAGTCCCTGCACCAAGGCCGGGTGGAGCAGAGGGCCACTCCCTGAGGCTGCACTGATTACTTCTATTGTCCTGACTGATTACCCCTATTGTCCTGTCTGATTATGGGGTCTATGACTGGCCTGATTGTCCCATTTGCTCTGGTATCACTTCATCAGCATAACTAAGCCTACATGGTCTAAGAAGTCTGTTGTAAAAACGAGCAAAATTAAACCTCACCCCACCGTAGCGATTTAGCAAAGGGTTTTGCTGTTTCATAAAAATTGATTCTTTTACTCCCCTTTCAAACCATCTATTTTGTTTTGCAAAGATTTTAACCTCATTGTCGTCAAATGAGTGGTTGCTAGCTTTTAGGTGCATATGTACTGCAGATTGAGGCCCACTAGTATTATCCCTGCGATGTTGATAAAGTCTTTTTTTTTTTTAGAATTTGTTGAGTCTCCGCAATCTTTTGAATAAACTACATTACTTTGTTTTTCATTTGGCAGCCTTTCTTGTAGATGCACACATTTTTGCCTTAAAGTGTTTATCGGTTTGAAATTAGTGCAAATTTTGTGTTGCCAAAGGACTCTTTGTAGTTTTTCAGAAACCCCTGCAATGTAAGGTACTGCTACTCCTCTCCTTTTAGTATCTTCAGATTTTTTTGGTTTCATTCCATATTCTTTTCTTTTGACATTTGTTAAAAGACCACTGAGGGTAACCAGTTTGTGAGTGCTCTCCTGACATGTTTCGACTCCTTTTCTCTTCCTTTGACACTTGTTGGTATTAGTTTAGCCCTATGTAGGAGGGTTCTGCTAACTTCTAGTTTGTGTTGTAGAGGGTGGTTACATTCAAAAAGTAAATATTGGTCAGTGTGCGTGGCCTTGCTAAAGACTTCTGTTTTTAGCGCTCTGTCCTCTTTTATAATTACTTTACAATCCCAAAAGGCTAGTTGGTTCTCTTTAATGTCCTTGAGAGTAAATTTATTATTGATGTCTACAGAGTTGAGGTGATCTACGAAGGATTGAATTTCTTGTTTTATAATTATGACAAAAGTGTCGTCCGCATATCTACCCCAGTGCCTTGCTTTTGTCCCCGGGAAGGGTGTGAGGGCCTGAAGAAACCTTTTCCATCGATGGACCACTTCTGTACGACTGAGAGCTTACACAGACGAATGGCGAGTATGGACAAAGCGAATTACTGTAGCATGAAATCTGAACAATGCTCCAATTATGTGCGAAAGCTACCGTTAGAAGTCCGAGAGCGATACTTCGAGAAGCTGGGATATCGTGACAGTACTTGTAACTTGCCAGATCCTCGAAATTTGAAGAATGGATGGGTTGACGATCCATCATTGTGGACAGACATTACTTTCACCGATATTTATTTTTATCTCGTCGATGCTGCCGCACAGTTGACTCACGATAGTTTGAAGGCATACTGTACAAGTCCCTCAAAGCTTATGAATACGTAGAAAGTGGACACGTGCATCGAGTGTTTTATTACAACGTTGAACAGTCGCCGTATTGTTTTTTTTTGAGACAAAGGTCATCCCATCTCAGCGACTTCGTGACAAACCTCATTAACCATGGACGTGTGTAAACAAATCTGAGGGGACTGTATACTGTGCACACTGCACATATATGGCAGGGTAGCAATATTTTTTTGAATTTATTTTCGACTGTACAGTGAGACCTCAACTTACAAACACCTTATCTTACAAACTTTTCATCTTAGAAACGTCAAATTTATAAAAATTAAACCTTATAATAAGCACTATTTTCATAATACACACCCACCACGGCTGGCTGAGTGATCTTCGGCGGAAGCGCACAACCGAACAGCACCAGAGGTTAAGTCATCAACAGTCCTTATGGAAGGTGACTCTCCTTCCATAAGCCATCAACGACCAGCAAAAAGGTAAATAAACCTTTATTTTACAGCACAGTTTATTTCTTTAATAACAGTCCTCATGTAATGCGCCTCTTTCCAAACAGCAATTCCCTTTGACCTTCGACCTCCAACGCCATTCCATCAAGCCATAAATGACCATCACAAATGTAAATAAAGTGACTTTATGATGCAATGCAGTGTATTTCTTTCATTACAATACAATAGCACAATTATTATACATAGAATAAGGTATGTTGTGTGTAGTTTTAAGGCTTATTTAGTTGAAAAGTATATTTTATGGAAACCCGGGAACGGATTATTCCCACTTTAATGGTTTCCTATGGGAATTTTTTTGGGAGATACACACTTTTCGCCTTATACACTCTGTCTGGGAACCAATTAATTTCGTAAGTTGAGGTCTCACTGTACATACATTTATTAGAAAAAAGTGGATTGATTATATTGTTTTGGAATTCATCGGCAATGCTCCTCACATGACAGGCACATACAAAATTACATGAAAATGTATTTAAGGGTTTAACTCACTGTAATCGTTGACATCGATTTGCAATTGATTAAAGAATTTATTTGTGCCATTTTGAGGCAACTTTGGGGGAAAATCTCTCACCCAAAAAAAAGAGGCACAAAATGGCGACATCCTGTGGCCACCTCCGTTTACACAGGCTGATAAATTCCTTATATGGCGCTTCGACGCCCTCTTCTGGCGGCTTTTGGGTGCAACACGAGGTCCCCAGACCAAACAAGTACAGCAAAATACATTGACGTGATGGAAGGACCGCTACAATGCGTCTTTTTTACAGTCAGGGGGCGGTCCTTTCATGACGTCACGTACGGACTCGTCACCAACTCAAAAACAAGACTTCCTGAATATTCAGCGCGAGTCTTAAAACGTAAAATATAGCTATATGCGGTGGAATCTTTGTAAAATACGCTCAGTAGAACTCATTTGAAACCATTTTACAAATTATGGACACAACTTGTCCGGAGACGTCGGTTGTCCTTTAAACTTAATGGATTTCAGTATAATAGGAAATGTTTTTCAATGATGTTGATGAAACCAACTTGGGATGCAAATTTGAAAGAGCACAGCATATTGTCATAATATTGTCAAACTGAGGCACAAGATTAATTTCCATCATTGTACTTAGAATCTTAAAATTTTTAACACGCTCGATGGCTCTCTCTACATGAATCCTAACACAAGCTAGCCTCCTCCCTGTCTCAATTTCCTTCGGGCTGAGCTGTGACTTCCCTCTTGTAAAAGCTGGAATGGCCAGCGATGCACCACGAGCAGCAAGATCATCAGCAATTAAAAAACCACGATCTGCTAAAACCAGATCCCCGTGTTCTAACAGCTGTAGAAATCCAGACCGTTGCGTGATGACTTTATCTGAAATCCTTCCTCCAAAGGCCTTTGAAACAAAAGTTACAGCGCCAACTGGTGAAATGCCAATCAAAACTTTAACAGTGTTATGACTCTTATAGTTAGACCAAGTCAATCCTCGGACAGTAACATTTCCAGGTCTTTCTATGAACACCTCACAACAGTCAATTATTACCCTGCAATGCTTATAGGTATCTTTAATTATTTTTGGCATGTTCATGATAACTTCCCCCTTTTCTGCCCAGTGCACCAAAAATGCCAATTTACTTGCTAATCCAGGAAGTGATTTGCTAACTACTTCATTAACAGTTTGTCGTGACAAATTGAACCTGTAAGCTAGGTCTTGATCCTCCAAATTAAGTCTTAGTTTCATCAGTACCATCAAGAGCACACTTGCAGGAGTATGTGTCATTGATACTGGTAGTATGTTAACACACAAGTTTACCAACCACAAAAAAGTTCGATGGTTGGGAACACCAGTAAAAAACACTGTCCTTGCGTCCTTATTTCCTTCGCTAAGAAAAGTGTCCCCAAAGTTGCAGGATTTAAGTTGGCGGTGACACTCTCTCAGGTTATCTTGTAGTTTGGCCAGCTCTGTAAGCAACGTCTTCTTCTCACCACGCTGTTTTGTGATAACACTTAGACAAGGGTAATGAATTCCTGAGAGGAAAAAAATGGAATCAGTATGTTTTGTCAGGGAATTAAATCATTAAATTGAATGTAATTAGCACAGAACGAACACACACACACACACACACACACACACACACACGCACGCACACACACACACACACACACACACACACACACACACACACACGTGAGGTCGGGTAACTACACACCGCGCACTTCAACGTCTTTAAAAACAAAAATAAAAAGTGGACTTGAAACTGAAATAACAGCAGAAAATACGGAATGGGTACATTCAAAGTCTTCACCGCTGTAGTGAATTTGGTTAAAATACACTTTTTGTGTTATGATTTTTTTCCTCTCATTAACACACACACACACATAAACACACACAGTGAGTAAAACGTGTGTGTATACACACACACTTTAACACACAAAAAGCCTTTGGAATGAAAAACACAAAAGGTCCTCACAAAAATGTCCTCACACGTACGGTATAAAATGTTAGTGGTCCTCACACACTACACACACACACACACACACACACACACACACACACACACACACACACACACACACACACACACACAAGATTCATTTAAAACAGACTCGTGAAATACAATGATCTTCTGGTTGTTTGGGTTTTAAGTAATAGAATTTTAGTTTGAAATGGAGGTTCAAATATTTACCTGCAGCAGGTTGATTCTCTTCGTCATTGTCCCCTTCTTCTTGATTAATGTGACTGGTACAGTTAGATAGTTTCAGGAGAATTGAGGCAGCGTTGTTCGTTTCTTGCTGGATCCTTGCTGTCGTCTGCATGTACTCTTTCCGACGCTGTGCTCGCTGATACCTTTTCTTTGAATTATTAAGAGGTAACATGGCTGAAGTTTTATATCCCATGTTTACATGTGGTACATAATCAGGATCATTTGGATCACTGCTTGCAGATCCTGGAAATGTAATAAATGATTATTTAAGCAACATAATTTAAACAGCAGCAAAAAAATGTACACAGCTATGAAAAATCATTACTAAATTAACACAGTTTCTTATACATTTATGAGACATGAACAAAAGAATCATTTATAAACATAATAAAAATATATAAACTCTCATGACTACCATATTTTTAACGTGGTGAATGCACAATGAAAAGGTATAGTTGAATATGCATGCAATGCATCAAGTTGAATTTCAAGTTATTTAAAAAACATTTTTATATGCACAAATATATATGTAAGGAAACAAACCTGAAGAAAAATGATCTCCACAAACTCGATCTCCGCTATGTTCTGGTGCCCAATTCTTTCGATTGATAGCCTGAACCCATCGCTGTTTTCTTCCTTCAGCTATCGGTATTCGGTGAAATTTTAACCCGGATCCTTTCACAAAACGGTTTGTACAGCCAACAACCACACACGATATCACCATCGTACTAAAATACGAAGACTTTCATTAATCAAAACCGAAAATGAAACGCATAAGCTTCCAAAACAATGATTGCACTCGCGGAAAACTGTTGTGTTTACTTGGCTTTCTGCCTACAGGAAGTGAGCGACCGATCACGTGATCATAACAAATGGCGTCACGCTTGCGTCTCCTCTCGTAGACAAAAGTGTACGTTTGTACCGTCCTTTCCCGCTTTAACAAGGCAATGCACGCCATCCAAAGCCAAATTCCGCATCATTTCACAAAGATAAGTGTAAGACTAAAAGAGTTCTAATAAAAAAAAAAATCACATATAAACGATTTCACATGAGACGCGAATAAAAAAGAAAGGCAGGCTTCGATTCAAAGCAATGTGACGCAGAAAAGAAATGGCGTCGTTTTAGAAGCATTGAGTGGTTCGGTCGTGGTTGATTCTTTCGACTGCCACTAGTCCCTCTCTGCAGCAACAACAAAACTGTCAATAAATTCAATTTGGAGTAACAAAAAAGAACATTGGAGATGTTAGATCAATATGTGAATACATAAATACTTAACAGAATTGTGAATGCAGCTTAAATTCAGGCGCAACGGGTGGGTTTGTTATAATTTTCTAATGATGCGTCGAAGTTTATAATACAGCAATTAAATGTAATTTAATAAAATTCATACGCATTGGATTTTGTAAAGTGTTTATTGGCCTAGAAGTCTGCATTTTGAAACAAAACAGCCGATGTCACGGTCAACTGTCGTGCGGATTAATACCTGATGTTTCTGGCATGCAAAACTGGATGGAACTGGAATGTGGCCTGTTGACCAACAGGAGGAGCAGCGTGACTTAATGACTCCACGCGTCAAGCACACGTTTTTTCCTCTTAATACAATGGCTCACCCTCCTAACTCGCACACGTGGTTTAAGACTGACTTCACTATTCCGAATTTGTCTGGGCAAAAATGCCCTTCATGTTTCAAGGCCCACGATCAGGGAATAAACATATCCCGAACTTCAGTCTGACCACAATAAATGAATTGAAAGTTGGCTGTAAAACAGGCTGCACATATTTTCATTGACAACTGAGTAAAACAAAGGCTTTATTCGCACCTTCTTGTTTATGCAATGTATTTATGACGGAGGCAAATAGTTGGCAGTGCAATCTTAAAAACACAATTGTACAATTATTAGATTCACCCATTACACCCGTACTGTCCCAATTGTTAGACTACAAAATAATTTGAGATTCTCAATCACTTTCTGTCCTCATAAAATGTCAAATAATCCATGTACAGCATAAAGAAATATGCCCGTTTGTAAATGATACAGAACTGCTCAAATAAGCACAATCAAAATACAGTGATGCCTCGGTTTACGAACGCCTTGGCTAACAAACTTTTTGCCTTACGAACGTTAAATTCATGAGAATGTAATCTTGGCATAAAAACTATTTTTCGGGATACATATGGAGCGCCACAATGAGTAATGTGTCGTTCGCGAACGAGCCCGTTCTCCTAACAAGGAGCCCGTTCTCCTAACAAGGAAATGGCAGCCGACTTTTTCTGTCCTCTATTCCCCGCCCCCAGTCTTCGGTTAAAGCCGCACGTGATTGGTCAAGAATGCAGCAGTGTGGGGAGGGGGTTACAGAAACACAGAGCTGCAAAATTTAAATAGATAGGCAGATGACAGAGATAGAGTGACAAAATGGATAGAAAACAGTGAAATTTGTTTCAACTTTGATATTTCAAAGGCAGAGTGTAGACTGCAAGGTTAAAATATCCCATCAATCAGGCTCCATGAGTGCCAATATGTAACTGGTCAGTTTCGTTTCAGAACTCCACTCACTGATGGGGATTGAGTCATGGGAAAAGCAAAATACAGTCATAGTGCTAATAATATTATAGCTTCTTACTTATTTTTAATTAAACATTGTATACTGTATATACCATACATCATAAATGGTTAATCATAAAAAAATATTGGTGCCTGAATTGTCCTCGAATTCTGAAATGAATTACATCAGAGGATTACCAAATATGTATTGCCATGGGTGTCACCCAAGGCCATTGCTTCCTCTATATGATTATATAGTTTAGAACGGAACCTTGACATTACTGAAGCAGTTTTGAACAATAATTTCAAGACCAAAAATAAATGTAATTTTGGTGTCCACAATCCCCAGCACTGAAACTGTTGGTAAAAACAAGCTATGTCAATGTGCTTATTGAACCCTAGTAGCGGTCATTTTTCCAAAAGTGCAGCTTCGATCATTTCTTCGATTGAGTGCCCTATTTTAGTCAATCCAATGAGCTTCCAGTTACATAAGGCGCAATGTCAAGCCACCATGTGTGAAGGGATTTCATAACGTGTGCTCAAAAGATGTTTGACCATTGCTGTGCAGCCAGATGACGGAGACAAACCAATCCACAGTACGTAGACAGGTCGTCCAAAAAATTGGGCCTTTAAACTGAAACACAGAAACACGGAAATTGCTAGAATGTAGAAGAAAAGATTTGCCACTAAAACATACTTTGCTGTCCGAAGGAGGTAACAGCTACTTGTGAGAAACTGGAGCTTCAGCGCAGTGGAAACCGTTGTCACCATCAGTGCCCTCTGTACAGTCAATTTAACCAAAGCGACATCAATAGTTTACCACCAGGGAAGAGACAGGTAATGGAGAAGTTTTTTAGGCCTGTTCACAGCTCCTCTGAACCGGTAGAGATGAAGCTGCGGAAGCACCACCACCATCTTCATCGTGAAGATCCAGAGACGCACAGGTATGATACTTCTGAAAGCTTAATATTTATGGAGATTTTTTTGGTGGGGGAATAATATAGGAGAAAGTCCTATGGTGTAGGCAAAGCAATGAGGGTCGATTAAAATGATTTTTGTAAATTAGGTAAGAATTGGCCTCTTGAAATGCACATTTTCTCTGTGCGAAATAAGTCCAGGACTTTCACACTGCAATTGGATGAAATATAATGTTTTGATTTAGGAATTGTGCTTGTATCTATGAACAGCAACGATATCAATACTTGGTGTGTGCCTCAACTCTTGATCAAAGTCAGCTAGGATAGCCTGCAAACCCCAATGAGGAGGGATAAGATAAGATAACATTTATTAGTCTCACAATAGAGAAATTTCCAGCAGGAAAGTTCTGAAAGGAAGATGAAAGGTAAAAGAAGAAGTAGAAGAACAAATATAGGAGCTGCTGTCCAGTCAGCCACTCTCAATTGGATGATTAGATGGATGTTGAGTATGTTGAAACTCAGGTTGCAATGTGTTTGGCCCATAGGTTTACACTGTCTGATGATCCAGATAGAAATTCAGAGGAAAACCAAAGGCACCACTACCCGAGGAATGGTGACTACCGCCATGCCAACTCTCAAGGTGACACCCACCATCGCCAACAAATACATCAAACCCGGCACATTGTAGAAGATGAACTATTTGACACCAAGAACAATCCTGTAGCTCTGTCTAGAGCTTCTTCTTCCTCCCTTTCCTCAACCTCCTCTTCTGTCTCCTCGTCATCCTGGTTCACGGAGGCAAGTGCTCATGATCCTATTTCTCTCAGCTACACTGAGCGGCCACAGCATTCCTTGTCCTGCTCCAACATTTCAGATGTACACAGGGCTTTTCGAGAAGATGACAGCAGTGAGCCCATTGTCTTTGCCACCCTTATGCATGGCGGAAATGGGAATGGCGGTCCCGTAGCCAGCAGCACCCAACAGAGAGGGAAGGCTGTTTTTTCGTCTCTCGACCGAAATCATAGCAGAAGTGAGGAGGGCCTCCTGAAGGGAAATAAAAGCCATGAAGGCAGAAAACAATGCAATGCACCATATAGCGAGGCTCTGTACAAGACCTCTAGCTTGAATCGGAGTCTCACTTTCAGTGATGAAGATCTTCTGGTAGGGGATTCTAGGGGGCCAAAGAGAGCAGTGTCATCCAGCCAGCTTCCCAGCAAAGGAATCCTGAAGAACAAGAAGCCTCACGTTGATATACGCAAAGCTAAATCAATGGAGGTGATATCTCCAAGAGTTCCCAAACAATATAATCCCAGTACCAGTGGGCAGAAGGAGAAAGGGACTGCACAATCAGAGATGGAGGAAGCGAGGGCAAATTTTGTGCAGGGAAAGTTGCAATTCTCAGCTTTCCTGGATGAGATAACAAAACAGGTGATAAGTCCGTCATACCTCACTATACTTGGGGTGAACAAAAACAAAGTTACCAACAAAACCTGTGCACCAGTTCAAACACTTGACTCTGTCAAACCTGAACTTCCACCTAAGAAGCACAGGAACAAATCTGGAGAAGAGAGGGAACACTATCCTAAACAACACACCAGGCAGGACAAAAGTACTCATAGCGTCTCACGAAAAGACTCACAGGGCTCCAAGCCGGATAAATTGATTTCATATGCGGCTCGACACCATCAGGGTAGCCCGCCGCCTCATCACTATGCATACTCCTCCAGTCGAAATGTTCGCCGTGAAAAAAGCCATAAAGACAAGAGGCTGTCACCCATTGGCGGTTCCCTGACAGAGGACAGGTATGGCAGATGTGGTTCTCAACTAACCGACGGAACCAGCACCAGCCCTGAGCTGAACCAGCCCAAGCCGCGGCACCACCACCATCAGCAAACCCATTCCTACTATTATAGTACACACTACCAGAACTTTCCTCAACCACAGCCTCAACACATGCACATTGGTGCAAGCCAACGAGGGCCAAACACTTCACCGCCATCCTCAGATCACGGTGCAAGAACGGGCCTCGCATCAGAGTCTTCATCGAGTAAATCAGACTCAACCAGGGCCCGAGGTACATCCTCCACCACGACAAGTCATGGCTTGGAGCAGAGCGGGCAATACCATTCCGAACATGTGGGGAACGCTAAACAATGCAGAGTGAGTTCATTTCAGTTCTTTTGTGAAGTAACATGAGGTTGAAGTTTCATGGCCTGAATAGAACGATAACTAATATCGTTATTCTTTCAAAGTTAAATTTAAAGGACAACCCTAACTGATACCAGAAAAACGTTTTATAGCATCTAAAATACCCGAAACACGCAGGCTGATATTTTTAGTCAAATGCAAAACATCAATAAAAATGACTTAGTGTCCCAAAACTACTTCAAAATGACATCAGAAAGTTTCAGTTTCAGAAGGTCCCGCCCCCTTGTTCGTGACGTCACGCAAGGACGTCTTCCTCGAGAATCAAAACAATGGCTTCAAATTCGGAGAATATGCTTTCTTGTTACTCACCCAGTTATGAATATGATTCAAATAGTTCTGAAGAGGAAAGCATAAATGTTTGCAATCCATTAAAGAAGTCCTTCCGTCTCATTTTGAGGCGTCTGGACTACAATGTAGCGCCCAGAAAATGCAGATGGCGCCCAAGCTCCGTTGGAAATGGGCTGATTTGTCTGCTGGGAATTTGTGTCAAGTAGTATCAAATAGTAGTCTTGGTGCAACACACAACGATTCACCATCACGTTATTTATGTGTTTTCCTTCTAATTTCGCCATGAACATGGATCAACACAGTTTTCAGACCAAACAAAGTACCCAAAATGCATTGTGTGTCACTTTCTCGGTCAGGGACGTTCCAGACGTGACGCCACGTCAGGCATCGTCATCAACTTGAAAACAAGACTTCCTGAATATTCAGCGCGAGTCTTAAAACATAAAATATAGCTATATGCCGTGGAATCTTGGTAAAATACACTCAGTCGAAGTCATTTGAAGTGATTTTACAAATTATGGACACAACTTGTCCGGAGGCATCGGTTGTCCTTTAAATCAGAAAATTAAAAGGATATTTACCAGGTAATCTATTGTAGATAATCAGTTTTTTTGTTTATATGGATATACACTATATATTACATCAGGATTTCATATGTTTCCTTTCTAAAGATTGCATATTGGAAGCCTCAACCATAGTTTAAAGCAATTGTTCTTAAGATTGTTGGAGGCACCAAACCCAATCAGTTCCTATGCACAGTCACTGAGCCTTTAATGAATAATAAAATTGGATCTCTGAGTTGTTCCTACAGTTTTGCCCATGTTAAACCAATCACGCAGATAGGACACTAAGTCCCATCACTGTCCGTGATGCATGAACATAAAAACAACATGACGTACTATTATGAGAGTCACACGTTTTGATAGCCGAGCAAAATAAATCTCCCCCCAGCACTGATTGGACAAGCAATGTAATGTGATCATTTGCAGCCAGTGGATGCCAAGCGGGTGTATCATAACCAAGTGACAAGTTGGATCAGCTGTGTCTTAACCTCCGTGGAAGAGGCTCTGTCGAGTCCCTCAGACTGATTCACGGAACAACTGAGATTTGATCAAACCCAGGTTAAGAACCGGTGATTATAAACAATGATGACATGTTCCTGCATTCTGGATTTTTCATGAGTCATCCTTGTCCGGAAGAAAAATCATACTAAATGATTTCAATGGCTAATTTGAAAACAAAAAGCTTTTAAGTTCATTAATATCTCATACGAAACCGGGAAAGGCCATACACACTGCAAATGGAGTTGCTGGTCTCTCTAGGGCACAGGTGTCAAAGTCAAGGCCCGCGGGTCAAATCCGGCCCGCCACATCATTTCTTTCAGCCCGTGAAAGCAAATCAAACTTGTTAAATTCCACGATGATTGCTAAAATCTGAACCAAAATTTCACATTTTTGGATGTCAACCACAATAAAAGTCATTATTCTTGACTTCAGATTTGAAAACGAGTTATTCATTAATTTGCTGTGTGCTCCATATGTAATATTTGAAGGGATTTAAACATTCTAATGGGATCCCCAAATTCATAACGACCCTCGAGAGGAAACCATAACTACAATGTGGCCCGCAGCAAAAAATGACCTTGACACCCCTGCTCTAGGGGGAGGGCAGCTGAGTCATTCTGAGGGAGGTGTCAAATACCACATGCAGGTGGTGTCATACCGCAGCAATGCAGCAATGCAGCAAAGCACAGTGCAATGAAGGGAACTATTTAAACTGATGTATTCATTCACAATGTAAGTAAAAGGAGTAAGCCAGCTACAAATGACTGTCATTGCAACCAGTACATTTTAGAAATTGGACACTGAGGTGCATATAGAATTATAAGGTAGCAGCTCAGCTATATGTGTTTTAGTTCTGCAGGCTGACTGTAATTTAACAATTAATGATGGTTGTTTTTCCCCCGGTGTGTTTATTGTGTTGGATTGTCTTTCCCAGTTTTTTGAAACATTATGGGCAGAAAATAATCAGAATCAGAATCATCTTTATTGCCAAGTATGTAGAACACACAAGGAATTTGTTTCCGGTAGAACACGCTGCACTAGTATCGTCGTCAAAAAAAACTGCTAAGTGGCAGTATACAGTTCCATTTTGGCTACTGTTGAATAAGTTATGAATAAATAAGAACTTATTTTAAAGGACAACCGACGCCTTCAGACAAGTTGGGTCCATAATTTGTAAAATCACTTCAAATGACTTCTACTGAGCGTATTTTACAAAGATTCCACAGCATATAGCTATATTTTACGTTTTAAGACTTGCGCTGAACATTCAGGAAGTTTTGTTTCCGAGTTGATGACGACGCCTGACGTTACGTCACGTCTGGAACGCCCCTGACCGAGAAAGCGACACACAATGCATTTTGGGTACTTTGTTTGGTCTGAAAATTTTGTGTTGATCCGTGTTGATGGCTTAATTAGAAGGAAAACACATAAATAACGCAATGGTGAATCGTTGTGTGTTACACCAAGACTACTATTTGATACTAGTTGAAACAAATTCCCAGCAGACAAATCAGACCATTTCCAACGGATTTTGGGCACCATCTTGTGCATTTTCTGAAACGCTACGTTGGAGTCCTGACGGCTCGAATTGATGCTGAAGGACTTCTTTAATCGATTGCAAACATTTATGCTTTCCTCTTCAGAACTATTTAAATCATATTCATAACTGGATGAGTAACAAGAAAGCATCTTCTCCGAATCTGAAGCCATTGTTTTGATTCTAGAGCAAGGCAAGATGTCCTGGCGTGATGTCACGAACAAGGGGGCGAGACCTTCTGAAACTGAAACTTTCTGAGGTCATTTTGAAGTAGTTTAGGGACACTTTAACTCATTTTTATTGGTGTTTTGCATTTGACTAAAAATATCAGCCTGCGTGTTTTGGGTATTTTAGATGCTATAAAACGTTTTTCTGATGTCAGTTAGGAAACAAAAAAATGGTGTCGGTTGTCCTTTAAAGACTCCATTACCATGGGCAACTCTGTCACGATCAATGGTAAATTTGTCATGTTCCTTGTTATGATGCAGTGACCCATCCAGGGTGCATACTGACTTGAACACAAAAAGCAGAAGGCTCCCATTGTCGCCGAAACGATGTTATTCCAGAACAATTTTGATCGCTGGAAGGTTTTTATGTTGCGGTACAGATAATGGATGGATGGATGGATGGATGGATGGATGGATGGATGGATGGATGGATGGGTGTTCATTTGTTCAGTTTCTTTGAATCAGCCATGATTGTTACTACGAGGCGACCGAAGTACAGCAAATGATGATGTGTGTTGCCTCATGTCAGTTTTCTTCTTTGTCACATTTCTACAGGGCAGATTGTGTGACACTGAGCAGCTTCAGTAAGTAAAAATCCCTAAACATCACCAACAAAGTCCTCAACTGGCTTTGCTCATACCTTACAGACAGGAAACAATTCATATACATCAACAACTGCTCTTCGTACACTGCCCCGAAGGTGTCCCCCAGGGTTCTGTGTTTGGTCTTCTTCTCTTCGTTCCCGACCTTCAACCCCTCGGCCAAATCATTCGTCATCATGGACACCAGTTTCATTGTTACACTGATGATGTCCAATTCTACATCTCGATCAAATCATTTACCCGAATAATAAACTCCACTCAAACTGTATCTCAGATATTAAATCTTGGATCTCACTCTTAACTGCACTACATCTCAACTGCTAATAGTTAGTCCTCGGTCCCTCACCCAGACTGCCTCCAACTTTAATCCCACTATAGACAACTGCCCCCTGTTCACCACCTCTCATCGTCACAACCTTGACGTCCTTTTTGATAATGGCCTCTCATTGGACCAACATATCACCCAAATCACCAAAACCGCATCCTTCAAAATCATTTCTTGTCTCCGCCCTTCATTTTCTTTCAACGCCGCTCAAACCCTTATCCACCCCTTCACCACCTCCTGCCTTGACTACTACTATAGCATTCTTTACAGTACAACCTCCAAACTCCTCAAGAAACTACATTACACTACACTACACAAAGGACAACCAACGCCTTCGGACAAGTTGTGTCCATAATTTGTAAAATCACTTCAAATGACTTCTACTGAGCGTATTTTACAAAGATTCCACGGCATATGACTATATTTTACATTTTAAGACTCGCACTGAATATTCAGGAAGTCTTGTTTTCGAGTTGATGACGATGCCTGACGTGACGTCACATCTGGAACGCCCCTGACTGAGAAAGCGACACACAATGCATTTTGGGGACTTTGTTTGGTCTGAAAAATTCGTGTTGATGGCGAAATTAGAAGGAAAAAACAAAAATAATGCGATAGTGAATCGTTGTGTGTTGCACCAAGACTACTATTTGATACTAGTTGACACAAATTCCCAGCAGACAAATCAGCCCATTTCCAATGGAGCTTGGGCGCCATCTTGTGCATTTTCTGGGCGCTACATTGGAGTCCAGACGCCTCAAAATGAGACAGAAGGACTTCTTTAATTGATTGCAAACATTTATGCTTTCCTCTTCAGAACTATTTCAATCATATTCATAACTGGATGAGTAACAAGAAAGCATCTTCTGCGGATCTGAAGCCATTGTTTTGATTCTCGGACAAGGCAAGACTTCCTGTCGTGACGTCACGAACAAGGGGGCGGGACATTCTGAAATGGAAACTTTCTGACGTCATTTTGAAGTACTTTTGGGACACTTTAACTCATTTTTATTGGTGTTTTGCATTTGTCTAAAAATATCAGCCTGAGTGTTTTGGGTATTTTAGATGCCATAAAACGTTTTTCTGATGTCAGTTAGGAAACAAAAAAATGGTGTCGGTTGTCCTTTAATATAGTGTTCAGAAATCTGCATCATCATATAAAGAGTCTTGCTGACAATGGCATCTAATGGCAGAGATGCAATCCACCCCTCTTTAGAAATGCATTCCACCTCCCATGCATGCATTCTTTAAAAGAACCGTTCCTAGCAACCAGAAAGCCACAATCACAAAATCAAATTTTGCGGGAAAAAAATAACACACAAAGAAAAAAAAAACTTCCATCTTACTTTTTTTCCCTGTATGTTCAGGGTGCTACAGGAAGAAAATACTGATCTGCAGCAGCACTTGCTACAGACAGTAGTCTGCATTGAAAGTCTGGAATCGGAGCTACAGAGGACCCGGGATGAGCTCAGCAATGTCAAAGATAAATATAAAAGGTTTGTAAAAACAACCCAACAAACGCTTCCAACACGGTGGATGATTATCATTGTCATCACGCTATGTCGGTGTACTTGGTGAAGTGTCCTGTGAGCGCAAACTCTTATGTCACGCTAAATCCCTGTCACATGTGATACAACGTGAGCCTCACCACAGGCAGAGCAGTGCTTTGAGCTAACGCATTGATTCCAAGGGACACGCGTCAAAGAGGCTCGTGTCCCCTGGTGATCAATCAATTTATTATTCTGTGGATAGACAACAGCCTCTATAGATATATCGATCCATGGAACATGGAGAATTATTGCGCAAAAGGCAGTAGTGCATTTACCCGAGTGTATTTTGGTTTGTTTGATCCCTTTTTTTCTTTTTCCCTTAGCCAGTGGTCGGATGAAAGGGCATATAAATATTATGTTTCTGTACTTTCAGTAGGTTTTTCAGGTAATTTAAAAAAAACTTTGGTTTGCCAGTTAGTTTGTACATTTTCAGCATGACATCCCTGACAGACTGGTGAAAAGGACGTTTTGATCCTATCTTTCATCCATGACTGCTTCATACAACAAAAAGGGTGCATAAAAGTGCTTACGATTAGATAACTGTCTGTCTTTTGCCTTGTCTCATATTATTTTTTGGACTTCAAGATGGCGCCGTGAAAGTGGCTGCCTTTACAGCAGCTCCTGTTTTGTTTTTGTACTTACTTTTTCATTTACTCTTGCTTTCATAATTTTGCTGCTGTGAATTGGGAATTTCTCCACTGTAAGATTAATTAAAGTTAATCTAATCTAATCTAATCTAATCATTACAATGTAATTTAATTTAATTTAATTTAATTTAATTTAATTTAATTTAATTTAATTTAATGCATGAGTGTCTATCAGTGTCTCTAATTTGTTACTTTTATGTATGCAAAAGGGTTAAATCGATATCTTGTAAATTTGTTTTTAGACATGTGCGTTTCTCCATAACCCTCATATTATTTTGGAAAAACATTAATTATGTTGTGGGTCATTTTAACCCGTATGTAAAAATCCACACAAAACAGTCAACTAATAGGTGACATCAGCAACAATTGTTTTTGGAAAGAGAGACAATATATTTTCTATCCCATTGTGATATTTTAGAACCGTTTTGAATAAAGAAAAAAAAAGACACAATATCCAGTGCTTTAGTCAACACAAAAATGGAAACGGGTCAAATTGACCCCTTAAACATAATTTGAGGGTTAAATTCAAGTCGACACAGCCCGAGTACCTCAACCATCGGCTCTGCCCTTTGCTAACTCCATGCATCTCTTATTTCACTTGACACTGTTGAGTGATTGTCTTACTGTTGACCCCTGCCCTGGTCTAGTATTTATCACCAAACAACTGCTGCACCTGTCCACCCAGCACATGCTTGACCAACTGCCTGGAGCAAAAGGCGGCATGCTCACAACTGAGCAAACCCTCTTTAGTAATTTCAACATTCTACTTAGATACACTTGAGCTATTGTGAATTGTGACTGACTGTGCGTGTGTGCAAAATGCACAATGGGGTACGTTAAATCAATCTAATCTGTTGATTGTTTATGACATGCAGCCTACTGGAGACACACGATGGAACCAGGCAGGCGGGTGAGCTGCTGGGGGAGCATTTACATATTGCGGTGAGAAAACATGCAAGGCAAGAATAACACAAGGGACCTTTTCTTGCTTTTTGGAAAAACTGCTTTGTCAACCGAATGGCTGCTCCCTTCTGAATGTGTTCGATTTCTTTCGTTGTGTTTATGACGTGGTTCACAGTCGGAAAATCGATCCGGCGAAAGGAAGTACCTTCTCAATCGTGTGTCACAGCTGAGCTCAGAGTTGGAGGACGCTCACAGAACGATTGCTGCGTTGGAGAACATAAATGTGAGCATACTGCCCTTTAGTGGACATGAGGGGAAGATGCACACCACTGTCACAAGGGTTAATAATAAAAATAATACGTAATAATAATACATTTCATTTATAAGCGCCATTCAAAACTCTCAAGGACACTTCTGAAGTTCTGCGGTTACAAATAATTCTAATACTAATACTAATACTAATACTAATACTAATACTAATACTAATACTAATACGACTACTACTACTACTACTACTACTACTACTAATAATAATAATAATGATAGAATGTTAATAATAATAATAATAATAACAATAACAATCGTTTTTTCCTTTCGTCTTTTCCCTTCAATAATAATAATAATAATAATAATAATAATAATAAACTTTTTTCCTTTCAGCTTTTCCCTTTAATAATAATAATAATAATAATAATAATAATAATAATAATAATAATAATAATAATAATAATAATAATAATAATAATAATACATTTCATTTATAAGCGCCTTTCAAAACTCTCAAGGAAACTTCTGAAGTTCTGCGGTTACAAATAATACTAATACTAATACTAATAAAATGAAATGAAAATTTCTCCACTGTGAGACGAATAAAGGCATATCCAATCCAATCCAATCCACTACTAATACTAATACTAACACTACTACTACTACTACTAATAATAATAGAATGTTAATAATAATAATAATAATAATAATAATAATAATAATAATAATAATAACAATAATAATCTTTTGTCCTTTCGTCTTTTCCCTTCAATAATAATAATAATAATAATAATAATAATAATACATTTCATTTATAAGCGCCATTCAAAACTCTCAAGGACACTTCTAAAGTTCTGCGGTCACAATAATAATAATAACAACAACAACAACAATAATAATAATCATAATAATAGTAATAACAATAATATTTTTTCCCTTTCAGCCTTTCCCTTCAATAATAATAATAATAATAATACATTTCATTTATAAGCGCCATTCAAAACTCTCAAGGACACTTCTAAAGTTCTGCAGTCACAATAATAATAACAACAACAACAATAATAATAATCATAATAATAATAATAACAATAATATTTTTTCCCTTTCAGCCTTTCCCTTCAATAATAATAATAATAATAATACATTTCATTTATAAGCGCCTTTCAAAACTCTCAAGGACCCGTCTGAAGTTCTGTGGTTAAAAATAACAACTACTACTACTACTACTAATAATAATAATAATAATAATAATAATAATAATTGGATTTTCCCTTATTAATCTCGCAGTGAATATAATAACAATAATAATAACAATAATAATAATAATAATAATAATAATAATAATAATTATAATTGGATTGGATTTGCCTTTATTAATCTCACAGTGAAGATAATAATGTTAATAACAATAATAATAATAATAATAATAATAATAATAATAATAATAATAATAAATTTCATAAACAAACATAATGCAATACTATTGCAAAAGTCAGATTCATTTGTATAGAAAATGACAATAATGTTTTTTTGTTTATTGCACGCTATTTGTTTGCAGAGACTAGAACACGAATGATTAACATTTTGTCACGAATAAGGGGGCGGGACCTTCTGAAACTCGCCATCCCGAGGTCATTTTGAAGTAGTTCTAGGACACTAACTCATTTTTATTGCTGTTTTGCATTTAACTAAAAATATCAGCCTGCGTGTTTTGGGTATTTTAGATGCTATAAAACATTTTTCTGATGTCAGTTAGGAAACAAAAAAAAAAATGGTGTCGGTTGTCCTTTAAAATAAATACATTAATGTGACATGTCAGCACATATTTGACGTAAAGTACAAATTAGTGAAATTACTGGACTCCTGGAAAGAATGCATGAAATGACATTTCCTCATCTTTGAATATGTGGTTTGAAAACATCTTGACTGCATGTCTTACTTTCAGCTGCCATGCCTAATAAAGGACTTACTGGAGAAGCACTTCAACTCAGCTGAGGCTGTGCAGAAGATTCAATTACCGGCTCCTATTGGCAGTCACTCTGCCATCTCTCCATCTGCCCTCAAGCCACCTCACCCTCCTAAATCGGAAGAAATGGCACACGGCTGGTGGACAGAAACGGAGACTGCTACAGCCTTTGTTCCCTACAAGCAAGAAGTGCCCAAAGCAGGAGGTCAAACCTCCCTCCAAGGCCCACTCGAGTCTAGCAACAGCCCTCCTTTTTCAGTGGAGGATATCAGCACCGCCATCTATGAGAAAATAATAGCCAATTACACTGCTAAACCACAAACTAATCTTCTGCAGCAATCCTTGGGTGAAAAATACACTGACTGTCCTCTTAATCCTCAGCAACTCCATCGTGCTGACCACTTGGGTGAAAAGGGAGAAGTTTTGGTGTCACTTTTGGAGCAGGATGCTACTGATGTGACCGCCATGTCTGCCCAGCAAATTCTAGATGAGTTCATGCAACAAATGCACACCCGTGACGGGGTGGGTGAAGTGAAGAAGCATGAGTTGTAGGCAGCGGGAGTGAAGTAAAGTGACAGAGTCACACAGCAACACGAGTGTTGATGAAAATGAAACAACAGAGATGGCAGTTTGTGTTTACTTGATTCATCTTGAAAATGTCTTATTATATCTTATTATATATTATATATATATTATATTATCTTATAATATACAGATGAGAAGGTTTCTTCAGCCGTCATCTGTACTTCTTTGAAGGTGTTGGATGTTTCGCTTCTTATCCAAGAAGCTTCGTCAGCGAACTAAAATTTGCTGGTAGTTTTAGTATATATATATATATATATATATATATATATATATATATATATATATATATATATATATATATATATATATATATACAGTAAAGTCTCGTTATATCGATATCGGATATATCGATAGTCCTGGTTATATCGATACTATTTCTATGCACGCACTGAGAAAATTACATGCAAACAGGGTCGGATATATCGATAGTCCCGGTTATATCGATATTTTTTCGGACTCCCTTGAATATCGATATAACGAGACTTTACTGTATATATATATATATAATATATATATATATATATATATATATATATACTGTCCAGACGTGGCGGTGCCAGACTCTGCTACGATAGGTCCCTGCTCTTAGGTTGGGGGGAGAAGAGGACTACTCCCTGCAGCTACATTGATTACTTCTATTGTCCTGAATGATTACTTCTATTGTCCTACCCGATTATGGGGTCTACGATTGGCCTGATTGACCCATTTGCTCTGGTATCACCTCATCAGCATAACTAAGCCGATGTGGTCAAAGAAGTCTGCTGTAAGAACGATCCAAATTAAACCTCACCCCACCTTGGCGATTTAGTGAAGGGTTTTGCTGTTTTATGAAAATAGATTCTTTTACTCCCCTTTCAAACCATCTATTTTTTTCTCTTTCGCTAAGATTTTAACCTCACTGTCGTCAAATGTGTGGTTGCTAGCTTTTAGGTGCAAATGTAACGACTCAATGGCGGTACATATGCAAAAACGCAGGCAGGAGCAGAGTGTATTTGACAAGTGGTATTAAATAAAGTTGTCAGGAACAAACTATCAAACAACAAAGTCATCAGAACAAAAAGGTCCAAAGTAACAAACAAAACCATGATTAAAACATGACGAAACAAACCTGACAGGGTGAAACAAACAACGACATAACACTGAATGGTGGTCCCGGGTGTCATTTTAACTGCCACTGATTAAAACGACCCATACATGTGCAGCTGCAGGTAGGGCCCTACAGTGCCACCCATTGGTCGCAAACCGAAACGTGACACCAATCATCACATGGCACAGTGGTATCCGCTTTCACTTCAAGCAACGTTTGACTAAGTCCATAATACAGTATTACTAAAAATGACAAAAACATGGAATATTGTTTAATAATATCTATTGTGTAAATTATGTATAATAAAAATGACAATTAGTATTATTTATACAGTAGTTAAGTGTAGCTATTTCTTGTTATTGTGGCGTATGGAGTCTTGAAAAATGACAGTGAAAGTGAATGAATTGGAAATGTAATATTTATGGCATTTTTTCCCCTTTTTGTCAATTATAATGAGTTGTTAGGGGAAATGGAGAAAATGTTTTTTTGAATAATATAATTTTTTGTGACATTCATTCAAACTGACAGTATGATCTGACTGTAAAGCGATCTGTGCGCTGATTTGGTATCTTAAACATTAGAAGCTTGGCTAAAATGAGCAGAATACCCACCTCTGTAAAATGAAAACAATGTTTGTGTTAGTGTTACAAATAAGGTTCTTAGCTGGTGTAACAAGATAAGTGCGAGGTGTAATATAATAATTGATAAAAAGAAAAAATAATTGTCAACTTGTCAGTCACAACTGTCTCTGATTGGTGGTTTATTGTCAGTGCGTTGTTTGGATCTGTGCAAAGTTTTGCTGTTTTGGCCTTATCTATATTGTTTTGATTGTTTCCGTTAATAGTTTGACTGTGTATGATATTGAATTGAAGGTTCTGTATTTCCTGATTCGTATTCCATGTCAATAAAAGTGTAAGATGTAATTTTTAGAGTCTTATACACTAGTGATGTGTCGTTCGTGAACGAGCCGGTTCTTAGAGCCGGATCTCTGAAGTGAACAAAGAGAGCCGGTTCCTTACAAAGAGCCAGAAATGGTAGACAACTTTTTTTCGTCCTCTATTCCCCGCCCCCAGTCTTCGGTTAAAGCCGCACGTGATTGGTCGATTTCCGCGGTAGAGGAGGGAGGGGAGAATTACAGACACACGCAGCAGTGAGGAGAAGTGGGAGGAGGGATGTTGGGGTAGACAGGTGGACAAATGTTATCACATTATGCTGTTATTATTATTCAATAATTATATTTTTTACTAGTTAGTATGATAGCATTATTAATATGAAAAGCAAATTAGTGACAGCTGATCATCAGACCAGTGTAACCACAGGGAAAGTGAAAGTTAGTGGATGCTCTTTATATAAATCAAGCCATATAAATAAAAATATGTGATATTGTGTCTTTTTTACATGAGTAATTAGTTTTTCACATAATGTTACATGATTTTTGGTAGTTAGTTAATTTAAGCAAAAAAAAACAAACAAACTGAGGAGCCATATATATATATATATATATATATATATATATATATAATATCTCTCTCGGCGGTACATATGCAAAAACGCAGGCAGGAGCAGGGTGTATTTGACAAGTGGTATTAAATAAAGTTGTCAGGAACAAACTATCAAACAACAAAGTCATCAGAACAAAAAGGTCCAAAGTAACAAACAAAACCACGATTAAAACATGACGAAACAAACCTGACAGGGTGAAACAAACAACGACATAACACTGAATGGTGGTCCCGGGTGTCATTTTAACTGCCACTGATTAAAACGACCCATACATGTGCAGCTGCAGGTAGGGCCCTACAGTGCCACCCATTGGTCGCAAACCGAAACGTGACACCAATCATCACACGGCACAGTGGTATCCGCTTTCACTTCAAGCAACTTTTGACTAAGTCCATAATACAGTATTAAAAAAAAAAAAAAAAAAAAATTGTTATTTAGTTTTTTTTTTTGTTCTTTTGACTTCAAGACGGCGCCGCGAGAGTGGCTGCCTTTCCAGCAGCTCATGTATTTTATTTACTACTTTCATTCCTTTGATCACTTTGCTGCTGTGAAATGTAAATTTCTCCACTGTGAGACTAATAAAGGCATATCCAATCCAATCCAATCCAAAACTTTAGTCCCCGTGTCGTTTACACCGTTGCAGCATCTGTGAAGGCACACGTTTCTTATGTTGTCTCACACTAACTGAAGTTGTCATAAATGCTTTGCATAACATTCTAATCCAATTGATCATCCTCCACTATGTTGGCACTCTCAAACACGCACTATCATGCGGTCTGCATGATCATAAAAATCTGCCCGGACCGAGATACATTTGAGGAAGTACATTCACGACTAAATATGCAATTGTCTTGTGTGACATTTCACAACATATGTAGATAATGTTAAAAATAAGTCTATGGCTATCATGCATTGCCAGTTTGTAGCACGATATAATTTTATATTATTTATTATATTTTGGGATACACACTTTTTGCCTTACACACTCTTTCTGGGAACCAATTAAGTTCGTAAGCCAAGGTATCACTGTATAATTAACATCAGTCCATGATTCGGATATCTTTAGGCCAGCAGAGAAGGCTTTGCAGGCCTTGAAAGTCCGCCATGCTAAAGTGACAGAACCCAAGGCGATTTATTTCCAGGTGCCAGAAAGAACCAAAGCCTTCCCTGCACATGACACGCCTCCAATAACCTCCAGTGAGGTTTCTCCAGGTATCTTGAACACCCAGAGCCCGTGACATAAATGTTGAGTGACTAAAGCGGTCTTATGATATCAATTGTCCCTCCCTTTCCAAGTGTCCATCAAAACAAGTTTGCTGATCAGACACTGGCCTGTTTTCCTATTGGCCCCTGGTTCCTAATAGGATCCCAGGGACTGATGGTGACGGGATTAGGGTTCCAACCTCTCCATTTTGCCCAGTCTCTGTTTCCGCCACCCATGGGTTTGGCGATTCAGGGGGGGCACCGCAAATGCACAAACCCACCAAGGCGCCAATTAACGACAAGATCACATCAGGAGGAGGACAAACTTTGATTCCGGTTTGGATTGGTTGCGGGTCGACGTCAGATTGATTTGTGGAAAAGGCGTCATCTCTAGGAAAAGAGGAGTCTTTCTGGAACTATCAAATTAAAAAATAATAATCTTAGATTATACATTAAATATTTTTTTTTAATCAAAGTGAATTCTTGCTTTTGGATTATGGATTTAGATTGACCGTCCTCTATTTATCCTTTCCACCTTGGACAATTTGGATTAGCTCATCCCGCTAATAACTCATCAGCATTGACCACTGGATTACAAAGCAACCTCTGAGGGTTTTCCTTTTTCATGCATCTGGCCACATCTGGATTCAGGGAACATTGTAGAGCTCCATTCTCCTCCTCCACACCCCCCTTACCTTTATTTCCTTTCTCATCTTTTGTGTTTGGAGTCGAGCGGTGCGTGGTGAGGAGCCATGGCGCTGCTGAAGATAAAGTTCACCCAACAGAGGCGAGTGCGTCTGGCCCAGGGTTTGTGGCTCTTGTCGTGGATGGCCATGTTGTGCGGATCCTTCGTCTTTACCTTGGGGGTTTATCTTAAGATAGAGCTACTCCGTCGGGCTGAGGTAAAGCTTGAATGAAACCAAAAAACAAAGACAAATCATAATTCTGAGGAGTTGACAAAGTGCTGATCATCACATCCAAACCACTTAGCTAGTTTATTTATTTCATTGAGTATTAAACGACAACCGACACCTCCAGACAAGTGGTGTCCATAATTTGTAAAATCACGTCAAATGACTTCTACTGAGCGTATTTTACAAAGATTCCACCACATATAGCTATATTTTACGTTTTAAGACTCGCGCTGAATATTCAGGAAGTCTTGTCTTCGAGTTGATGACGATGCCTGACGTGACGTCACGTCTGGAACGCCCCTGACCGAGAAAGTGACACACAATGCATTTTGGGTACTTTGTTTGGTCTGAAAACTTTGTGTTGATGGCGAAATTAGAAGGAAAAAAAACATACATAATGCGATGGTGAATTGTTGTGTGTTGCAAGACTACTATTTGATACTAGGTGACACAAATTCCCAGCAGATAAATAAGCCCATTTCCAACAGAGCTTGGGCGCCATCTTGTGAATTTTCAGGCAACCACATTAGAGTCCAGATGCCTCAAAATGATACGGAAGGACTTCTTTCATTGATTGCAAACATTTATGCTTTCCTCTTCAGAACTATTTGAATCATATTCTTAACTGGATGACTAACAAGAAAGTATCTTCTCCTAATCTCAAGCCATTGTTTTGATTCTAGAGCAAGGCAAGACGTCCTGGCGTGACGTCACGAACAAGGGGGCGAGACCTTGTGAAACTGAAACTTTCTGAGGTCATTTTGAAGTAGTTTTGGGACATTTTCAGTCATTTTTATTGGTGTTTTGAATTTGACTAAAAATATCAGTTTTGGGTTTTAGATGCTATAAAACGTTTTTCTGATGTTTGTTAGGAAACAAAAAAAAATGGCGTCGGTTGTCCTATAAATATATCAAGAGTCCTGTAATATGTGTTGAATTTCAAGTCATTTTCAGGATAAACATTAACAATCTGATAGCCTTACTGCTTATTGTGCATAGTTAACTCATTCACTGCCATTCACAAATTAATTTGGGAATTAAAAATATGACACAGAGCACTATTCCCAAATTTCTTTGTTGTTTGGGTGCCGATAAAGCGCTGGTCATGGCCTCAGGCAATGATTTTTCCTTTCCACAAGGGGGTAGCATTTCTCTTTTTTTCTACGTTAGCTCTTTGTTCCAGCTATAGCCTTTCAAAGCTTCCAAGGACACTTTACAGTCACAGACATGCATAGGTACTATACTGTATTTGTGTATTACATTGTATTTTGGACAGTCGCCCTCATTTCAAGCTCATATAACTCCAGACATATAATTTAGGAATTAACTCTTTTTTTGTGATGAAAGAAGAGAGTCTAACGCTGCATTGAATGTTTATGCAGGCCTAAAAACTCAATATTCTGTGGGTCCTGGAATTCGAGTGACAATGACAAAAACCCTGGCACTGGATTGGACACATTTTTTGCACGTCTGACAGTGAATGAGTTTTTAGTAATTAATTTTGTGAAGGTGGTGACCTTTCAAACTCAATGTGAACTCACTGGTGTCTCTTGGACTGATATTGATTGCCAATATCTACAAGTCGCTGACAGCACAGAACCACCACAGAACATCAATATGAGGCTTCTACATCACCAATCAATAGTAGGAGGAAGACCACCTTTTAGTCGTGAAGGAAAGTGTTATTGATTTGGTCTAGATGGAGAATTAATAATAATATATTTCATTTACAAGCGCCTTGACTGACGCAAAAAAAATAAAAATAAAAATAGGCATGATAACAGTGTTTGAAATAACGTCTGCCCGGAGGCCCGGGGCGTGCAACTTTTACGTCGGGCGTACAACTTTCAAAATGTCTCGGCCTGGGTGGCTGACAACTTCTTTAGAACTTTTTTTTCGAATCAAACGTTTGTTTTATTCAATAAAGTAAAAGCTAAAAGCAAACCCCTACAAGCCACGTGAACTCCTCTTTCTAAGCGGCTTTCAAAACTTTCATGTACACTTTACAGTCACGGTGTAGTCCGAAGCACGAAACAGAGTTCTGACTGGCTGCCGTGCCGAGTATGCAAATTGCCGAACGAACGTTCGTTTGGCAATTTGCAGACAACGCAACGCAAACATTGCATTGTGCACCATGACGACAACTGGAGCAAAATCTTCAACAAGGGATATTTACCACGAATTAAGCAAGGAAGCATTTGTGGTGGGTACTTCCTTAATAAAAAAAATCCTTTATACTTCAAAACAATGTTTTTTTTTTTTTTTTTTGCGATTAGTCCTCTTATTGTGTTTCAAGTTGTGAAAAATGGGGCAGCCAATTTTATGGCCGGACAGGCAAATTTTCAGGTGTCCGCTAACTTTTTGTCATGAGTTTCAGACACTGATAATTACAACACTTGCTCCAAAAATCTGGAGCTATAAGACTATTGATTCACTTTGTGACTCGCAAGTTGCCACAAATCATTCCAATTGCAAATTGTTAAGAAGGGGCTACTCAAAGGACAAGAAAAATAATCAGGCGGAGTTTGTTAAATAAAACTTTCAAACTAGTAAATTCATTTCCAGAGCAAAAGATTGAACTATCTATCCTCATGTTATTTAAAGGACAACCGACACCATTTTTTCGTTTCCTAACTGACATCAGAAAACCGTTTTATAGCATTTAAAATACCCAAAACACGCAGGCTGATATTTTTAGTCAGATGCAAAACACCAATAAAAATGAGTTAAAGTGTCCCAAAACTGCCACAAAATCAGCTGGGAACTGGGAAGATTCAGAAAGTCCCACCCCCTTGTTCGTGATGTCACTATTGGTCACACACTGCCTTGCTCCAGAATCAAAACAATGGCTTCAGAGAGTTCAGATTTGGAGAAGATGCTTTCTTGTTACTCATCCAGTTATGAATATGATTCAAATAGTTCTGAAGAGGAAAGCATAAATGTTTGCAATCGATTAAAGAAGAATTCGAGCCATCTGGACTCCAATGTAGCGCCTAGAAAATGCACAAGATGGCGCACAAGCTCCATTGGAAATGGCTGATTTGTCCGCTGGAAATTTGTGGAAATGTACACAGTCTTTACGCGTGTTAACGCAATTGGCTGCGACACACAACGATTCACCATCGCTTTATTTATGTTTTTTTCCCCTTCTAATTTCGCCATCGACATGGATCAACACGATGTTTTCAGACCAAACAAAGTACCCAAAATGCATTATGTGTCGCTTTCTCGGTCAGGGGCGTTCTAAATGTGATGTCACTTCAGGCATCAACTCAAAAACAAGACTTCCTGAATATTCAGCGTCAGTCTTAAAACGTAAAATATAGCTATAGTAAAATGCGCTCAGTAGAAGTTGTTTGAAGTGATTTTACAAATTATGGACACCACTTGTCCGGAGGTGTCGTTTGTCATTTAAATCACAGAACTACCATACAACAGAAACTAAATTGCGGTCTCAATTAATCTTTTATTGTAAAAAAATAAGAACTGGAGTTTTACTATTATGTACCTACTTCTGGTAACCTTGCAGTATGTTCTTTCTTTGTGGAGGTGATGGAGAACACAGAGATCCACGTGGTGCCCAATATCTTGATGCTGGTGGGCCTTGCCTCCATCGGTACCAACTGGATGGCCGGCCGAGTATGCCAGGATGCTTTGGACCCCAACCGCTTCCCCCGCTGGAAGGTTTTCCTGCTGGGCTGGTATGCTGTGGCCACGCTCATATGTTGCCTGCTTGTCGCTGTGGTGGTGCTCAGCTACGCCCTGCAGGGACGCTTGGAAGAGTCTCTGAAGGTTGGCTCTCATATATTTCGTTATTTAATTTTCATTTTCAACCCTGTGGTTTAATGTACTATATGTGTATGGTATACCATTTGAGTCTTATTCATGTATCAATCCAAAATAATAATAATAATAATAATAATAATAATAATAATAATAATACATTTCAATTATCAGTGGCTTTCAAAACTCTCAAGGTCACTTTACAGTCACAGGATCAGTTTTTCAGTGGGTGAGCAACGGCAGCCACACACGCCAGCGTTCACTCAACCGGGAATAACTCAGATCAAGTTAGCTAGCTAGCTAATAGATAACTAATAGTTACCTAGCGAGCTAGTTAGACAGCTAATAGATAGCAAATAGATGGCTAGCTAGGTAGCCAGAAACGGTGACCCGTTCAACCGGGAATAACTCAAATGGATCAAGTTAGCTAGCTAATAGATGACCAATAGATAGCCAGCTAGTTAGATAACTGGTTAGACAGCTAATAGATAGCAAATAGCTAGCTAGCCAGCAACACATAGTGCAAAGTATAAAAATAGTTAACCATTCCCTACACCGATATTTCACGTTGCATTTACCGTATTTCCCAGTGTATAAGGCAGATCCAAAAACGTTCATTTTCTTTAAAAGGTGACACTACGCTTTATACGCAGGTGCACCTTATATGTGAAGTAAGATTAGTATCAACAGGTCTCACAACAAATTTCAGCAGCCAGCTAATAGATGACCAATAGACAGACAGCTAGCTAGCTAGTTAGACAGCTAATAGATAGCAAATCGATAGCTAGCTAGGTAGCCAGCAATACATAGTGCAAAGTATAAAAACAGTTAACTATTCCCTACACTGATATTTCACGTTGCATTTACCGTATTTTCCAGTGTATAAGGCGGACCCAAAAACGTTCATTTTCTTTAAAAGGTGATCTTGCGCCTTATACGCAGGTGCACCTTATATGTGAAGTAACATTGGTCTCAACAGGTCTCAACAAATTTCAGCAGCCACCGACTTCATTTACCCTATAGAAGAAGTTGCGCGTAACCCCAGCCTCTACTGTAGCACCTTATAATGTGGTTTGCCTTATATTTTTATATATATTGTTTTTGAAAACTTTTTTTTTCATTCATTGAAGGTGCACCTTTATAATCTTGTGCGCCTTATATCTGGAAAAAGCTTGAAAATCCACCATTCATTGGGGGTGCGCCTTATACTCCATTACACCTTATACACCGGAAAATACAGTCATCAAACATCACAATGACAATTAAATATGCTCACAAGACGACGATCATGGCTTATTTGAACAAGTGTGGGAACATAAATTGTTAAAATTGATAAAATGTCCCAAATGGGCCAATTGGCAAGAGTACATAAGATGGGTTAAAACATTTTATATTTAAAAATGCTAATTTTTCAAAACCTCTTCAGACAGATTTAGGTAGTTTACACAGTGCTTCCTGTTATCGCTGTTATTTGAAACATATTAATAACCACTTCTAGGGCACATCACGGTTTATTGACGCTAATTTAATGCAACATATACTGTATTAGAGAAATGTAGGATTGTCCTTGTTTTTGTACCATTATAAATAACTCTTGTGACTATGTCTTATCCATCTTCCATTTTTTTTATAGTTACGGTGGTGGCGTTTTTAGTTGTCCATTAAAGGACAACCGACGTCTCCGGACAAGTTGTGTCCATAATTTGTAAAATGGCTTCAAATAACTTCTACTGAGCGTATTTTATAAAGATTGCACCGCATATAGCTATATTTTAAGTTTTAAGACTCGCGCTGAATATTCAGGAAGTCTTGTTTTTGAGTTGGTGATGAGTCCGTACGTGACGTCACTAAAGGACCGCCCTTGACCGTAAAAAAGACGCATTGTAGCAGCCCTTCCATCACGTCAATGTATTTTGCTGTACTTGTTTGGTCTGGGGACCTTGTGTGGCACCCAAAAGCCGCCAGAAGGCCAGAAGCGTCCAAGAGCCATATAAGAAATTATCAGCCTGTGGAAACGGAGGTGGCCAGAGGAGGTCGCCATTTTGTGCCTCTTTTTTGGGTGAGAGTTTTTCCCCCAATGTTGCCTCAAAATGGCACAAATAAATTATTTAATCAATTGCAAACATGTATGCTTTCCTCTTCAGAACTATTTGAATCATATTCATCACTGGATGTGTAACAAGAAAGCATATTCTCCGAATCTGAAGCCATTGTTCAGATTCGCTCAGTAGAAGTAATTTGAAGTGATTTTACAACGTATGGACACAACTTGTCCGGGAGCGTCAGTTGTCCTTTATGAACAAAATCAGTGCCCCATGTTTTCTATTAAAAAAAACAGTAGATTACATAAATAACACGAACCATATATTTCACATTGTTCATGTTATGTCACAATGAAACAAAGGTGAGCGTGGTTAAAAAAAAAAAAACAAAAAAAAAAACAGGAATTGTTTTGCTGTTGGGCTCGCCTTTTTTTGTTGTGGTTGTTATTCCTTTTTGGCATTTTCATTACAAAGACAGAAAAACAACCATCCTTTCTTAAATCATCCAATCATCTTCTCTTTCAACTCAGGTTGGTTTGAGGAATGGGATCCGTTTCTACAAGGACACTGATGTTCCAGGCCGCTGTTTCCAGAAAGAAACTATAGATCGTCTGCAGATGGAATTTCGTTGCTGTGGAAACACCAACTTCAAGGATTGGTTTGAGGTGCAATGGGTCAGCAATAGATATCTGGACTACACTTCAAAGGATATAAAGGAGTGAGTGCATGATAATACACTGATGAGCTCGATGAACAAAGAAAAGTCATAAAGATAAGATCCGAGGGGACTGGAAGTTCAAAAAATATGATGACTGTGTAAAACAGTGACCCACTGATAAAAGGATTCATCATATAGTGTTAGTGTGAGAGAGTCTGACACGTCGACACACTGCTATGCTAACTACAGTGCGTGTAATAGTGGTTAAAGTGGTAGCCAAGTAAAATAAATCTTCTTAATAATATGTTCCATGTGGCTCTACTAGTGTATACATGGAATTGTGATTAATATTAAACCTGTAGAATATGAATTGAACATTAAAAAATCCACTTTTTATTCTGCTCAAGGGCCATTTTGCCTTGTACTGCCAATGTACTATAATACAAAGCAAAATGGCCGCCCCCATCTGAGATGGATGAAAACAGTTTGATTTTTCTGGTTAAATCAGATTCCACAAATGTAATATTAATCAGAATGCAATGTTTCAATTAATAGGGGCACATTGGAGCCTCTGGTGTGTTTAGTTACATAACTATCAACCTCAGAATAAAAATCCGAATCAGAAAGCCTTTAATAGTCCCACAATGGGGACATTTGCAATTGTCGCCTTTATTCAAATGTAGGTTAAAACAGTGGACAGTTACGTAATAAATATTTACATTTTTGTAATTATCATCAGTTTATGTCGACGAAACGCTCATAAAATTCAAACATTAACCCAAAATTTCCACCATATTATCATCTAACCTGTCAACATGTTCACATACTTTGCCTGCTTGCTGAAATTTAACTCATTCACTGCCAGCCATGTGCAAATATGTGTCCACTCCAGTGCCAAGGTTTTTGTCATCACTTGAATTCCAGGACTCACATAATATTGAGTTTTAGGACGACATAAACATTCCATGCACAGTTAGAATCCGTAGACTCTGCTTTCATCAGAAAAAAAGAGTTAATTCCTAAATTATATAGGTCTGGAGTTATATGAGCTTGAAATGAGGGCGACTGTCCAAAATACAATGCAATACAGACATATTGGTTTATGTAGTGCTTTGACAACAGCTGAAGCTGGAATAAAACACAGAACAAGATAAAAATGCTGCCCCCTTGTGGAACCGAAAAACATTGCCTGAGGTCTGCGCTTTATCGGCACCCAAGCATGAAAAAACAAAACCCGAACAAATTCGGGAATTTCGCTCTAGGTCATAGTTTCAATTCCCAAATACATTTATGAATTCCAGTGAATGAGTTAAAGTAAAAATGTGCATTTCAAACAGCATAACGTCCACTTAATACATGGAAAGTTCAAGAGAAATCTCAGCCTCAAAGCACCTTTTGGCGATGTTGACTCAATAAAGATTTCAGCTTGTTTCTATGACTTTTACTTTCCTATAACTTATGACAAAAATAAAACAAAACAATTTTTCCTAACCTGTCCTCTTGTTTCAATCCACTTTTTATCCCCCTGTCCCCTCAATCTCTAGTCGCATCCGCAGCAACATAGATGGGCGCTTCTTGTTGGATGGCGTCCCTTTCAGTTGCTGTAACCCTGCGTCCCCTCGGCCCTGCCTGCAGTACCACCTGACAGACAACAACGCCCATTACAACTATGAGTTCCAGAATGAGGAACTAAACCTTTACAATCGAGGCTGCAGGGAGGCTCTGATCGATTACTACATGGATCTGATGAATTCAACCGGTCCCGGTGTGCTATCTGTCATCTTGATACAGGTGGATCGCACTGTCAGTACATTGTTGACAATGGCCGTATACAGCGGCATAGGCTTCCTGAATATTCAGCGCGAGTCTTAAAGGACAACTGACGTCTCCGGACAAGTTGTGTCCATAATTTGTAAAATGGCTTCAAATGACTTCTACCGAGCGTATTTTGCAAAGATTCCACCGCATATCACTATATTTTACGTTTCAAGAATCGCGCTGAATATTCCGGAAGTCTTGTTTTTGAGTTGGTGACGAGTCCGTACGTGACGTCACCGAAGGAACGCCCCTGACGGAAAAAAAGGACACATTGTAGCAGTCCTTCCATCACGTCAATGCTTGTTTGGTCTGAAAACCTTGTGTTGCACCAGAAAGAGCCAGAAGAGGGCGTCCAAGCTCCATTTAAGGAATTTACCAGCCTGTGGAAACAGGCTCATTCATTCATCACAGGAGTTCGGTGGCCATTTTGCGCCTCTTTTTGGGTGAGACATTTCCCCCCAATGTTGCCTCAAAATGGCACGGAATAAATTATTTAATCGATTGCAAACGTGTATGATTTCCTCTATTTGAATCAGAATCATATTCATAACTGGATGTGTAACAAGAAAGCATATTATCCGAATCTGAAGCCATTGTTTTTTTTTCTCCAGCAATGCAAGACGTCTTGGCGTGACGTCACGAACTGGGGGCGGGACTTTCTGAAAATGCCCAATTTGCAGCTCAATTTTTGGCAGATTTTGGACACTTTAAGTCATTTTTATTTGTGTTTTGCATTTGAATAAAAATATACTGCATGTTTTGGGTATTTTAGATGCTATAAAACGTTTTTCTGGTGTCATTTGAAGTGATTTTACAAATTATGGTCACAACTTGTCCAGAGGCGTGGGTTGTCCTTTAAGGCTTTTATAAATAGGTTTAAGGTTTATATAACTATGTTTGAGTCTTGTATAAGTAACCTGTATTGGTTTGTAATGAAAAATAAACATTTAATAAAACATATGCTCTATAAAGATATGTACATGTACAACTGGAGAGAATACATATGCTACTACACAAATGTTCATCTGTACCATTGTTCGTAACTTGAATGTTCGTAAGTAGGGGAGCATCTGTAATGCAAAAACTTTGATCACTTAAAGGACAACCGACACCATTTTTTTGCTCCTAACTGACATCAGAAAAACTTTTTATAGCATCTAAAATACCCAAAACATGCAGGCTGATATTTCTAGTCAAATGCAAAACACCAATAAAATGAGTCCCCAAACTATTTCAAAATGACCTCAGAGATGCCGAGTTTCAGAAGGTCCCGCCCCCTTGTTCGGGACGTCACGCCTTGCTCTAGAATCAAAACAATGGCTTCAGATTCGGAGAAGATGCTTTCTTGTTACTCATCCAGTTATGAATATGATTCAAATAGTTCTGAAGAGGAAAGCATAAATGTTTGCCATCGATTAAAGAAGTCCTTCCGTGTCATTTTGAGGCGTCTGGACTGCAATGTAGCGTCCCAGAAAATGTACAAGATGGCACCCAAACTCCGTTGTTAATGGGCTGATTTGTCTGCTGGGAATTTGCGTCAACTAGTATCAAATAGCAGTCTTCGTGCAACACAACGATTCACCATCGCGCTATTGATGTGTTTTCCTTCTAATTTCGCCATCAACACGGATCAACACAATTAGTTTTCAGACCAAACAAAGTACCCAAAATGCATTGTGTGTCGCTTTCTCGGTCAGCGGCGTTCCTTTAGTGACGTCACATCAGGAATCGTCACCAACTCGAAAACAAGACTTCCTGAATATATTGAAATGTAAAATATAGCTATATGCCGTGGAATCTTTGTAAAATATGCTCAGTAGAAGTCATTTGAAGTGATTTTACAAATTATGGACACAACCTGTTCGGAGGCGGACAAGTTGTGTCGGTTGTCCTTTCAAGTTGAATTTTGTTAGAACTCATTCAAAATGATGATGATTATTCTTGTTTCGAAAATCAAAATCTCATTTGCTTTTGTACTCATACTGACCACTACTCCTATCATTTCTGCTTTCCCATGTACAGATGTCAGTCCTGTTGAGCTTGCGCTACCTGCAAACCTCGGTGGAAGGGGCCACGGCTCAAGAGCAGCCCCAAGGGGACAGCGATGGTTTTCTTCTGGAGAAAGGAGTGAAGGAGACTTTGGAAGAAGCCAAAGTAAAAATCCTGCTCTTGCTTAAATTTGGCCAGGTTGACCCCAGTGCAACTGATGGATCTCCTGATACAGGAAAGAACCCTCAACCTTCCAGCTAGAAGATGAGTGAATACAATTAAAAGCGGAATAATGTTGAAAGTTGGGAATTCACGTCTAAGTATTCTTGGTTGTATGTGAAAGTGGTTGGTGGCAGTTAGAACACCTCATGGTTTTGAAACATTAGGCTTGATTAATGCTCCACCAATATGCTCCATTCAAAATGTGAATGTGTCACCATTTTTTTTAGAGCAAAGGTCTTAAACGCCAGTCCTCAGGGTGCAACACACCTGATTGAAATGACCAGGGCAGGAAGGCAGCCTTTGTTTTAGAGCTTCTGTTCAGCAGATGAGTAGTAATTTTCGTTCTTATGGTATTAACATGTTTAGTGATTAACATTTTAACCTAAATTTGATACTTTAAACCTGATGTCATAGTTCATCCCGTGTGCGCTGTATTAATCATCTCACAGCATTAGATTTTTCCTGAACTGCAATTAAATGCTTTGGAAACTGTTTAAAAGTGGCAAAGGATATACAGTACAGCCTATTAAAGGTAGACATTTTTAACCACTTTGTAGTGTCTGCTTCTATGTTTACGAGTGGCAAGACGAAATAAACAAACGCTTTAAAGGACAACCGACACCATTTTTTGTTTCCTAACTGACATCAGAAAAACGTTTGATAGCATCTAAAATACCCAAAACACGCAGGCTGATATTTTTAGTTAAATGCAAAACAGCAATAAAAATGACTGAAAGTGGCCCAAAACTACTTAAAAATCACCTCAGAAAGTTTCAGTTTCAGAAGGTCCCGCCCCTTTTGTTCGTGACGTCACGCCAAGACATCTTGCCTTGCTCGAGAAGCACAACAATGGCTTCAGATTCGGAGAAGATGCTTCCTTGTTACTCATCCAGTTATGAATATGATTCAAATAGTTCTGAAGAGGAAAGCATAAATGTTTGCAATTGATTAAAGAAGTCCTTCCTTGTCATTTTGAGGCGTCTGGACTGCAATGTAGCATCCCAGAAAATGCACAAGATGGCGCCCAAGCTCCGTTGGAAATGGGCTGATTTGTCGGCTGGGAATTTGTGTCAACTCATATCAAATAGTAGTCTTAGTGCAACACACTATGATTCACCATCGCGCTATTGATGTGTTTTCCTTCGAATTTCGCCATCAACACGGATCAACACGTTTTCAGACCAAACAAAGTACCCAAAATACATTGTGTGTCGCATTCTCGGTCAGTGACGATACCTACCGTGACGTCACGGTAGGTATCGTCACCAACTCGAAAACAAGACTTCCTGAATATTCAGCGCGAGTCTTAAAAACGTAAAATATAGCTATATGCCGTGGTATCTTTGTAAAATACCCTCATTTGAAGTGATTTTACAAATTATGGACACAACTTGTCCGGGGGCGTCGGTTGTCCTTTAAACCAATCTGTGAGAGCAATTTGTCTTTATACACACACACACACATGTGTGTGTGCGTGTGTGTGAGAAAGAGACTTCGGTGCCCTATATGAAGCTGTCAACTTGTCTAGGCAGCTCAGAAACAATCGGATAATCCCGGGTGTACCTTATCCAAAAAGTGCTGCACAGGCACTATCTGCATGCACGGCAACACACTCTGCAACTACAAGTGTGGGATCTTTTATTTATTATTTGTTTCATATTACATGAACCAAAACAGATTAAAATGACATTAAAATAGCATTGCAGATACTTTTATTTTCTATCTATCGAGCTAGCTATCGATTTAGCTAGCTATCTATTGAGCTAGCTAGTTATCGAGCTAGCTAGTTATCGAGCTAGCTAGTTATCGAGCTAGCTAGCGATCGAGCTAGCAAGCTCTCGATCGAGCTAGCTAGCTGTCGATCGAGCTAGCTAGATGTATATCTATCTAGCTACCTGTATGTTTATCTAGCTAGGTGCCTGTCTGTCTAGCTAGCTGTCTATCTCTCTTTCTGTCTGTCTATTTTGTTTTTTTTTAACTTCAAGATGGCGCCTTTCCAGCAACTCCTGTATTTTGTGATTCTACTTACTTCTTTCTTTCCTTTCCTCTTCCTTTCATAACTTTGCTGCTGTGTTACATCTGGGTAGAGTGAACACTGGCGCGAATGGCTGCCGCTGCTCACCCGCACAAAAAAAGTTCTTATCCCGTGACTGTATTATTATTATTATTGAATGTATTAATAATAACACTTAATAATGTATATTATTAAGTGAATGTATATTATAGTATTAAGTGAATGTATTATTTTTATTATCTATACCTGTGACTGCAAAGTGTCCTTGAGAGGCACTTACAAATGAAATGTATTCTATTATATTTTTTATCACTTTAAGAAAATTAAGAAAACATTTAGATACACTGAGATCAATCTCTGATTCAAATTTGCTGTTGACCAATGTGATCGATCAACATTGATGCAAATGGAACCTCTGATGTTTACCACTAGAGAGCGCCAACACACAGTGTGCAAAAACAGGAACCAAGTACAGTAAGTGAAAATACGGAATCATTTAGTCTGAAATGACGCTGGGTTCCGATAATTCCAAATTACAAACATAATCTTTGCTTTTCCCCAAAATGCCCACATTATGCCTGACAGCACGTAAAGCAACGCTGGCCCATCCAGAGAATTAACACGCGCGAAACAAATTAATAAAGGGTGAGCTGTTTTTTGTTCGTTTAGAAACACATGATAAAAATGAGGCCTCATCATGGGATCTCAGCACATGATTTGTCAAATCAACATATGACAGAGGTGCTGATACCATTTGAATAATAAGAATCATGGTCGTGTGGTAAGCAGACTGCCTAACAAATGCAACACGAACCTTCTGACAGTTCCGGTGTGGTTTTGCAATGAAACTGGGCGGCACAGTCAGAGAGGAAGAGGAGGGGGGGGAAGAGAGAGGAAGGGAAGAGAAGAGCCTCTCAAATGTCAAACTACTTCACTTGACAGAAGATGGACTCCGTGAGAGTCACTACATGAAAAAACTGATATTGTTTGTTAATCATCTGCCTGACTGCAGTTGTGCCTCACATCTATTGTGGCACTAAAATGGACTCAAGTGTGATGGAGATAATAGAAGAATTCATGGAGAGTGCATTGGTGCACTGGGTATGTCATTTAACATTTATCACTCTTGCCCAGAGGAAAAGGTCATTATTTTTTTTTCGAACAATGTACAGAAAGTATAAGAAACTTGCACGGCTACAGTATGATTTCCACGGGTTGTTTACATTCACCCTTACATTTGAGCTAATTAAAATCCAACATTCATGGTTGTTAAATACATCAGTTCATTGTGTGCAACAAAACAAACCTACTTCTCCTTTTTAGAATTGTCCTTTGCCTCTTCAAAACATTTTCCCCCTTTTTCAGCCACAACACTTCCTTCCGTGTCCTTTGTTGGCTGCTGATTTTTGATTTTTTACAATAAGCCGGTTACTGTGTATTCAACTTCGTTCAAAAGCAATGCAGATTTGAACTTCATTCTAACAAATAACAAAAGTCGGCTGTTTTCCACATGAAATTTTAAAGGACAACCGACGCCACTTTTTTGTTTCTTAACTGACATCAGAAAAAACGTTTTATAGCATCTAAAATACCAAAAACACGCAGTATGATATTTTTACTCAAATGCAAAGCACCAATAAAAATGACTTAAAGTGTTCAAAATCTGCAAAAAATTGAGCTGCGAATTGGGCATTTTCAGAAAGTCCCGCCCCTAGTTCGTGACGTCACGCCAAGACGTCTTGCATTGCTTGAGAATCAAAACAATGGCTTCAGATTCGGAGAATATGTTTGCTTGTTACACCTCCAGTTATGAATATGATTCAAATAGTTCTGAAGAGGAAAGCATACATGTTTGCAATCGATTAAATAATTTATTCCATGCCATTTTGAGGCAACATTGGGGAGAAACGATCACCAGAAAAGAGGCACAAAATGGCGACCTCCTGTGGCCACCTCCGTTTCCACAGGCTGATAAATTCCTTATATGGAGCTTTGACACCCTCTTCTGGCAGCTTTTGGGTGCAACACAAGGTTTTCAGACCAAACAATACAGCAAAATACATTGACGTGATGGAAGGACTGCTACAATGTGTCTTTTTTTCAGTCAGGGGGCGTTCCTTTAGTGATGTCACGTACTGACTCGTCACCAACTCAAAAACAAGACTTCCTGAATATTCAGCGCAAGTCTTAAAATGTAAAATATAGCTATATGAGGTGGAATCTTTTTAAAATATGCTCAGTAGAAGTCATTTGAAGCCATTTTACAAATTATGGACACAACTTGTCCGGAGACGTCGGTTGTCCTTTAATTAGCCTGAAAATGTTTATTGCTATTATATCCAATAAGGAAATTGTATGTCTGTGCACAGGCATGTGGATAAACATTTGCAAAAACCAAAGAAGACACTGACAAAATTATTCACAAATGAAAAAAAAAAAACAAAAACAAATAGGTCCTAGGTTTCAAGAAAGTTAATGGGCCGAGTATTCTGCCAATAAACCCCCCCTTGCGCGTACATTTACAGAAAAATTGGGCCAGTAGCCACATCATATTTTCAGCATTACCACAAATGTTATGTATTATGGGTGAATTTGGACCAAACACTCTTAGGTTGCACAAACACTGCCATTACTGACCTGTGTAGACTGCCTGATGTGAAGGGTCAGATGAGACCCGTAGGTGTAACAGTTTAGCTTGCCGGCTGGTGGTCTGTATGAGATAGGGGCTAAAAAGACAAAAACAAAGAAGAGAAGAATTCTCAAACAAACAGGATATCATATATCATCATAACTCAGAGAGGAAGTGTATTTATACGTTTTTAAAATATAGTGATACCTCGGTTTCCAAATCCCTTAGCTTAGGAACGTTTCGGTTTACGAGCGTTACATTTAAGAAAATTTTACATTGGCAGACGAACTTTACCTTGGCATACAAACTTTTTTCATACGCGGAGCTGCCTCAATGAGTGATGCGTCGTTCACGAAAAAGCCTGTTCTTCTAACAACAAAATGGCAGCCGACTGTTTTTGTCCTCTATTCCCCGCCCCCAGTCTTCAGTTAAAACCACATTAGTCAAGGACGCAGCAGTGAGGGGGTGTGGTTTAAACATTAAAGAGACAGGCAGATGACAGTGAGAGAGTTTCAACTTTGATAGTTCAAAGGCAGAGTATAGACTGCAAGGTTAACATATCCCATCAATCAGGCTCCACAAACAACCCGCACAAGCCATCTGTACACTTGATGCAAAAAGCCATCAACCCATCTTAACAGAACACAAATGATGAGGAACTAGATACAATTATCACAGAGAAAGCACCGAAAAGGGATCATTCCTCAAGGTAGTGAAAGAAGAAGGTTACATTTCTCATCAAGTGTTTAATGCTGATGGAACTGGCCACTCCATTCCATCAAGCCATCAACGACCATCACAAAGGTAAATAAAACAACTTAATTATACAGTACAGTTTATTTCTTTAATTGTGATACCATAGCACATTTATTATACATAAAATAAGGTATATTTTCTGTAGTTGTAACCCTTAGAAAATTAGAAAGTAGAAAATTAAGTTTTAAGTTTTATGGGGACCTGGGAACGGATTATTCTCATTTTAATGTTTTCCTATGGGAAATTAATTTTTGGGATACACATTTTTTGCCTTACACACTCTGTCTGGGAACCAATTAAGTTCGTAAGCCAAGGAATCATTGTATAGTACACGTATTGTTGAATGAAGACAACATTTTTTTTGCTCTCGCAGAAAATACTTTTCTCATACAGGGGGAATAAAATGATGCTTCAGCGCTACTTGGAGCGTATCGATGTGTCTACACGCCTGCTGCTTGCTTAGTCCAGCTCTTAAGATAGGCCACACAATACAACTTCATTGCGCCTGCAGCTTGTAGACATTTGTGAATCTTCCTTGCGGGGATTTTAACCCTGCACTTACTCAGCGACACCGTAGCTGGCACCACAATGCGAGTCACGCACTGAATGACGTGCATCCATCTTGTTTATCCTCAAAGGCTCAAGCACGTGGTCTCACCACAGGTGGCCAGCTATGTCCAGGTTATGTCTATGTTTACCAACAGTGCAGGTAGAGGAAAAAAGCAGTCATTATACCGCCATTTGCATTGGCAGCTCTTCTTAGCAGAGCTTGAAATATTGGCTGCGGCCCCATTTGGCTGCTCGTTACCGTGAAACGCTTTCGAAGCGTGAGCGTACTTATCCCACCTGTCCATACGCGTGCACAGTAACTAATTTCTGTGTGGCGGCTTGTGTAAAACGGCTCCCCGTTTCCAATTTCCTTTAATGGTCACCCACTGAGGTCCATCAGGACCAAAACCCTAAGCTCTCAGAACTCCTTATTTCTATCTGCAGTTGGCCAAGGAGCAAAGATCCCCAGTGGCAGTCAGATGCTTCTGGTGTTATTAATTTATAACTGACGGGAGATATATGCAAAAATCTGTTTGAAAAGCGAGTCCCGTGTTGGGGTGAAGAAGGCAAACAGACTAACTTTACAGTACAGTGATACCTCAGCTTACGAACTGAATTGGTTCCCAGAAAGTTTGTGTAAGGCAAACAAGTGTGTCTTCCAAACATTAATTTCCGATAGGATACCATTAAAATGAGAATAATCCGTTCCCAGGCCCCCATAAAACATTATTTTCTACTAACTAAGCCTTAAAACGACACAAAATATACCTTATTTTATGTATAATAAACATGCTATTATATTGTAATTAAATACATAAACTGTATAATTAAATAAATAAATTGTATAACGGTATAATAAAGTCGTTTTATTTACTTTTGTGATGGTCATTGATGGAATAGAGTGGGAGGCGGTGGGAGGGAGTTACTGTTTGGAAGGAGAGTCACATTCCGTTACATAGGCTTATGCACAGGGACGGACTTCTCTTCCTGTATAATGAAAGTCCAGTTAGGCATCTTTTTTTCAAAAAAGGCCGGTTTCATTAGCATTAAACACTTGATGAGGAACGTAGCCTTCTTCTTCTACCATCTTGAGGAATGATTCCTTGTAAGCTTAAGCAGCTTTATTGTCAGAACTGGCTACCTCTCCATGACGAATGACACTATGAATCCCTGTACGACGCTTAAAGTTCGCGAGCCATCTGTGGCTAGCCTTGAAATCCTCAATGGATGACGAACTTCCAGGGTTGCCTCTTGACGATATCTGAGTGAAGTTGGCATGCTTTCTCGGCGATAATTCCTTCACTCACGCTGTCCCCTGCTCGCTGCTTTTCGTTAATCCAAATTAACATACGTTTTTCAACCTCTTCTATTGCCTGATACCGTTGCTTAGACAACACTGAAACACACTTAACAACACTGAAATGTCATTGATTAAATGCTTGAATATGAAAACACACATCTGGAAGCAGCGTAACAGGGGAAAGTAATGAAAATTATTTAAAAATAATTCATGGACATAAGATAATTAACATCAGTCCAGGATTCGGATATTTTTAGGCCAGCAGAGAGGGGTTTGCAGGCCTTAACGGACCGGCACAGGTATTTATAAATTATAGCCGCCCTCAAAATAACGAAGGAAAGAAACAAAAAAAGTTAATTTTTTAAATTGTTGCTTATTGTTTTATCCTCCTGATTTGTTGTGGCTGTCTTTTATTTTTTTTGCGTGGCATGTACATCATATTTCAAATCTTAAACTTGCACAGATAATGCCAAGTTGTTTACAGTTTCTTTCTTAGAATTCTGATTTCCTCTTAGGTTCATCTCTTTGAGAAGATGGTGGAGGCGGAGAACGGTGTCCAACTCGACAGCCAGTACATCGACGTGACCTCCGTTTCCCAGAATTCTCGGCATTGCTACCTCAAATTGACCAATGGGATTTTCCTCAACAATGTAATGAGAATCATGTAAGACTTGTTTACAACTATTACATGTCAAAATACAGTATAGTCGGGCACCGTGATATTACCTTTGTTTCATAGTTCAGATTTTGGGTTTGAATCTGCTCTCTGACGGAGTTTCCACTTTCTACCCCTTGGCAAAAACTTCCCAAAGACATAGTGTCTATTGAATGTGAATGGTTGTTTGTCTATTATGTCGCGTCTGATTTGCTGGTGACCAGTCGAGGGCATACTCAACCAGCTAAGTTCACCTATAATAATGATGATGGAAGGGTGAAAAAAGTTCTAAAATTATATGGATGCGTTCAATTATGTGTCAATTCAATATTAAAATGCATACAAACCTAAAAGGTTAACCAGAGTGAAATTGCACTCTGGTAAAATACTAATACAAATACTAATAGTTATACTAACAGTAATTTTAATACTAATACTAATACTAGTACTAATACTACTAATAATACTAATACGAATACAAATACGAATACTAATACTACTGCTAATTCTAACGCTAATGCTAATGCTAACTCTAATGCTAATACTCATACTCATAAAAATAATCATAATGAAGATGATGAAACACAAATGTTATGTTCTCACATTTGAAGTTTATTCCAATTGAAATGCTTTTTATTGTCTTGATATGAACTTCATTCAATTATATGGAAGCGTTCAATTATGTGTCAATTCAATATTAAAATGCATACGAACCTAAAAGGTTAACCAGAGTGAAATTGCACTCTGATAAAATACTAATAGTAATACTAATAGTTATACTAACAGTAATTTTAATACTAATACTAGTACTCATACTACTAATAATACTAATACTAATCCTAATACGAAAACGAATACAAATACTAATGCTAATGCTAACGCTAATGCTAACTCTAATGCTAATACTCATAAAAATAATCATAATGAAGATGATGAAAAACAAATGTTATGTTCTCACATTTGAAGTTTATTCTAATTGAAATGCTTTTTATTTATCACACTCACATTTATAACTCTTGCATTGTTCTACAGTCAGTATGTTAAATAGCATTAATTCACATTCGATTCATATTTGCCACAAATATCCAATGAAACATGAAATGAGTTCTGTATATTTGGCACCTTCTCAAGTAATCTCTACTGAATTCTTCATCAGCTTTTCCAATTTTTAACCACATTGAAGCCATCGCTTCGCACGTGACAGGAAAGGATCTTCTGTCAGGAGGAGGCCAAAGGCTGATTAATTTGCCCCGACTTAACCTCGGTTGTTTCAACAGTTAATTGCATGAGGATTCTTGCTGGCAGTGTGTCAGGCACATTAAAATTGTATTCACAGACTGCAGATTTCCACCACTTTAAAAAAATCTGTGACAGAGACGTGCCTGTTTGATCAAGCTGCAGTAAATATACTTCCATGTCGATATGAAACCTGTTATTATGTGTTCCAGAGACCCCAACCCAAGAGTGGAGAAGTTGTACGAGAGCGATATGGATGACTACATGCAGAAAATACAGAACTTCTCCATCTTAAATCGACACCTCAGAGCATTCTACCAGGTAGGGGAGAAGTCAAGATGCAAGAAAGCATGAGATTATAACGTGGAAACCTTTTGGTGTATGGATTTCTACAGACACAATGTTGGGTCGGATGAATGCGCCTCCTGCGTGCTATGTCGGCAAATCTCATCACCCACAGACTTCTGATCCTAGAATCGCCCTAAGCTGAAACAAGAGCTTTCTATTACACCATTTTAGACCGTTATTTGATATACAGTGATACCTCGGTTTACGAACGCCTTGGCTTACAAATTTTTCGGTTTATGAATGTTACATTTACTGAAATTGTACCTTGGCATACAAACTTTTTTTCATACGCGAGCTGCCTCAATGAGTGATGCGTCGTTCACAAACGAGCCCGTTCTTCTAACAACAAAATGGTAGCCGACTGTTTTTGTCCTCTATTCCCCGCCCCCAGTCTTCGGTTAAAGCCACGTGATTGGTCAAGAACACATCAATGAGGGGGTGTGGTTTAAACATTAAAGAGACAGGCAGACGACAGTGAGAGTTTCAACTTTGATAGTTAAAAGGCAGAGTTTAGACTGCAAGGTTAAAATGTCCCATCAATCAGGCTCCACAAACAACCCGCGGAAGTCATCTGTACACTTGATGCAAAAAGCTATCAACCCAGCAAAACAGAACACAATTAATTGATGAGGAACTAGATACAATTATCACAGAGAAAGCACCGAAAAGGGATTATTCCTCAAGATGGTGAAAGAAGGTTACGTTCCTCATTAAGTAATGCTGATGAAACCAGCCACTCCATTCCATCAAGCCATCAACGACCATCACAAAGGTAAATAAAATGACTTTTTTATATAGTCCAATTTATTTATTTAATTATAATACCGTAGCACATTTATTATACATAACATGAGGTATATTTTGTGTTTTATGTAATTACAGTAAAGTCTCGTTATATCGATATTCTCGGGAGCTGGAAAAAATATCGATATATCCGATCCTGCAGCATGTAAACTTTCTCCTTGCGTTCATAGAAATAGTATCGTAATAAGCAGTACTATCGATATAACCGATATCGCTATAACAAGACTTTACTGTATAATTATAATTATGTTATATGGCAGGAGTGTCAAAGTCATTTTTTGCCGCGGGCCACATTGTAGTTATGGTTTCCTCTCGAGGGCCGTTATGAATTTGGGGAACCCATTAGAATGTTTAAATCCCTTCAAATATTACATATAGAGCACACAGCAAATTAATGAATAACTCGTTTTCAAATCTGAAGTCAAGAATAATGACTTTTATTGTGGTTGACATCCAAAAATATGAAATGTTGGCTCAGATTTTAGCAATCATCATGGAAGTTTGATTTGCTTTCGCGGGCCGAAAAAAATGATGTGGCGGGCCGGATTTGGCCCGCGGGCCTAGACTTTGACACCTGTGTTTTATGGGGACCTGGGATCGGATTATTCTCATTTTAATGGTTTCCTTTTGGGAAATTATTTTTTTGGGATACACACTTTTCGCCTTACACACTGTCTGGGAACCAATTAAGTTCGTAAGCCAAGGTATCACTGTACTTGGCAATTTTATTCGTAATAATCCAAATATGGTACCACACTCTTCTCTGTGATGTAAAATATTCACCAGACATTTATTTTCACTTTTTACAAGAGTCTTCCATGTGAGTAATTAGTGGATAATTAGTTAAGGAGACTTGTTAATGAGATTTGCTTTACCCAAAATGTGTGCGACCTAAAATCATTTCCAGATGAAAAAGAGGTACGCCAGCTCTTTTAGGGCAAGCACTGAAACAACTACCGGGTCATTATTAATGGAAAAGCTTCTTAAAAGGCAGAACCATTCTTCTACTAAGACACAACTCGGGGGAGGGAAGAAGGAAGGAGGGATGGAGGAGAGTGTTTCGAGCTGTAAGGTTGCAAAAAACAGAGAACATGATGGAAACGTGAAGCAACTATTAGTCTCACTACAAGAGCATTCCTTTGAGGGCTTTTGTAAATAGTTGGAAGTGCACTCAGGGGATGGCGGAGCATTTGCGCAAACAAGAAGATGAAACAGAGCATTGCCATCTTCCATTATGAATTAAATTACTTCATTTTTGCTGTCTGTGTGGTTGGTGGTCGGGTGAACGTTGAGGAGTGGAACAGACAGACCTAATGTTTGTGAAGTACGTCTGTGTTGGTGTCATTTGAGGAAATGACCCTCCCTCTCTTTAGTTACTCTCGCAGAGGACTGACGTGAGAAAGAAATTCTTGCTGGGCACCAATCAGGTGGAGCTGCATTAGTTACACAACACGGCAACCACAGTTTTTACGGTTTCACTTCCTTATTTTTTTGTTGAATCGCTTGAAAGCTCAGAGCAACGCAAGTCAACACTGGTGACGACGGATTCACCCAGTCAACGCAAGATGCAGTGACGGACCGTCAAGGCCTGCAAAGCTTTCTCTGCTGGCCGAGAAATATCTAAATCACAGACTGATGTTAATGATATTTTCTCCATGACTTCTTATTAAGCAATTCCAAATTGTCTTTCGGTTTTCTTTCATTACTTTTCACCTGTTGCCCTGCTTCTAGATGTGTATTTTTGTATTTAAGCATTTTACCAATCGCATTTCCGTCATCATTTGTTACCAAGGTCAGAAATCTACCTGGACGCCTTCACAATCAGTTCTGCAGGCCCTGGAGCATCAAATGTTTCGATCAAACTGTTGCTGTCAACAATCAGATTTTGAGTTGGCAACCCGAAAGGCCTTCTTGAAGGTGCTGGTTATCGTTCGAGTTTAGAGACCAGCCTATCATAGTTTGTGAAAACTGCTTTGATCACAAGCCGCTAGTGATAATAGCATACTGGCCAGAGCTAGCACACTGTATTGGTAGCATACTAAATAAGCAAATATAAAAATATAGGTTGATTTTATAGCAGTTTTGGCAACCCACAATGGATGAAGGAGGAGAAGAAATGGAATTGAAGATTTACTGTTAAAGCCATTTTCAAGACGGACTTTTCAAGAAAAAAAAAAAGATATCTTTAAGAAAGGTCGGTCAGTTATTTCCTGGCTAATGGTAGCCTCGAGTTAACTTGTCGTAAGTCACACCACATTTTTTTCTTAAAACGTAAAATATAGCTATATGCGGTGCAATCTTTGTAAAATATGCTCAGTAGAAGTCATTTGAAGTATTTTTTACAAATTATGGACACAACTTATCCGCAGGCGTCGGTTGTCCTTTAAGATTTAATAAAAATCTGGACCTGTCACCTCTTTCTCCATACAAAGCTAATGAGTCCAGGAACTTTGTCATTGTCATTCGAATTTCAAGACCCAGAGAATATCAAGTTTTAGGACTACATAAACATTCAATGCAGCGTAAGAAACCTTAGACTGTCTTCTTTCATCAGAAAAAGAGAGTTGATTCCTAAATTACAGTAAAGTCTCATTATATCGATATCGGATATATCGATAGTCCCGGTTATATCGATACTATTTCTATGCACGCACTGAGAAAATTACATGCAAACAGGGTCGGATATAGCGATAGTCCCGGTTATATCGATATTTTTTCGGACTCCCTTGAATATCGATATAACGATACTTTACTGTATATGGGTCTGGAGTTTTATAAGCTTGTAATGAGGACGTCTGTCCAAAATACAATGCAATACATACATATAGTTTTATATAGCGCTTTAACAACAAGTGCTAACATGGAAAAAGGGAAATGCTGCCCCCTTGTGGAAGGGAAAACCATTGCCAGAGATCTGGTTAGCGTTTTATCGGCACCCAAGCAAGAAAAAAACAAAATCCGAACTAATTCGGGAATGGCGCTCTATGTCATATTTTCAATTCCCGAATAAATTCGTGAATGGCAGTGAATGAGTTAATTAAGGTGGATATAAAAAAAAAAAAACGGTAAACTGTTCATCCAATTTGTTGTGTAAAACCGCATCCAGCTCAACCAAGTCCAATCAGCAGCGAGCCAAACAGACGATTGACTATGCAATATGGAGAACATGATATTGCAGATGGATTTGAATTGTGCAGCCAGAAGCTAGGTGGAAATGTCCATTTCTATATGCAGAACTTAAATGCAGTTGATTGTTTTCAGAGGCAGACTTGTAGCGAGATCAGGACTAATTCTTTGCCAACTCATTTGGGATTTAACCAAAACCGGCATTTCCGCGAGCAATGCCGGCCGGCAAATGCTGGCGTGTAAGCCTCTTGGCAGGTAATTGCACGTGTGTCAACCACGTCGTTAATCCGTGGAATAAACGGCGGGCTGATGATGCCGCCAAATGGTGACGTACACCAGACTACACTTTGGACTGTCACTCTGCCGAAGGAATTGCCTTTGAGCATGACGACAGCAACAGCAATTTTCAACACAAATCGGTGACGTCTGTTTAGTGGCCCCATTATGAGCGCAGATCGGCACTGCTTCACATTGCACGTCCTAAGGAAGCGGTAAACTCAGGTGGGCTGAAAGGAAAATAATGTCAGGCCTCTCGAACATTTAAAACATAACGGATGCTGCAGAGTGAGCTGTAATTGCACCCCCACTGTACTCTGCTCATTGTGGTACAGCAGGAAATTTTGAACAGGTGGTCAAGCAGCAAGCCAGAGTCAGTCCGTGGATCCGTGACAATAATCATATTTTTAACTAACAGCAAAATAGTTTGGTCGCCATTACTGAAGCCCATGTTCTACACATGGAAAATTAGCAACTTGGAAGGAAGCACACTTTGTCTGTCTTTAGCGTGAAAAAAAAAAAACAAAAGAAAAAACAAAGACTTAAAGATATTCATGCCAGAAATGACAGGTTTATGGACAGTCAATGTATGACACTATCCAGTACTATTGATTTTTCTCCAAATTTGCCAGATTTGTTCAAGTTGAGTTGGCAACTATGCTAACTGACTATTTCGTTATCAAACTGTCACTGACAAAATGGCGTGAACACAATTATCTTTACAAATAATGATACAATACCACTCTTAGTTCATTGAAAACGAAGTACTTTTCAAAAAGTAAGAACAACAAAACACGAATGGATGTGTCTAGTGCAGTTGTATCCGTGGCGGACCGTCAAAGCCTTCACTGCAGGCCTAAAAATATCAGAATCATGGACTACTGTTAATTATTTTTTGTCCATTAATTCTTCTTAAATAATTCCAAATTGTCTTTCATCTTCCTTTCATTACTTTACCCGCTGTTGTGCTGGTTCGAGATGTCCGTTTTCGTATTTAAAGGACAACCGACGTCACTTTTTTGTTTCTTAACTGACATCAGAAAAATGTTTTATAGCATCTAAAATACCCAAAACACGCAATATGATATTTTTAGTCAAATGCAAAACACCAATAAAAATGACTTAAAGTGTCCAAAATCTGAAAAAAAAATGAACCCGGAAGTGGCCAGTTTCAGAAGGTCCCGCCCCCTTGTTCGTGATGTCACCCCAAGACGTCTTGCCTTGCTGGAGAATCAAAATAATTGGCTTCAGATTCGGAGAATATGCTTTCTTGTTACACATCCAGTTATGAATATGATTCAAATAATTCTGAAGAGGAAAGCATACATGTTTGCAATTGATTAAAGAATTTATTCCATGCCATTTTGAGGTATCTGGGGGTGGGAAATGTAGCACAAAAAGAGGCAGAAAATGGCGACAAAGCTCCTGTAAGGAATTAATCAGGGTGATTAATTCCTTACATGGAGCTTTGTCGCCCTCTTCCACCTCTTTTATGGTGCTACACGAAGTTTTCAGACCAGCCAAGTACAGCCAAATGCATCGACGTGATGTGTCCTTTTTTTGGTCAGGGGGGTTCCTTCAGTGACGTAGGGTGTGGACTCGTCACCAACTCAAAAACAAGACTTCCGGAATATTCAGCGCGAGTCTTAAAACGTAAAATATAGCTATATGCGGTGGAATCTTTGTAAAATACGCTCAGTAGAAGTCATTTGAAGCCATTTTACAAATTATGGACACAACCTGTCCGGAGACGTCGGTTGTCCTTTAAGCATTCAACCAATCACATTTCAGCCGCCTCAGCTAACGCTAATGGCCTAGCTAATTATTATAGATTTTCTGTTGTTGAATGTTAGTCTTAAACATTGTTGTTCCCTTCCTATATAAATGATGTTTTGATGAAGCTACAAGGGTGTTGTAGCCGAAACGACAGAAGATGTTGCTATCCACGATTGCTGTATTTGTGTCTTATGCTCATTTATTGCGGAAACTCTGATTGTAATCCTTCATTTTAGCTAATGTCAGAGTTTTCTCAAACTATGATTGGCTAGTCACCAGTCAATCATACTATTACTTGCCGCAAGAGCATACTGGCGTTAGCTAGCACACTGTATCGGTAGCGAGCTGCAGAAACAAATATGCTGTGTTGATTTAATAGCAGTTTTGTCAATCCACAATGGCTAAAGGAGGAGAAAAAATGGATTTCGTTGGAGATTTACTGTTAAAGCCATTTTCAAGGCGGATTTTTCAAGAAAAAAATGGACATCATTAAGAAAGGTCGGTCAGTTATTTCCTGGCTAATGGTAGCCTCTAGCGCACAGGTGTCAAAGTCAAGGCCCGCGGGCCAAATCCGGCCCGCCACATCATTTTTTTTCGGCCCGCGAAAGCAAATCAAACTTGTTAAATTCCATGATGATTGCTAAAATCTGAGCCAAAATTTTATATTTTTGGATGTCAACCACAATAAAAGTCATTATTCTTGACTTCAGATTTGAAAACGAGTTATTCATTAATTTGCTGTGTGCTCTATATGTAATATTTGAAGGGATTTAAACATTCTAATGGGTTCCCCAAATTCATAACGGCCCTCGAGAGGAAACCATAACTACAATGCGGCCCGCGGCAAAAAAATGACTTTGACACCCCTGCTCTAGCGAACTTGTAGTAAATCACACCACACTTTTTTTCAGTTTGGATTGATTCAGATGTAGCACTACTGAAGGCCGAGCGATGAAATTCACCGCCCGACACTGAGTTTCATTGGTTGGAAATCACTGTAATTCACATTCTGAAAGAGATTACTACAGGTTACCATTACTGTATCAACTCACTGAAATCAAGAGTTACAAAAAAAGTATTATTTTTTTGTTGTTGAAGTGCTTTACACACTACCCGTGGGAGTAAATGCTGAAAAATTTCCACATGCTGGCTCATCCTGCATGCTGGTCTCAGTGAACTGGCATGATAGTAATCAAAACTTTCCACTAGAACTGTTTGTGTTGGAAACAAAGCGAGGAGCTTTTGCTTCTCTAGTAGTTTTCGAAGTGTATTTTTTTTCTTCAGTAGAACAGTTTGTTAATCGGCCAAAGTGAAGCAAATTCGGTTGCAAAAGAGAAACTCGAGATGTTGTTAAAGTAGAATGACCTTACAAAGATGCTACTTTGTGGTCATAATATATGAAGAGTTTGTGTCAAGGCACTGGTAGCATCTGAATAATGCTGCTGGACATCTTGTGTCAAGCTCCATTGACATTGTGTACTGTACATTTAAGATGTGAATAACAAAGCTGACAAAGATGTAAAACAAAGGGAATGTTTACACTCCCAGCCAAAGGTTTGCTGCATCGAAATTTTATTCTTACACAGTATTTACACAGTATATCTAGTAAAAACTAGATATAAACAAAAATATACATGTCTATTTTTATGTAAGTATGTATGTATGTATGTGTGTATGTATGTGTGTGTATGTATGTATGTATGTATGTATGTATGTATGTATGTATGTATGTATGTATGTATGTATGTATGTATGTATGTGTGTATGTATGTATGTATGCGTGTATGTGTGTGTGTATGCGTGTATGTGTGTGTGTATGCCTGTGTGTGTATATGTATGTATGTATGTATGTATGTATGTATGTATGTATGTATGTGTGTATGTATGTATGTATGCGTGTATGTGTGTGTGTATGCGTGTATGTATGTGTGTATGCGTGTGTGTGTGTATATGTATGTATGTATGTATGTATGTATGTGTGTGTATGTATGTATGTATATGTATGTATGTATGTATGTATGTATGTATGTATGTATGTATGTATGTATGTATGTATGTATGTATGTGTGTGTGTGTGTGTGTGTATGTATGTGTGTATGTATGTATGTATGTGTGTGTGTGTGTGTATGTATGTGTGTGTGTGTGTGTGTATGTATGTATGTATGTATGTATGTATGTATGTATGTATGTATGTATGTATGTATGTATGTATGTATGTATGTATGTATTCATTCATTGGTCTATTTATTTTAATTATCATTGTCAGAACAGTCATGGTTATCTGAAATAAATACAGAATGTTTAAGAGTGAATTAGTCTTGTTCAAAAATCTGTCCACTTGGGATATTATATTGATTGAAAAACGTTTAAATTCAACCTTGAAACGTGCATGAAGCCATTATGCTTTTTTTTCCACACTGATCACTTGTAATTGATTATGTACAGGAGGACCTGCAGCAGTTGATATTGATGCCTCTCCCAAACATCGCCATCTTGGGCCAGGATCCATTCACAGGTACAAGATAATCATGTCATCCTATCTGTGCTGTCGTATTAGTCATTCTTCTGCATTCAATAGTCCTTGTCAATGCAAAGCTTTATGGTGCTAATGACAGTGATGCCATGGCGGTGATGATAATGACAATAATAATACTTAGTGTATCTGTGCTCAGAGGCAGCTGTGGAGGAACTGAGGCGATTGCTGCTGCTCCTGCTCGGATGTGCTGTGCAGGTGAGTCAGTCGTCATTGTAACAAGTATTGTCACTTGAAGACACCAGTTGGACTGCCTGGCTCACAATTTTACTTGAAGAAAGCCCCAAAAATGGTGGCAATTTGTTTTACATGTCGTAGCCTATGCTGAAGACATAAAGATTGAACTGAATTACACAAAAATGAGTTTGGTCAAGTCCATCGTCAAGTCATGCAGAACATGTGTTGATATCATGTTGCAGACAGTGTCATTCACCACACACCACTTTTCAAAACCCCCTGCGATTGGTGAATTTTCCCTTATACTAAATGACACATTGATGAAAAGGTTTCTTCAGTTGTCATCTGTACATTTTTTGACGTTGTCGGATGTTTCGCTCCTCATCCGAGAAGCTTCGTCAACAAACTAAAATTTGCTGGTAGCTCTGGCCCGACATGTATATCCTTAATGTCCAGAGGTGGCGGTGTCAGATCTGTGCTTTGATAGGTCCCTGCTTTAAAGTTGAGGGGAGCAGAGGACTATTCCCTGAGGCTGAATTGATTACTTCTTTTGTCCGAATTGATTATGGTCTATGACTGGCCCTGATTGACGAAGCTTCTCGGATTAGGAGCGAAACGTTTGACACCTTCAAAGAAGTACAGATGACGGCTGAATAAACCGCTTCATTGATGGAAAACTCCTGTACGACTGAGAGATTACACAGACTAAATGACACCGTAAAAATAAATATATGAAGTATATTTATACAAAGTTTTTGTGTCGCTGCTTGGTTTGCTCCATGAATTGTAAGCCTAGTAGACATCTTGTTAAATGGGCAGATTTAGATTCCATCCATTTTATCATGCACTTATTCTCACAAAGGTCACAGAATTGCTGGAGTTTTAAGCCTAATACAGTATATAATGTGTATAATACAGTGTAGGTGTTTGAATGATCCTCAAGCCCGTTTTTGTAACAATAGTTAAACCCCAAGGTTAGAAAAAATGCTCAGAAACCTTTGTTTCGTGACCTCCAGATCGATTTACTAATCGCTCGAGAGACTTAGTGTATTGAGTTTACTGAAATAAATACTTTTTCTACTCCACTAATAAACACACCTAATCGAGTTTATTTCTTGCACCCGCAGTGTGAACGTAAGGAGACGTTCATTCAGCAGATTCAGGCTTTAGACATCGAGATACAAGCCGCGCTTGCCGTCTGCATTCAACAGGTGCGTTCAGTAACCAAATTCATAATGACTTAAAGGACAACCGACACCATTTTTTTTGTTTCCTACGTGACATCAGAAAAATGTTTTATTGCATGTAAAATACCCAAAACACACAGGCCCTAACCCTAACCCTAACACTAACCCTAACCCTAACCTTTTTAGTCAAATGTAAAACAACAATAAAAATGAGTGAAAGTGTCCCAAAACTACTTCGACCTCGGAGATGCAGAGTTTAAGAAGGTCCCGCCCCCTTGTTCGTGACGTCATGCCAGGATGTCTTACCTTGCTCTAGAATCAAAACAATGGCTTCAGATTCGGAGAAGATGCTTTCTTGTTACTCATCTAGTTGTGCATATGATTCAAATAGTTCTGAAGTGGAAAGCATAAATGTTTGCCATCAATTAACGAAGTCCTTCCGTATCGAAAATACGATTTCCGTATCGAAAATGCACAAGATGGTGCACAAGCTCCATTTGAAATGGGCTGATTTGTCTGCTGGAAATCTGTGTAAACTTACACGTTCTTTATGCGTGGTACCGCAATTTGCTGCGACACACAACGATTTACCATCGCGTTATTTATGTAGTTGTCCTTCTAATTTCGCGATCAACACGGTGTTTTCAGATGAAAAAAAAGTACCCAAAATGCATTGTGTGTCGCTTTCTCGGTCAGGGGCGTTCCAGACGTGACGTCACGGTAGGTATGTCCTTTAAAGGACAACCGACACCTCCGGACAAGTTGCGTCCATAATTTGTAAAATCACTTCAAATGACTTCTAATGAGCGCATTTTACAAAGATTCCACCGCATATAGCTATATTTTACGTTTTAAGACTCGCGCTGAATATTCCGGAAGTCTTGTTTTTGAGATGGTGATTAGTCCTGACGTCACGTCACAGAAGGAACGTCCCTGACCGAGAAAGGATACACTGTAGCAGTCCTTCCATCACCTCAATGCATTTTGCGGTACTTTGTTTGGTCTGAAAACTTTGTGTTGATCCGTGTTGATGGCGAAACTAGAAATAAAACACATAAATAACGCGATGGTGAATCGTTGTGTGTTGCACCAAACAACTACGTATTTGATATTCGCTGACAAAAATTCACTGAAAAAAAAAAAAATCAGCCCATTTGCATGGAGCTTTGTCGCATCTTGTGGGTGCTACATTTCTCTTCCGATGCCTCAAAATGATACGGAATAAATTCTTTAATCAATTGCAAACTTGTATGCTTTCATCTTCAGAACTATTTGAATCATATTCATAACTGGATGAGTAACAAGAACGCATCTTCTCCGAATCTAAAGCCATTGTTTTGATTCTCGAGCAAGGCAAGACGTCTTGGTGTGACACCACGAACAAGGGGGCGGGACCTTCAGAAACTGACCAGTTCCGGTTTCAATTTGAAGTAGTTTTTATACACTTTAAGTCATTTTTATTGGTGTTTTGCATTTGACTAAAAATATCATACTGGGTATGTTAGATGCTATACAATATTTTTCTGATGTCAGTTAGGAAACAAAAAAGTGGCGTTGGTTGTCCTTTAAATGTTTTTTCACAGATTTACCCTAAATTCTGGGTAGATTTTCAAAGCGGATTTTTATTCTTGAGCAGTAATTATTATTTTTTGTCTTTTTAATTGGAATGTGTTATTCCAGCAACAGACACACAGATAGGTCCTTAAATTCTGTTGCATACTTCTCTCCCTGCTTTGTTTTTGTCAACCTGTCCAATTCAATAAAGTATGGACTCCAATTGGACATTTAACAAAATATGCCTTGTGAATAATTGCTCACATTATATAAACAGCATGATGCAGAGCAGCATGACTGTATTACACTAACATGTTGCCCATGAGTCTTCTTCATTCCCTCCCTTTGTGAATATATATACCATATATTTATATATTTTTAAAATAACCCACCTTAATCTTACTTGGCCTTCACACAGTTGAGTAAAGGATTCCTTCAATTGTGTCCCGCCTAGTCATGATGTCCTCATTGCAGATGACTCAGGATCCACGCTCCGTGCTGCCGCTTCAGTGGGAAGAACTGCTGGATGTGGAAGGTGCAGACCTAAAGTTGGTGTTTAGTTCCATGGCCAAACAGATCCAAATTATGTTGGCCCAGAGAGACACACACCTGGAGGTATGCAAGCAAAATTAAAACATGTTACCCTTTAGCGAAGCAAGCATAAATTGCTTCATTATATACATTGCGTTGTTTCAAGACACATTCCCCTCCATCAAGTTTGTACAACACTTGTCATAGATTACTTTTATACAAAAGGTGTGATACATCCTAGAATGCTTGCCAACCACTCATTGGATTATCCATCCATCCATCCATCCATCCATCCATCCATCCATCCATCCATCCATCCATCCATCCATCCATCCATCCATCCATCCATCCATCCATCCATCCATCCATCCATCCATCCATCCATCCATCCATCCAAAGACACAGTTGTTCAATCTTAAGTCCTTTCTGTGGCCTCTTTGTTGTATAAAGCAATGGAGAGGATCAAAGCGTCCTTTTCACCAGTGGATAAGAGATGTCATGGTGAAATGTGCACGTCTGCTACAAGCTAAATGTTGAAAGCAAACCCGATGCTGTAGCATCCATTAATGAAGAGACTGTCTCGTATCTACTGTCGCACATAAATCCGCTTCAATTCCAAGCCGCGACAGTTCCACATACGCATCGGCGCTCTGCGCTGACGCTCCTTTCTTCTCACCGCGGGCTCCTCAAGCCATGGTGCTGGCCAACGGATATATATGGGGTGTCTTAGATCACAATAGTGGATGTATTTATGTAAATCCTTAATTATATAACCTTATAATGAATTAACATCATTCTCAATTTTCAGGAACCATTTGATGTTCAGTGAGGGGAGGAGATATACAGTATAAAGGCCATTGTGCTGTCACTCTTATAGTCGCTATTTTGTGGCAGTGGTATATCAATGGCTAGATCGCTGAAAATCTGTTGAATAATTCTCAGCTCAAATATACAAATAAATCCAAAGAATTAGCACGTACTCAATATCACCCACACACATATTGTTCACTGTACAGCCCAATGAATTCCTCATTCCTGACATCGTCACTCTTTTGGCTGACCTCAACCCAGCGCATCGCCGAGTTGTGTCGGGAGCGGGAGGTCCACTCTGACTCATCATTGGCGCCCCTGGGCGGGCACAATGACGATCCTCCTCAAGGTCTGGCACTGCAGCTGGCAGACACCAAGGCCAAAGTTCGTCGCCTGAAACAACAACTGTGAGTATGTGCATATTATTGAGCATCCTTTAAAAGGGAGCACCTTCAGGTGCT